>NW_020173488.1:991952-1245726 GCF_003031525.2 Neophocaena asiaeorientalis asiaeorientalis | reverse complement strand
AAAAAATGTTGCTGATGGTTATTTGTGTTCTTTGTTGTATTTAATCTTATTCTATTTTTAATCAGGATCAAACTATGTGTTTTCTCTTCAGTAACATAAATATGCATCCTGAGGATCATAATTTGTGCCTGTTTAAATTAATTTTTCCCTCCTACAACAATGTATAACATGGCCTTATGTTAAAAAAAATGCTCAAAAAAGTGTATAAATGAATAATTGAATTTAAATGTTAATGAATTAATGCATATAAAAACAGATAAAAATAGAGTCTTACTATTAAATTGTTGTTCAGATCTAAAAGTATCACTTATAAGGAGATGTATACATGTATAATATGTTATACATGTATGTACTTCATACATTAAACTGATATGAACACTAACATAAGACTGAGATTTCATTTTATTAAATTTTATCTCAAAATATATTTCAATTGTTTTCCTTATTGCTCATATTGGACTGATGAGTCTTTTGAATCTTTTTAAGCTTATCTGTGTTGTAAAGGAGAATATATGTTGTTTGTATGACAACCATCATCAAAAATTATATTTTCAGTATCTGATATGTCCTGAATCTGTTGAGGATGCTAAATGAGGGATGACTTGATTATGTGATCTGTTTCTCCATCTGTCTGCCTGTCTTCTATCGTCTACATCTCTCTCTTTATCTGTTCATTATCAACAGATTATGTTTCCTCTGCAGAACATCCTGAGCTGATTCAGAAAGAAGACTTTCTTAGAGATCTTTTATAACCAACTAGGTTGTATAATATTTTCATCCTTTTTTATCTCTGGACTCTAGGGAAGATGGATATTGAATTGACAAGACATGCACCTTAGGGATCAAGATATAACTAAGCTAGATTATATGTCCAATTTGATTACCTTTCAACTTGGATCTCCTGATCCACATGTTATCTAAATTAATCCTGTCTGATGGGCAGCTCGTTTGGCCTCATACTCACTGCTTGCACTGCCAAAAGCATATACTTAAAGTAGTTCATTGTTTTAAGTTTCAAATTCTTAATGATATTTCAGAAAACCTTATAACTCTATTACTTTTCTCCAACCAAGGGCCATTATTTGAAATTGCCTCATTTTAAGGCTTATTAATTAAAAGATTTTCACTTATTAATACATTCAACAATGAATAGCCCTGTTATAGTCTAAATTTGCTCAGACCATGCTTAATCTTGAGAACCATAAATTATTCTTTCAACTCTTATTTACTGAGCAATAACTACATTTCATGCACTGTGGTTTCTAGTTTTTTCTTTTTTAATGTTTTTATTAGATCACAGTAGACTTGTTGAAATTAAAATCAGGGCTCTCTTAACCATTTCTTTGTCTAAAAGTCATCTGAAATAAAATGTCTTGGCAGTTAAAAATCTACCCAGCCTGGTAAGGAAATATTTCCTTACCAGGTTGTACAAGCAAACATTGTTCAGGTAATCTGGGTTATCAACTGCAGGAATTTTAAGTCCTCTGAGGACTAGGGAAATGATAAACTTTTTGTCTGTATGATTTTCTCATGTCCACAGATAGAAGGTAGGGAACCTGAAGTAAAACTTACTCTTTAATTCCCTTTTTTTTTAGAGAAAGTAGCTTAACAAACGTAATCGATTACATAAGAAACTGGGATCTAAATATACAGACTATTTTCCTAAGTACTTTAGTCTAAATCTTCATATGTTTCATCTAGTTTATGCTCATTTTATTGAGGTTTGATTTTTCTATGGGAGTAAGTAGGCTTCTATGGGAATCACTATGTAATGGATAAGAAATATTATATATGAGCAATATTTTTATTTAAGATTAAGCTTTCAGTTATTTTCGAAATAAAAAGTGACTTTTATAATGTCTTAAAATTTTAGAAAATTTATTACAAAACATGATACTAGATAAATTCTAAAACAATTTCTAATGAAAATTTTACTTAGACGTTTGCCGAGAAATAAAAATGTTGTAGAAGTATAATAAAGCCTTAAGAAGAGTGTACATGAAAGATATAATTTACATGAAAAAATGGAGAAAGTAACCCCATTATTATTGCTTTATCCCAAATATTTTAAAAAGTTTGAGAGATAAGCATGCAGACTTCTATAGAAAGAGGTATTAAGATGCAATATCTCACTTAAAAGTAGTATCTCACTTCAGTAGATCTCTTAACACTGAAAATTTATCTCCTCAGAGTTCTTTAGGTTTCATAGAGTCAACCTAATATAATTTTATTTAGTTTTATTTACACAACTAATGACAAGGCTATTTTTAATGTCTGTTTCAAGTGGTCACTGATAAAATAGAGATATGATTTTATAGCATCATACTATGCTGGATTTAGAAAGGACTTTTGATAGGATCCCTT
The DNA here is from genome assembly GCF_003031525.2 of Neophocaena asiaeorientalis asiaeorientalis. Classification (NCBI taxonomy): domain Eukaryota; kingdom Metazoa; phylum Chordata; class Mammalia; order Artiodactyla; family Phocoenidae; genus Neophocaena; species Neophocaena asiaeorientalis. The sequence goes on along the minus strand of NW_020173488.1, from coordinate 1,243,362 downwards.
CCAATGCTTTCCCTGTTATAACTGAAAGTATTGCTTTTGAAGGAAGATTTTGCTTAGGTAACACTTTGTTCTTCAAGGTTCTGAGTACATTAAGTGTATTCCTAACAATGGCATAAACATACTTTGTTACAAACTTGAACATTGTAGGCATTTAAGTAGTAACCAAAGCCAACAACAACAAAAAATCACTTTGGAAATGTTTGAGCCCAATAAAAGTATAAAACTTAAAATGTATCATTAGATTCAATAAAGTTGTAGATGAATGGAATTTTGGAGGTACTAGTCTGATAATCAGGTGCCATAATGGTGAGAGGAGTTATACGCATGACTGTTAAGCCATGAAGTTGAGTGACCAATGCAGAATCACTGTCCAAGCAATAAGTACAAATGTGGTATTAGGCATGCTGCATCTCAGTTTAATTGGCTGAAAAATCGATTGGATAATAATACTTACCCCATAAGTTTGTTATAAGGAATAAACACATTAAAAGCACAGGTTGGTAAAACTCAATAGATGGTAGTTATGAAAAATATTTATAGTTTACTTAAATGGACTCAAAACATTGTGTGTGTATGTAATGAAGCTCATATATACCTTTAAGTTTCTTTATTTGTCTTGGCTACCAAGAGGTGAGGTTATTTTAAATTATAGAGACCCAGATTAAATTTAGATGTATCTTAATTTTTTGCCTTCTAGGCATCATGTAAGGATTTTTTTTTTAAGAAAAAAAATTTCTTGATCTTAGACAGAATTTTGGGGTGAGTTGAGCTGTGGTGGCTAACTGGTGCCAGGATTGAAGAGTAGAGGCTGAAATTGAAGTGCATTGTTTGGGGAAGGCTCAAAAGATTAGGAGATATAAGATTTTAGGTGGTGCTCGAAGTCAAAGCTGAATTTAGTCATCAAGCTCAAGAAAATAGTACAGGGTCATGAATAATAATAATAAAAAAAAATCTAAGAGTCAGAAACCCAGGAGACAATGGGATGCATCAAGAAGTAAAAATAGATAGGAATAAAGAAAATGGTTTTAACTACTTGCTGTGAATCAGATCAGAGGCATGAAACTCCTTTTCATTAATAGCCTACTTTGTAGCATCAATTTTTATTTAACTTTAATGATTGTGTATCTAATGTCAACTTTTATCCCCTTATTCTTCTTTCTCCTCCACACCTTCTTGAATGTCTAGGTACCACCTTTACCTGGAACATTTCATGCATGAATTATAGTATAGCTATGCCTTTTATTATACATCAGCTATAACCTATTTAAAGCATAAGCGTGGTACAAGTATTAAAATTAAAGTAAATTAACAGTTACATGTCTATAAAAAGCTAAGGAAAATTCTCAGCAAAACAGGTGTGTAGCATCAGTAACAGTAACACTTATTCTCTACTTGTTAGAACACAAATAGATGAATGGACTCATTAATGGACATATTTTAAATAAAACAATGCTAAACCATCTGAGGGAGAATAATATGTTTAAAAAAGCAGGACGAAGGGTCTCATATCATTGCCATATGCAAGTTGTTGATGGAACTAAGCAGAAACAAAATGGATGTTTATAGAGGCTGGATGAGAAACTCCTTGAATACGCAGATTATATATTACAACGACAAAGAGAAATAGAATATGCAAGGGTGCTAGGGCAAGATACTTGAGGTGAATATTCTTATGCTGTCACTTACTTTTTGACTGCTTCTGGGGAAGTCACTTAATTACGTTGAGCTTCAATTTCCTGATCTGTAAAATAAGGATAAAACAATGCCTAATTACAGCAGTATGCAAGGGTTAAATAATTTATGATTCAAGATATCTAAAAGTAAATGTAACAAATACTCAATATATACTATTTACTGTTTTTCAAATTTTAGTCACTAACACTATTCATAGTCTCTTGTAACAAACAAGTTAATTAGTTTTTACATTGTAGCTTTTTAGTGGATTTTCTGATGGGAAATTTCCATACTTGTAACAAAAATAAGATAGAAACTGGAATAATAGAGAGTTTTAACATTTGGTTAAAATCTGAATTCTGATGACTAGTCAAGCATAGAGAATTCTAGGTGTTTGTAGAATTCTGAAGGGGTACATGGATTTGGCAGATAGTGTGAACTAAGAGTCACTATCAGTATCAGGGTTCTACCAAACATAAAAATAAGGGAAATTACTCAAAATAGAAATTCAGATGATTTTCCAATAATTCTCAATCCTGACTATGTACAAATCATACTACATCGTTATATATATATTCAAGAAATATATTGGTATATAAGTCCTCCTACTTCACAAACAATCTGAGAATAAGATTTACTGTTTCTGCCACCTAAAACTGCTGTCTTCCTCAGAATTCAAGGTTCATATCTGAGAACATGAAGTTGGAGCTGTATGGCAATTCTTGTGCCTGATTGCTATTAATAGTTTGCCCAGTTGGCAGAATTTAGTACAAGACTTGTCTTCATCACTATGTACTATCTAGTAACAAGGTTGTGGTAGCAGGTACATAGAGCTCCATCTATACCTAATCAACAGATGCTATTGATATTTTTCAAAAGAACTTGATTATTGTTGAATAGCAAAATTAGCTTTGACCAGTTCACAGTAAATAATAGAGGAAAAAGAGAGAGAGAGAAATAATTGATTACATTTATATGGAGCTTACAAAGTTCAGAATAGAGGTAAAGAATATATACATAAAATTCTGCACCACCTGCATGTAAGAGGCAATTGAAACCATGAGTAAGAATGAGGTAAAATGGGAAAGAAGTGTGAGGCTGTGATTTGCAGAGTACCAACATTTAAGATCCAGGTAAAAAATTATGAATCTCCTTAGGAATACTAAGGAATAGCAGTCAAAATATAGTGAAAAGACCAGGAGAGGATGTAAAAAATGGTCAAAGAATAAAATTTTTTGAAAAAGTTAATGTGAAAGGGGGTTACCATTATTGAATGCTGCTGAGCAATCTATTATTATGAAGGATGAAAAATGTCAGTGGAAATAGTGACCTTAGTGAAATATAATTTGATGGGATAGTGTTGGTACAAGATAGTGATTACAAATGAGTGAGTAAGAGTTAAATTAGCAAAAGCACATATAGATAATTATTTAGAGAAGTTTTCTCTCAAGGGGAAAGGGAATAGTTGATGCTTGAAGTGTGATGTGGAATCTGGGGAATTATTTCCTTTAAGTTCCTTTGTTTGTTGTTAATGTTGTTATTTAAGGTGAAAAAGCTTGAATACAGTAAGAATGCATGTGTGACAGAAAGTTTAAATATGCAAGAAAAAGACAACATATTGGAAAGGAGGTTATGGGGCTAATGAAGAAAGGCTGAATTTGGTTAGGGAATGGGAGAAATCCTTTCTAATTACCTGGCAGCTCAACTTAGGTTAAAAAACACTTACTCTGTTGACCTCAAGAATGAATTACAAATATTTTTATTCACTTGTCAAGAAATCAGTTACACTTTGTATCCTGAGGTTCTGACTTTCTATTTTCTTCAGAGAAGGGTTAATAAATGTAGGTTCCTGAGGGTCCAGACAAATGGAGCTAACATACAGGCTGGAGGGGTTTGCTCCTTGGGTTTGGAGTAAGTGGGGGAGGGTACTGAAAAATGGTTAACCATTAGATATTTTCATATCCTTGGGACTAGCACTGAGATGGGGTTTTATGAAACACAGAGACATCCTCTCAAGTGCAGCTAACACCTTAGAGGTGATAAGACTTGGATACCTGATTGGCTCTATTGGTGTCTATGGAAGCCAGTTAATAAGCTTTGCAGTGTTGGGAATCAGCGCTCTACTTGTATCAGTCACCATGGCTGACCTGACTCAAGGGGAACGAGTCACTGGAGGAATCACCCACCTTTACCTGGTTACCTGGGCCTGGCTAAAAAGCCTATTTGGGAGCAACCACAAGAGTTTTATGAACAGAGATTTCTTTCCTAATTTTGCAAAATTGCTTAAACCCCTGGATCCTGTCACAAACCAAAGTGAAGAATCCAAAAGAAATAATATTAGAATACATATTTGTATAGTGCTTTTTAGAATCCTAGGGCCAACATTGTTTTGATTTGGAAAATACAGACTGACATTTTGTTATATTTTAAGTGTCATGGAGTAATTCATACCATGAACAAAATATGTCTGCAGCACTTTCTTAATAGGAGATATATTTAGGGACAGGAAGGATAGAAAAGTAAATAAAGTTGACTCATTGTTAGCAAAATCTAGACATGTTCTTAAAAGTCCTCCAAGCATATTTGGATGGCAAGTCATACTAGTATCATATGCAATGAAAATTATCTATTCCTGTGTTTATGATGCATCATTTTGAGAAAAAAATACTAAAACAAAATATCATATTTCAACTATAAAGTAACATTCCATTAGTTTAAATAGGTTGTATTAGTCAGAGTTCTCCAGAAAAATAGAATCAATGGGAGATATATAGAGATGGATAATAGATATATAGATAACCCCTATATTTCACATTTCATGTATATCCAACTTATCCTATGTATCTTAGAGATCTATTATATAAAAAAAATTGGCTCACAAGGTATGGAAGCTGAGACATCCCAAGATCTGTAGTCAGTAAATTAGAGACCTGGCACAGACAATGCTTCTAGTCCAAGTCCTGAGAACCAGGACGGCCAATGGTGTAAATTACAGTCTGAAGGCTGGCAAGTTCAATACCCAAATGAGCCAATGTTTCAGTTTGACTCTGAAGACCAGAAGAGACACATGTCCCAGTTCAAATCCATCAGACAGGAAGAGTTCCCTCTTAGGTTTTTTGTTCTATTCAGGTCTTCAGTTGATTGGATGAAGTCCAGCCACATCATGGAAGGCAATTTACTTTTTTCAGTCTACTGATTCAAATGTTAATCTCATCCATAAAAACCTTCACAGACACACACTCAGAATAGTGTTTGGCCAAGTGTCTGGGAACCCAAGTGGCTCAGTCAAGTTGACATGTAAAATTTACTATCGCATAGGTTTATTGCATTCTACACATGAGTTCAGACTCTCTTTCTCAACTCCCCCCCCACCTACATATTTATAAAATTACTTTATTTGTTTTTAAATGAAAGGTATTTTTGCTTGGTTTTTATACCAGAAAGAGTTGTTACTAATTTTAACTACATTAAAAGTATGCCTTGCATGAGAATTATAAAGAAACAAATGCCAATAGTTTGCTTTGAAGGGGAGCATAGAAATTTGACAGAATAGTCTGTTATTTGTATTATTGTTAATAACTAAAGTATTATTTAATCAACAAATAATTTGCATTAATTAGAAAAGAAGCAAAAATATATTAACTGCCTTCTAAATTGGCTGGAATGTCACAGAATGTGCTTTTTTTTTTTTTTTTTCGGTACGCGGGCCTCTCACTGTTGTGACCTCTCCTGTTGCAAAGCACAGGCTCCGCACACGCAGGCCCAGCGGCCATGGCTCACGGGCCCAGCCGCTCCGCGGCATGTGGGATCTTCCCGGACCGGGGCACGACCCCGTGTCCCCTGCATCAGCAGGCGGACTCTCAAACACTGCGCCACCAGGGAAGCCCAGAATGTGTTATTTTGAGCTGATAAAAACACCAAAAAATGTTAGCGTGGAACTCACCAGGAAACAGTAACTCGTTTCATGCCTGAAAGTTTAATAAGGTCTCTATTTGTGAAGGGATTCTAACCTGAACAGAATGGAGTATCAAAATATTGCATCAAAATTTAGTTATTCTCAAGAAATTGGTATCAATTTACTAATCTAATTCACTGCCATATGAATATTTGAGGAAGACTCTCTCATAAAGACCAAGTATATCAATCAGGCACTTATTTTGCATGGTTATCATATTTCTGAGGAAAGCATTCACTAAAAATAGTTGACTCTGCTAATTTCAGGTAGGTTGATAGAGATATATTTAATTATCTGTATGTTTTGATGGGAATGACAACCAAAACAAAGCACTCTGGCTGTGATGTAGATAGGCAGAATTTGGGGAACCGTATTTTCCAATCTCAAATGCCTGCACATATTTGTCTCACATGAGTCATGTAACAAAGCCATGTGCTTCTGCATGCAGAAACACAATCCACGGACTATCCAGGCAAGCACTCTAGTCATTGTCAAAGGCTGAAAACAAGTGGATCTCTAGAGGAAGTATAAAAAGAATATATAATGAGGAAATTAATGAAGAGGGAAAATGGAAAACTCTTTTTCCTAAAAATGTATGAGCTGATTTAATACTCTATAAAACTATTATGTTTATTATTATTAATTTAATAGATTATACATTGGAGAAAAACAGACCCAATTATTTAATAGTTTATTGGAACTTGATTTTTCTCCTTTGTGTTAGTAAAATGGACATCATTTTACTCCTTGTATTGGTCTCGTTATTAAATTGACATGTGAAACTGCCTAGATACTTGGTAATAGGCATTATAGGTAGCTCTTTAATGTGGTATTGCATTTTAAATTTATTTTTCAAGGGAATGAATTTTAAGAAAGTTTTGAAATGTTGACTTATGATTTGAAATCCATAATTTATAAACAATGATATTTCCTTAGGCACAGAAAGTAGAAATTTCTTGATCTTAAGAGCATGACGATGCAGTCAAAAATATTCTAAGGATAACTGAATTTTCAATTTGGAAAATATCCCCCAATATATAGTAAAAGTAAAGGACCTAAAACAAGCTCCTCTGATAACAATTCAGCTCATCAAAGCCTCACTCTTTTGTCCAAGTATTTATTGAAAATTTTTGTAGGTATAACACTGTAATCGTTGCTTTAGCAAGAATACATGCATGAAAGCAATAGAAAACATAGTCCTTAATTTCAGGGTGCATGGAATTTATTTGTGCAGACCATAAAGATTACAAAAAAAACCTATAATGCACGTTAAATATGAATCGGTTCAGGTTGTTTTAGAAGTAATAATACTGATATTATGTAATGATGCAATAATAATAACTCTGAAATTAAAAGACTATTTCACTGCTTAAACAGAAAACATTCAGATATTTGTGTTTCCAAAAAAATAGTGTTTTTTTTACCCCAAAATATAAGATGGCTCATAGATCTTTCAGTGTAACAAATGAAAGGATTACAAAGCCCAAATATTTATTATCTCAAAGCATGCTAAAATATATTTAATAAAATTTCAAATCCATTCTTGATATATTTCTTATCAAACTAACATTATATTCAGCATAATAAAGTGTAGTTTTGTCATACCAATAATTAATATTGCATATAATGATGGTACATTAGAGGAATTCTAAATAAAATTAGGAATAGGGAAGGAATTGCTAGGATTTTCACTGTGATTTAACTGTATTACTTTGTTCTAACTTGTACAATATAACAAGAAACAAAGTAAAAATAAGTATTGGAGGAGGAACTGTCATTTTTGAAAGACCAAATATTTGTCTATCTAGAAAACACAAAGTAATAATCTATGAAAGGTATTAGAATTAAAGTAATTCATTAAGCACAATTGAAAAATAAATATACATAGGTTAGCAGGTATCTTACTATATTTATCTATTGCTGCATAAAAAGTTGTTCCAAAATCTAGCAATTTAAGGCAACAAACATTTATTATCTCACAGTTTCTGAGAGTCAGAAATATGGAAGCTGCTTAGCTGGGTGATTCTGGCTCACAGTCTCTCAAGGGTTGCAATCAAGCTCTCAGTCTCGTCTACAGCCAACTCAAGACTGCACTAGGGTTGAAGTATATGTTTCTAAGCTCACTAATGTAGTTGTTGGTAGGGATCAGTTCCTCACAAACTGCTTGAGGAAGAGATACATAGAGAAACATAAAGCCCAAAAGGGAAGCCCCAGTCCAAATCAATCTCAGAATTGACATACCATAACTTCTGCCATATGTCATTTGTCATACAGTCATAGCCCAGTACAATATGGTAGGATACTATATATGTGTCAATTCCAAGAGTTAAGGGTCATTGTTAGACATCTTGGAGGCTGCAGAGACAGCAGTCAAAACATAAAATTACACACACACATTCACAAAATTAAGGGCATAAACGAAGTAGATATACAAATCTTCCTCAACTTACAATGGGCTTACACCCTGTTAAACCCATCATAAGTGGAAAATATCATGAGTTTAAATGCATTTAGTACACCTAACCTACCAAACAACGTAGCTTAGCCTAGCTCACCTTAACCTTGCTCAGAGCACTTACATTAGCCTAAGTGGGGCAAAACCACGTAACACAAAGCTTACTTTACAATATAGTATTGAATAGCTCATGTAATTTGTTGAATACTGTCCTGAAAAACAGAATGGTTGTGTGGGTACAGAATGGTTATATGTATTGGTTTTTACCCTTGTGATCATGTGACTGATTCTAGCTGTGGCTCTCTGCTGCTACCCGGCATGACTAGAGGAGATGGTACTGCATCTCACTAGCTCCAGGGAAAGATTAAAATTCAAAGTATTGTTTCTACTGAATACATATTGCTTTTGCACCATGCTAAAGTGAAAAATCATAAGTTAAACCATCGACAGTGCAGGACCATCTGTATATATGTATCAAAGGTATATGGGCTTCCCTGGTGGCGCAGTGGTTGAGAGTCCACTTGCCGATGTAGGGGACACGGGTTCGTGCCCCACTCCGGGAAGATCCCACATGCCGCGGAGCGGCTGGGCCCCTGAGCCATGGCCGCTGGGCCTGCGCGTCCGGAGCATGTGCTCCGCAATGGGAGAGGCCACAACAGTGAGAAGAAAAAAAAAAAAAAAAAAAAGGTATATATATTATAGTCTATACCTGCATTCTCTAATGCCGCTTGCCATATGTGTCTATTTTCTCCTCAGTCGCACTCACTACCTTTAAAGTGCCAAAAAGCCACATGTGACTAGTGGCTACCAAATAGAAGAGCACAGAAATATAGAATATCTCATTCATCATAGAAAGGTAACATATCACAACCATGAAGGGTAGAGAGAAAGCACTTCAAAATACCAAATGACACAAGTTTTAAAAACTGTTTTTTGTGTGGTTAAATATAATGTAGATAAAAAGAGACCCAAAAAAAGCGAGTGGTGCTCACATTTTGTTTAATAGAATGGAGCTTAGATATTGGAAGAGCTCTTGGTCAAGAAAATGAAATGAAAGCTAACTTGGATAGGCAAGTTTTAAATTTAAACAGAAAATAAACACTTATTTGACAATATCATTCAATATCCAAATGCAAATTTAAACTTCAATTGCTAAATGTATGGTTATTATGCAAAGTAAGTATCCAAATAATGGAGGTGAATTTTTTATTCTTCCTCTTGGAGTTACTGTATTATTTATACACATAAAATATGAATTTCGTGTTCAAAATATTAGCCCATGATGCTATTTTGGAACATTTCATCTCATCAACAGCTTCATTTTTCTATAGCGGCATTTAATTTAATGAATTATCCCTTGGTGATCAAGAGACATTACAGGCTTAACTGGTAGAATAACACTTTATTAATGAGTCCTTATGTCAAAATTACCCTTATGTTTTCATCAAGGTCAGTGTCTACCTAAACAGTTTTAATATCATTAAAATTCAATGATACAAAACAACCTTACTTGTTACCATGTGAGAATTTTACTTTTTAAATTTTATTTATTTATTTGGCCATGCAGCTTGTAGGACCTCAATTCCCTGACCGGGGTTGAACCCGGGCCATGGCAGAGAAAGCCCAGAGTCCTAACCACCAGGCCACCAGAGAACTCCTGAAAATTTTTAAATTGATTGTTTTCAATTTCAGTTTCTTTCAAATTGTTTAAAAAGCAAAAACAAAACAAAGCAGTGCTCCTTATGCTGTGTATTCCCAAGGAAGACTACACCTAATGGTTGTTAGATTAATACTCTGAAAAATTCAGTTACCTTTTCTTTCCTGAACCAGGTTGCAGTTTTTAGACGCACCAACTCTTCAATTACAACGTGATGTGTTTTGATATAAAGAAAAACATCTCACACACTTCATTTATGCCCATGTGTGAAGGTTTTGAAAACTCTTAGTGAAGGAGAAGAAATGTGGCCAAGTGGAAAGAGGCAGGATAAGGTTTAAGACTGAGTGCCTACACCTTTCCAGGTGGCAGGAAACAAGGCCACTTTGTGCAGCAAATGAAATCTCACAAACTAGCCCAGAGCTAGATTGAGGTACTTGAGCTTAACACTTGGAACAGTGCTAAAGGAAAGCATTTGGTGATATTTACTGTAATATATTTTGATATAAAATATTTAATTTCCTCTGGATAATCAAACCTCTCAGATATCAAACCTGAGGAGGCCAAAAGGGAGCTTGAGGGGGCAGCGGGCAGGATAGAGAGAGGCTACTCTACACAGCATTCAAGGAGCCCAGGGCCTCACCCAGGACTCCCCTGGGCTCTATACTCCAGGAGTCCTTTAGAATATCTTCTTTACCCCGCTTCACCTGACCCCAAGTACTGGGAGAAATGCAGGCAGCACTGAGATGGTGGAGACCCAGATGCACTTGATGGAAAGGCCAGGAGTGGTCTTGAGGCTAGTTAATTTTCCAAAATTGTAACTTTAGCAAAATTGCATTGTTGGTGTTTAGAAAAATATTTTTAATTTCAACAAGTAAAAAAAGTTTGCACCCTCAAAACTGTTTTTGAAATAATGTTGCATTAGGCCACGTAATCTTGAGCAACATAATCCAAATGAGTCTTTTGTTGCCTTTCTATCAAAAAAGGGATGTTAATATTCACCTGTTTTAAAAAAGAAATTACATTTGACACATATGTGTTGGCTATCAAATAGCTGGCACACAGTAAATTGAATCATTTATGTTTGTATTTGAAATATTATTTCCAAATATGGGACAAACACTGCTGGAAAGGATATTAAGCCTCAGCAATCTTTATGTAATTGATCACATTTGTTGGAGAAAAAGAGACATATAGATAAGCAGAGGTGAGACAAGGGCTGCTGATAATGTCAGTATCTGCCTTCTCTTTTCTCATAGAAATCAAGAACTCGGGTAAATCGAATGAGAATTTGTGAGAACTCTGATTTTTATAAAACAAGAAACTTAAGATGGTTAAGATCTAGGGTCTATAATCCTTTAGACTTGGGCTCTGATTCCTGTTCCATAATTTATAATCTCTGTGATTTTGCCAAAATTCATTCTTTCTAAACTTTACCTTTTTAACCTCTAAAATGAGGAAAATATTCCTACTTAATTTACAGGATTATTGTGAGAAGTATAAATAAAGGAATTATGCATTATTCCTAGCTGGGTCTCTTACTCATATTAACTAACCAATTAATTATTATAATGACTATTATTTCACCAGAATAATTTCCATACCAAATCTTAACCTTGAGAAAGGTCTAAGGTCTGAGATCAGGTGAATTACCTTCAGAACACACTCGAAAACCTATGTTTTAAACTTTGGCCTTTAATGATAGACTCGTTCACATTTTTTGACAGTTACTGCTGGAAACTGCTGTATTGTTACTTTTTATATTAACATATTTTAGTGTTCATTCTAATTTTGTACTTTAGCCTCAAGTTGTCACAAACATGAATTCAACATATGTTCTTTTAAACCACCTGGAATAAATTGTCAAAATACGTAAACCATGCTTTCAAGTTGAAAAGTTCTTCACTGTTTCTGACATAGATAATCCTAGGAACTGTGTTTCACCTTACTTTTTTCTTTTTTTTTTTTTTTTTTTTTTTTTTTTTTTTTGCCGTGCGCGGGCCTCTCACTGCTGTGGCCTCTCCCGTTGCGGAGCACAGGCTCCGGACGCACAGGTTCAGCGGCCATGGCTCAAGGGCCCAGCCGCTCCGCGGCATGTGGGATCTTCCCAGACCGGAGCACGAACCCGCGCCCCCTGAATCGGCAGGCGGACTCTCAACCACTGCGCCACCAGGGAAGCCCTCACCGTTAGCTTTTGCTACACTTTCAGCAGTTTTAGACTTCTTCCTTTAAGTAAGTCATGTTTTCTTCATGGCAGTGGCTTTTAACAATAAAATGTCACTTTTATTGCATTAGGAAATTTCTAAAGGGAAGTAGTCCATACCTGGCAGATGAGAAGATAAACAACTACCTTGTTCCAGAAAATAGTTTCTTTGTGTTAATTGATATAATAGATCCCAGCAGACTTAATTACAAACATTGATTGAATACTTATCATGGGAGTCAGAAAAGTATAATAGACAAGAATATCAACTTTGGAATACCTCCCCGAGATACTAACCTTATACTTGACAAGATGTCATACCCTCTTGCCTATAACTTTCCTCCATTGTAAAATATGAAAAGTGTTAACTTATCCAAATAATTGTAGGATTAAATAAGATGGTACATGTACAATGTTTGGCACATAGAGTACTGAAATAATTCTCCTTTCCACATCATGTTGCCGTTATCATTATTATTATTTTTATATTGTTCTGGTGCTATAGATAAAAATATTAGTTAGACAATTGTTCAAAGCAAATGTTACTTTATTAATATAGCCTTTATCTTCTACTCAGAAAAGCTCTCTCTCCTCGTTCCTATGATACTCTGCTCTGTATTTTATATGGTTCCATACGTGTCTATGTCCTGAAGATGATGAGTCTTGAGACTGTGTTATCTTCTGAGAACTTTACCGGTGCAGTGTTCTTTTCTCTGTAACAGGTCCAGCACAGTGCCTTGTACATCCATAGGCACAAATACATTTGCAAAGGAAAGGAGAGGGGAAGAGAGAAGAGCAGAAGGGAGCATGGAAACAAAGGGAGTAGAATAGAATAACATGAAATTAAAGGAGATGAAGAGATCGTGACATGTAATGCAAACTAAGGAGGAAAGAGGTTCTCTGCTAGAGAAAGTGACTGCTTCTAGTTTCTTCTCTTTCTTTTTAATTTTTTGCTTACCAATATTTGAATTCTTAAAAGTAGTTTGGGCCCACACATCTCAAACAATTGACAACTTTGGATAAGCTCTGATTAGGAAGAAAAGTGTTCTTACCTGAACACAGAAGTTTAAATCACCATACTTCAATAATGCAATATAAAGTAAAGTTGGAGTTGGGATTTGATCTTTAGGATATGCCATGGCAAAATGATTATATTGAGTAACAGATGTATTTTTTTCATTTATACTTTTGACTTGTTTTTTTATCGATGTTTTTGATTAATGGCATGATTTATATGTGCATAGCAGTAGACTCTGATGTTGCTTATCCAATGGTAATTTCCTTCTCCCTTGTTAACTGTCCCCTGATTTTTTTTGTGTATCCATGATTTTTTACATGCTTCAAGAAAAAGTTATTCTCAGCCCTAGCCATTGAAGTGAATCCTAATCAATCTAAATCAATGATGATAATTCTAATCTCCCTTTCCAATGATTAAATTAGTTGGGTAATGCCACACAATTCCTACCAATGAGGAATCGGTATTGACAAGTTGGAAAAATTTTCTGGGCTTTTAGGAAATATATTTTAGTTATGAACAAAGAGAGGCCAAAAGAAAAGTGTTTCTCTCCTTTTTTCGGTGTCTGAACACTAGTGCACGTGGTTGTGATGCTTGGAGCTAAAGTAGCAATAGAGGGACCAAGAGGTAAAGTAACAAACCTGTTGAGGCTGACAGGATAAAAATATGGGAAGAACGTGAGTTTCTAGTGACATTATTAGGATATGAATTCACCAGCAGAATTTATTATGTGAGATAATAAACACCTTTATTTTTTAGCTATTTTGACTTTGGGTTTTTAGTTACTTGCAGGAAACACACCTTATATAACAAGTCACAACTACAGAGACAACTAAAATATATTTTAGCTGATAGATACTGGTCAACAGAATTTTAAAATACTAAATTATCACTGCAAATATTTTTTTTTCTAAATTGAAATACCATTCCCCAACTGAACTAGTTTCCTTTTTCTATTTTCTTGAATCCCATTTTCCATCCCACTCTTTGTTATTTTCTTCTGTGCTTTACTTTTAATCTTCTAGAACTCCCTAAATATTAATCTTGTATAAAGTGAACATTTTATAACAACAGAAAAGAAATTGTGTTTTGTTCACTATTTAATCCAACTTTCATAACACATACTAAGGCATTTTCTGAAAATAATTAGCTTTAAGAAATATTATTTTGATTTTTTAAAAAGCTTGTGTTAAAGAAATATTCTATTTGTAACTGCCTCATGAAAGTATCAACTTGTTAAAGATATTTTTAAGTATATTTTCCAAAAAAATTCTATTAAACCATAAATGAACCAATGCTTTAATATCATTGTACTCTCCAAGGATAAAACATTATCAAAGTTGTTGTAAACAAGTGTCAAGAAATGTGATTATGTTTTAATTTATGCTTAGACTACTAAAGAAGTACATATACACAAAAATGTATTAAAACACCAAGCCCACAAATATAACATAATTTTTAAGGCTAGAAAAGAAAATTAGTAAAGGGAATGTGCCTGGCCAGACCCTCATCTGATCCAAACAAGATAAATGTTGAAATCTTACTGTGTTTGAGAAGCCATACAAGATCAATTTCCCTAGTGATCTAAATAAATTCATTCCTAATCTGAAAGTAATTGACATTCAGTGGTTAGAATTTAATTGCAATATTTATTTAAATAGCCAATTTTAATGAAGGCAAAGGGTCATTTTTAGCAATCTTAAATTAGAAGAATAAATGAGAGTAAATTAATGTTTTGAGTTTTCATACTTTTTGAGAGTAAATGATCCCAATTCATTTTATTGGTTCTGAATAGAAAAGTAATGGCAGCCTGGCACTAAATTTAGATGGTGTTTATGTGTAGAAAAATATGTCTTGTGAGCATTTACCCTAATGAAAAATTCAATTTTCCAACACTATCCTTGGAAATAATATTTTAGAAGTAAAATATAAATGACGCTTTTTTTATGTCTTCTAAAAACGAACTCGTATTTTGTAATGGATATTCTATGAAGGTTGAATGCTGCCCTACAAACTACTGCTAATTTATTTTTTAAACATCTTTTGTTTCAAAGTTGAAGAATGCATTTTACTTTGTGATGTCTTATGAGTTAACCTACAAATATATTCACCCCAATGTTTTTACAAAAATAAGGATTTCACATTTTTAATATCTATATGACATTTTGGGTGATTAGAATCACATTTGTCAAATATGCCGAAGTCTATACTTATGATATGAGGCAAGTTATTGAAGATGACAAAATAATTTCTGTATTCTTTTCTTTTTAATAGACTGTATCTTTTAGAGCAGCTTTAGGTTGACAGCAAACTTGAACAGAAGGTACAGAGATTCTCATATACCCCCTGCCCCACACATGCATAGCATCTCCCATTATCAACATCCCCCAAAAGAATGGTACATTTGTTACAATCAATGAACTTATACTGACATGTTTTTATCACCCAAAGTTCACCTTTGGTACTGTACATTCTATGGGTTTTGACAAACTTACAATAACATGTATCCACTATTACAGTATGACACAGAGTAGTTTCACTGCCCTAAAAATTCTATGTTCTGCTTATTTATTATACTCTTTTAATGGCTATCATAGGTTTGTCCTTAGCTATGTGTTTAAGATAAAAATATGTGAAGGTTTAATACAGCCTTAAAACATATAATTTTTTTTAAAAAACAGAGAGCATAAATTCTCAAAGTATGTAAAACTAAAAGTGTAAACTTGTGTTTCTGGATGACTATATACAAAATTAACTATATTTCCCTTATGTTAAATGTTCATTATTTTTCTAAATTGTCATTTTGAACCTAAATCATCTGACACTTACATCAAATTTCTTCATGGATCACGAGGGAAATTGTCTCTTTCTTTATTTTATTTTTTTAATTATAGAGCTTAGATGCAGCTAGATGAGGTGGGTCAAAGAGGCTGATCATACCCTCCCACTTCACTGCTGTGGTTACAGAAATTCAGCTAAATACTAATACCTTCAACAGCCATCTGTAAGAGCTCCTTGAAATAAGAGAATACTCATTTACACCTGTGTTGAGGAAAAATTTAGATAATATCATATTCTGAGAGGATAGGTTCACTAATATTAGCTGAAGTGCCAATCAGCCCTGCAAAGCTCTCCTTGTTACAAAATATTACAGAATGAGGTTAGAAACATCTGCAAACTTTGGTATCATGGCTCCTTGTGCCTTTGTTGGGAATTCTACAATATGTGAATTTGGTCACATGATTCTCCTTGTAACAATTAAATGGTTGTACTATTTCTTGGAAAGCAGGTGGTGGAACATACAATGCAGAAGCAGAGAAGGCAACTGTTGAAATTTTGTGGGTTTTAAGAGATGATAAGATAGCTGACAACATTGCCAACTAGAAGCTACCATGAGGTCTGAAATGCCCTCTGTGTCAATATTAGCACAGTTGTTTTTTCATGAAGCTCCTACATACACCTTGTGAGTAGAAAACACTTAACACTGTGGCAAAATTAACTTCTCTGATTATCAGGTTTCAGAATGGAAGGCTCCTTGGTATGTGTTTACTGCATAATAACAATATAATCAATTCCTATGGTGTCTTCTAAAAATATCTTAAACTACTTTAATCTCATATCAACTCAAATGTGTTTTAAGCAGTGACATAGCCCTGGTCACATAGATAACAGTTCAACCAAGTTTGAAATTAGTTCTAGTTTTGAAACTAATTCCTAAGCTCTTTTCCCAACACCACACTGCCTTTGATAGAAGGAAAATACCTGCATACAAAATAATAGAAGCAGAGGGAATGCCTGAAAAGGGGACTAAGGAGGGAGCCTCAACTTTAGTGTCAATATAAAGTCTTTGGTTTACCTGGGTGACAAATATTTCATGGAGTGAAAGGACCTCCAAAGGTCACCTAGGATGCAAGAATAAAAAATATTTGCCTCACAGTTTGGTTAAGAAACTGCGGAGTTTGCCAGGGAAAATACATAAAGTCCATTTAAATTTGAAATTCACATCAAAATGAATAATGTTTAGTATAAGTATATGTTTACATACTTGTGCTAAATAATTCTATTTACTTACTTATACTAAAAATTATTTGTTGTTGATCTGAAATTCAAGTTTAACTGGGAATTCTGTATTTTTATTTGCTAAATTTGATAATTCTTGTTAGATGGCAATTGCAGCAGACATTGTTGGTTATTTAACCAACAGTACCTTTTCCTGCCCATTGATCAGCCCTAAAAGACTAGTCATGAGCAGACTCAGTCAGTCATGACAGTCTTGTTTCCTTTGTCATTTATTGGCATAGAGTGAACATACAATATAGACAATGAGAAATAAGGAAAATCTAGTGAGGACCTTTGAAGTAGAATTGTTCTTCTTGATTATAGTGGGAAAAAGTGAGAATAATTGTTTCTATCTACCCTAGAGGGACCAAATCACCAGTCTCACTGTTATCCACACAGGAATTTATTGGATGGCTGCACTAATGATATGACCAGCATTAAGCAAAGGAGAACAAAGTTTATAAAAGCTCACACCAGTGGGGAAGGAGGGCTTCACCAGCCAGGTGCTTACAAGGTCATTGGAGAAGCAGCAGAATTAAAGAAGTAGAAGGATTTCTTTGTTAATTAGAGAGGGGCTACATTTAGTATGAGTTCAACTGTATATGAAATCTAATTGGAAGTCATAGGAATCCGCCAAAATAAAAATTGTTTTCCTAAATTTGCCACAGCATGTCATAGGATCATTTGATCAACCTAACACATGCTAGGGGTACCTAGCATGTTGGTTAAGGAGGGAAGGAATGGAGGAGAGGCAAGTAAGAGGACCTTGGTAAGCATCCCTGGGTCAAAGGGTACTTATATCACAGACTAGCAGGCTCTTCTTAGTACAATAGTGCAAGAAGAAAGAGCATTGCATCACCTTTTTGCTTCTCGTTTGGGTCATTGTTACATAAGGATGTGATACTGGGAACTGTGATGGTTATAACAGTAATAGAACCAACACACGAAAAATTGCAGAAGTGATGAAAAAAACCTGAATTCCTTATATCAAAATTAGGTTGTCATACAAAACCTTAGACTGTATACCTCTTGACCCACTGTTACTAAACAGTATTCTTAAAGATTTACCCATGTTAGTTCTTGCAACTTAATGCATATCAACAAAAGATTGAAGTCTCAATTCCCTAATTTCTCTTATTGTTAAAAAAAAAAATTCTAAAGACACCTGTGAAATTTCTCTTTTATTTGAAAATATTTGCATAGTAACTATTGTGTACTGTATACTGTTTCCTACACTAAATATGGTCATCCACAAAGCAAGCAGGGCCCTTTGCATTAGGGTCGTAACATTAGAGATGAAGAGAGAAGGATCCTAGAATTTACGTAGGGCACATAGATAAAATAGGGGGAAAAGTTGATGGAGGATTAAATTTCGTAGATGAAATCAAGAATTGTTGACATTTAATTTTGTGGTGATTCAGACATACAACTATTGAATATAACAATTATGCAGTAAGTTTTATATATACAATTGGATCACGAGGAGGCATTAGAGGTAGATATATATATTTGAGGGTCACAAATACATAGATTGAAGTTAAATATAGATGAAATGACCTAGAGAAAGAATGTAGATAGAGAAGAAAAACAAAAAGATAACCTTGTTGGTCACAGATCTGGCATGCTAGAGGGTAAAATAAAATGTTTTCCGGATATTCAAGAAAGGCAGGACAAGGACTAGGTCAAACAAGGGGATTTAGAAGCTATGAATAGAGCAGGATTATCTGAGAGACCTAGACTTCTGATTGTGGTTCAAAAAGACAGGCATAAGGAGAGATGGAATAAGTCTTAAGAGTCCCTTAAAGGAGGGTTCATGATTGGTTCATACGTTATGATACTTGGTTATTTCTTCTGAAGTTTCTGATGATGTTTGGAGTGGTCTGGGGCAGAACCAGTCACTATCAATAGTATAATGAATCCTCTTTTTTTTTTTTTTTTTTTTGCGATCCGCAGCCCTCTCATCGTTGTGCCCTCTCCCGTTGCGGAGCACAGGCTCCGGACGCGCAGGCTCAGCGGCCATGGCTCACGGGCCCAGCCGCTCTGCGGCATGTGGGATCCTCCCGGACCGGGGCACGAACCCGTGTCCCCTGCATCAGCAGGCGGACTCTCAAGCACTGCACCACCAGGGAAGCCCTGAATCCTCTTTTATCTATTTATTTTTTTAATGCCAGACGGTGACCATATAGTCATTTGTGGAAGTATCAAATATTAGTGTCCTTGTCACTCTGGATACCTGGGAAGCTTTGCTGGACATCTAAAATATCCCCTCTACAATCTCCTGATAGGAAATCAAAATGACAACGACAGCAACAACAATAAGCCAAAACTACATGGAGCAAATATTCAATATGTATATTGAATATTTACTAATGTCTGTATAGTTTATTAATGTCTATATAGAAATACCTCAATTTTTGCTTATCTCACCTATATTTAAGAAAGAAACACACACACACAAAGACACACCAGAATGCGTAGTTTACACACATCAGAAGTTTAAAAATCATTCTAACATAGTGATTGGATGTCATGTAATTTGAAACCTGTGCTGGTATAATTTTGATGTAGTTTAAGAAATATGGGATTTTCATGGCCCCATGAAAAGTTAACTATGTAACAGCATTTTATGTTATGATATGAAGTTTTATTGTGGGATCATTACCCAAAAACATCTAAGATCTATTTTATTACCCAAATTTGGACCAAAACAATGACAGTTCTTGAATCCAGAGTGCTAACACCATTTCTGTTTAATGTTTAAGTTTGAGGAAATGTAGTAGACACTGTTAATCAAGAATAGATGATTTTGCACTAAAATTAGCACTTCATAACTGCTTTAACTTACCTTTGAACTTACACACTTTGACAACTCTTCAAAATATTCTGTGTAAGTGATTGGATATTTGTATACTACTGAGTTTCAAAACCAATAAGTATGATGGCTTAGTTTTACATGTTTGATAAAATCAAGACTAATTCATGTTTGAGTCAACTAAAATCTTTACAGTAGTTATTAGCAATTCATTGTAAAATAATTGAAAGTATATTAATGACCTAGAAACTTGTGGTTTAACTAACATATGGAGATAACCAGCTAACATTTCAGTGCTTACTGTTCACTGTTTAAAGCATTATTCAAGAATTAATTCATTTAAATCTCACCTCAATCCTATCAGCTAAAAGGATTATTATTGTTATTCTCATTTTACAGATTAAGCAAGTGTGACATAGAAAATTTGCATAATTTGCCCAAGGTCACTCATCTAGTTGAACACCAGGATCTGAACCCAGGAAATCAAGTTCTAGCACTCATATTTCTAACAATGTCATACACATGCTTCCAAAATAATAACAACATTAACGGTCTATATTTTTATTTGAATACTTGGAATATATTTTATGTAAATTATTATATCTTATAAAATTGAATATAAGTGAGTGAACAAAGTGAATTGCCTTTCTCTTTCATTAGC
This sequence comes from Neophocaena asiaeorientalis asiaeorientalis, assembly GCF_003031525.2. NCBI lineage: Eukaryota > Metazoa > Chordata > Mammalia > Artiodactyla > Phocoenidae > Neophocaena > Neophocaena asiaeorientalis. The sequence continues at coordinate 1,222,874 of NW_020173488.1, read as the reverse complement.
ATAATTACAGATTTACACACCTTGAAAATAACCTAAAGAAAAATAATTTTAAAAAAACTAGACCTTTGTGAAGTTTGCAGATTTCAGAAGATAAAACATCCAAGTTATCAAATTAAATCTTTAAGCTTAAGGATGAAGCATGTCTGCTTAACAATAGAATGTCGGGATAGGATATAAAGAATTCATGCACTTTGTAAGATGTTTTATTCATATATTGGTAAATGAATAGACAACTATTTGAAAACATTTTTGCTTTTGACATAACCTACATCATGGAATATGAGAAGATTTGCTTTTTTAATGCATTATGCAATAATAGGTACATGATTTTGCTTATTTTATTAAAAGAAATAAATCATTGTTATCAACACAATTTAAACCTATTGATGTTAAAACCCTAATGAATAAAATCTGCTCTATAGTGGTTAGAAGCTTTATTTTGTGATGGGGAACAACAATAAATTTTTGAAAAGGAGATGAATACATAAAGCAACTTATTTTTTTAATATAAATTAAAATAAACCTGATACATCTTGGTGATGGTTTCTTTCAAATGTATGTTAATGAACACACTTGAGTTGTTGCCCTAAATTACAAGTATAATAATTTTCTAGAACCAAGCCTGAAATATAGGCCAAGAATATAAAGCTTTGTAGATTGGCAGTGGGGACTGCAGAATCCCTGTGTACCCAGGGCTGCCAGATAAAATTCAGTTCATGCAGGTATTTGAATTTCAGATAAACAATGAATATTTGTTTAATATAAATATGTCCGATTTGGGTCATAGGAGTATTTGCTATTTATCTGGAATTCAAATTTAACTGGATATTCTGTATTTTGATTTGCTAAATCTGGCAACTTTATGAATGCTGCATGGCTCTTTGGGCCTCAGTTATGTTATTGGCTATTAATCTATTTTATCTTTAGCATACTTTTGGATTTAAAAATCTTTGAATTTCTGCTTCAATTTACTGTTCAAAAGTAATTAAGTTGCTTCATATTACTATGAAGGGTCACTAAGACAAGTGTTATTAATGAGCAAAATGCTGTATGTTTTTGAACACATTAGCAAAGCCAAGCACTGATACTTAAAGGAATTGATCTCATTCTCAAAGCATCCACACATAGCTCGGCTAGAAAATAAAAAAAGATGTCACCATAGTTAATGGCAAACTGTTTTGAAAAAAAAAAGATTATTGTAGAAATATTTGTATAAAAGTATTTTTATGTGTACATAACTATTAGCTTCTTGCTAGGGAACCATGATTTTCGGCTGTTTTAAATTTATTTTTAGCTTGTAGTCATTCACGCATTCATTCAGTTCACATTGTTAATTTGAACAGATACTTTAGAAAGACTGGTGAAGCACAACATGTATTTGTCTTGTTAATTTTGTTAACAAAGCTACAAGGAGAGTGCATTTTTGTAAATAGCTATGACAGCTGCCTAGTTAAAAGCATGAATTCTTCATTCAGCAAATAATCTCCAAAGTGAAATATAACACTTCCTTCTTATTTTCATAACTCTTTGCTTAAGAAAATAATAACATCTAAACAACTACTAACATGAATACCCTATATCTCTCCAACAAGAATTCCTACGGCCTTTATCATGGCCATGTAGGAAAACAAAGAAAAGAAGGAATCTTTAGACTATAAAAACAACATAGTCCTAAAGAGACTCCAAGATAGTATACATTCTTGCTTCCAGAACTCTCTAGATTGGACAGCCCATATTTCCTTTGTGAGGAGGAAGTAGACCCTATGATGTCCCTGAGTAATATTTCACCTCATTTTATTTTATGAATGGTGAAGAAGTTGATCATACTGTAAAAGATTTCATCAGAAACACCATGCCTTTTCTCCTATTAATTCTGATTTTTAAAATCCCAAATCCCAGAACATCATAATTATGAGTAATGAATGGCTTTATCTTCTTTGGTTCATATTTTAAGCTCTAAGCTCCATTTTTCAATATAAAAGTAACAACATTAAAGAAAATCAAAAATAAAGATAATAAAAACACTTAATTCTATGACCTAATAAAGTATTTGTCAGAAACATACTTTTAGCTTTTTTTCTATGTATTTGTAGCTCTATATGTGAATGTGGTTCACATTCATTTTATTATACATGTATTTTTCATCCTATGATTTACTAAATAATTAAGTATGCTATGAATTATTAGTGTAATGGGTTACCCACTAGAGTGATTTTTTAAATTTATTAATATCTATTTAATTCATCCATTTTAAAGTCTACAAGGTGAATATCCAGAGACTGTGGGCATTTTACAGTTTTGGGAATGGTAGATGTCAATTCTTGTGAAGGCATTCTTGCTTTTGGAAAAGATAGCTGGATTGGCCCTGTCCTGTAAGTTTTACAAAAGAAAATGTAAAGTCCGACCATTTAAAAAAAATAAAACAAAGTCATTCTATATCTAAATGCAAAAGTTTCAAACCGAGATGTTAAGTGTTCTGGTACATAATGTAAATTGGGTTGATTTTAGACTGCATACATAAAAAATTAGAATAGTCACTTAGAATTTTTAAATCATCTCAGATTTTGACTAGACTGCTAAGAGTCCATTATCCATCACAGATGTTATTTAAGTTGGAATATTCCAGGGTTTGAAAATGTTTTATGATGATTAGATGGGGCTGATGGTGTCTTGTGAAATAATTTCAAATGAGTGTCAGTCATTTTTGGATGGGGAAAATTCAGTCTTGGCTTGAGTCTTGCATGGTGGGGAAGTCATTTTTTTGCAAATAGGTCATCAGATACGCAGTTGAGCCTCTCCTTTGCTATGTGACAGTCTTCTAGGGCCATAGGACTCTCATGATATGTTTAGGATGTGAACCAGCTGCCCCTGACATGTAAGTTTTTATCAGTAGAGGCCTATTAAACTGAAGCTTTGGTAAGACTTGGAGCATTTTGGGGTGCTGAAACAGAACCATATTTATATATGATGGTAATAAGTATGAGAAGGCATCCTAAGGAATTTTGGTGCCTCTGAGTCAGCAAAGGATAATGACATAGAGTATAAGCAGAGGAAGAAAATGACAACCTCCATGACTAATTTTTAAAATATGTGAGAATGAACCCCAGATTCCGAAAATGTTCTACAAAATCCCTAAAAGTATTTTAACACTTCACAGGATAATTGCACTGGTAAGGAGCATACAATCCCATTTTTCATTTTACATCTCTATCTTCTGAGATACTTTTTGTCATAGAAAAAATGGTAAAATATAATTTACTTTAAAGAAATTTGCATAATAGACAACTTTAACTAATATATTTAGCAGTTTAAACAAAACTATACTTATCTACTTGGGTTTATACTCTATCAAACACCAAGATAATTTTTGAATTTTAGTCAAAACTCATAATACTATAAAGTATTATGACTATAGACTCTTTAACTGAGTTGTCCAAAAGATTTGAATAAATATTTGAATAAGTATTTGAATTTTCCTTTAGATATTTGAAATCACATCTATAACACATTTCTTGCCTGTTCATAAAAATAGTCTCCTTAAGGTAAGATATTCAAAATCTGTACCTTCTATAGTTTAATCATTCCTTTAATGTCAGCAAATGTTATGGCATGCTTACTATGTGTTTAGCCTGAGTGTTGGCTAAAACATAAAAGAAATATGGAATGATGTTTTCTCTCCAGAAATGGTGGATGTTACACACCTCTAAACACAAAGTTACACAATTAAAGAGGAATACTGGTAATTATTTGATCTTAATCAGATATTTACAAAGGCAAAATTTTTCAATGAGAATCCCTGACTACTTTTTTGAAGCTCAAATTATATTTAGTTCTGTAATATTGCCTTTAAAAGTTCTTCCCCCGAAGAAGGTGAAATAAAATCAAATCTGCAGTCTTTTCAAATCCTTTTAAATGGAAGCTGCTCCTTCCTTTCTGTAACATCCCTTGAGTATCTGAAAAAAATGGGTCCCCTGGGATGGGGTTCAGGTCATGCTACCACAAAATATGGCACCTTGGCATGTTGAATATTTTAGGCTGAAGGAATCAGAAAAAGCAGTTGCTGGAAGGATTCTCTGACTTTCCCCTGAAGCAGGTGATAAAGGTTCATGTGAAATGCCTTTTCTATAACGGAAAGAAAAGTATCTCCAAATATGGAGGAACACGGAGAGAACCTGAACAAAAAAAGCCTTGCTAAGTTCCCCACAGTTTACACACCTAGCTCATTGTTTTGTCCTATCATATTTTCCCATGTCTTTCCATTCTTCATCAAACCTAGTATAAATACACTGAGGTATAATCATTTCTTCATTTCCTTATGAAGGCTTGTATGTCACATAAATTTTATATTAAATAAATTTTCCCTTGCTAATTTGCCTTTTGTTACAGAGATCCAGCCAAAAACATAGAAAGGCAGAAAGACAAAGATATTTTTCCTCCCCTACACCTGTCTACATTCTACCCCAACATTGTAGAATTTAAGAGCTTCTATTCCTTTGAAACATCAAAAAGCACTTGCTTGATTTCTTCTTAGGCATTATCTTGCATCATTTGTAAAAAAAAAAAAAACAGAAGTTGAGTTCCCATTTTTAAAGATAAGCACTGACAAATTTTAGGCTCATTGCCAAGTGTCACACGGGAAATAATGAAAGAGCCAAAATTTGGTTCTAGTTCTGATTGTAGAGTCTGTACTGTTAAAAATTGTTCTATTTTGTACTTTTCCTCAGTCCTTTGACATGATTAAAAACTGGCATCTACAACACAGCTTTAAACCACCAAAAATGCGCTTTCTGGTTGCGAAAAAAGTTGCTGTAATATCAAGGTCTCCTTTTCATGTGTCCCTCCTGGTAGCAGTCCCAACCAGTGCCTCTTTTCTCAACTGGCTTTTTCCTGAGCTCATGTGATTAGCTGGCACCAGCTTCCTCCTCTTCCTCAGTATTCCATCACCAACTCCCAGACATCCCACTCACTGAGTCAAATGCCTGGGTTACGATGATATTCTGTCTACATTTCCATACAATTTATCGTGGGATGGGGCAGGGGTGGCAGCAGTGTAGTAGTTCAGCTACCTGATTACTGCGTCATTCATTCCTTGAAAAACACACTTCTACTAGAGAGTGGTTTTTACTGCTGTGTTTGGTACATTTAGTCCCTTTCCTACAAGTTTACCTTATCTGTCCGTAGAGTAGATTTTATTCATCCTGGGACAAATAATCAAAAACAATGAAGATTCTTTTGTTAGTTCCAATTCCTGCTGTCACCATTTCTCAGCCACCATTCAAGGCTTCTCTGTGTTTAGGAATGAAATTCTTGCTTCACAGGTATCAAGAGGGTGGGAACTTGATAACCTAAACAATAACGCACTTTCCTTTTGTTCTGAGATTCCATGTTTTCTCTTTCTCTGAGTTGTATTGACCTAAAGACTTAATTTCCTTTGTATTTTTTAAAGAAAATATTAAAAATCAACTGTCTCAAAAAAGAATCTGTGCAAACGCATGTCCCCACATCATATATCTGTTGAGTGTAGTTGACTATCAAACAGTAATTTATTTACATTTGGAAGAATAAAAGTTTCAGTCACATCCATTCCATTGATTTTTTATTTTATTGGAAGTATTCTAGGTTCTCAAACTATGATGCAGGCTTGTCTGACATTCTCTTGCAAATATCAAAATTAAAAACTTGGCACTCAGGGAAGGAAAACAATAGCAATGAGAACAACCACAACAGCAGGAAAATCCCAGTTCCTCAGCTGACTTTCTGATTTGTCCTCCAAATTCCCTACCATCCATCAGCTAAATTCTCTGTAGCTCTATTTTTGCACTGTCAGAAAATAATTTAAAATAGCTTCTGCCAGCATGAACATGGTGCTCTCACTCTTATAAGCCTACAATTTACATCTTTTAAGATTAAAATACATGACCGATTGCAGCTGGGGAAGTAATGTGAGCCTCACAGCATTCTGCACACCACTGCTTTGAGACCAGAAGAGGGGCTGGAAGTTTCAATCGCTATTCATTTGATCTAAGATTTTGCTGTGTTGGAGAGAAATACTGTGTTTAGGGGACAGGACACTCAATCTGCTGCTGGCCAGCATATTGATTTCATAAACTGTGATTTGCTGTCTGAATAAAGAAATATTTTGGAATTACAGTTGGATTTGGATATTTGGTATATTTGCTGAGAAGCAAATTCAATATATTAAAAGATTTACTCCATCCTTCTACTTATATAAAATATTTCCGCAAACTATAACTTTGCAATATATTTGTGGGGGGAATGGATTGTTGGGTATTCACAACTCAACATATTCCTGGGTGTAACTTTATTTTTTACCCAAATCATATACATTTATAGATAAAAGTTGGGGGGGAAAAACATAGAGTTTCATAGCTTAAAGGATCTTATAAGCATCATCAAGTTATATCCTAGATAAAATGACTAAGGTATAGGGAGGAACAGCTGGTTAGTAGAAGGGCTGAAACTGCCTCGATTTTTCTCACTTGAAGTCATTCATTAGCACCTAGAGGCAGCAGGTAATAGTTGAGGACTGAATAGCTTTTCTTTCATGTGCTGTTTCATTCAATATGTTAGCATTTACACCGTTTGAAGTTTAGTAGCTAGCTCTGTGAGAGTGAAATATTTACATTTTAAAAAACCAAGCAGTCTAATAGAGGCTTTTCATCATGGAGAGATTCCCAAGTAGTTTTTTATTATTTGGTTGCTCTGACTCCTTTTCCTCACCTTTCAATTGTGATGATGGTTGTATCTACCTCACAGGGTTGTTTAAAGGAATACTTGAAGATGTGTAAAGAACAAGTACCTAGGCACATGATATGTAGTGCATATAAGTGTTTGTTATGGTTGGAGTGTTGTTCTAGAAAAAAAAAATTAAAGCTTAATCAGTTGAAACATGATTTTATTATTGAAACAAAAAAACAAGTGAATTTTCTCTCTAAAAAAGACAGCTAGTGCTCTTTCCCTTGAGAAGCAACGTGTCTTAAAGTGCAATTAACTGTTTAAGAGGTGGCTTGTGTAACACAAGCTAGTTTCAGCTTGGATTCACTCAAAGGATTGAGGCAGAATAATGAAATAGAGAAGTTGCTTATATGACTTCCTCTCCTGTTTGTTGCTGAACCTATACTTCCTGGTCCTAACATTTTATATAACATTACTTTTAATTGTCTCCTTTTGGGGAGGGGGATAGGGCAAGAAAAACATGGGGAAAATCCTCATTAAATTCACTGAATTATATATTACAGATATTTTTTCATGGATTGTTGGCATCCTGAAAGTAATACTTAAATATTTTCCCAGCATGGCATAATCTATGCCTGCACATATTTTGCATAAGTTATTACCTTCTACCAAGGAATGAAAATGAGAATTGTTTAAAATGGGATATGCTTGAGAGTGAGTCAAATTTCCCTAGTATGTAAATTATTTCCTTGGAGTGAATAAGGCACATTGGGAGCAATTTAATAAATGATACCCTGGAGGTCTGAATGGATTAATGAACCTGATTATCCTTCTCCTGCAGAAGGAGAAAGCTGTCACTCTGCAGATAGCTTAAAATGAGCTCTCCATAGTGTCACTTCAAGGTATTTTGTGGGGTGAGAAGGGATAAATATAGGTGCCCCATTTAATACTTCTTGGGGTAGAGCTACTTTACATGATTACCTTCTTTCCTTCTCAGTATGGTGTCATTAGCAAAGAAGCATATAGTCTCATTGGGGCAGAGAGTGAACTGGTCTGTTAAAAAACCACATCTACCCCAGTGCCATGGAGCCTAGCCTAAGGTGAGTGCCAATGTCTTTTTCTCCTAAATCCTGATGTTTAAGGCTGTACCTTGTTTCCTCTGCAGTGTTTCATAGGTATTTTCCAATAGAGCATTTCTGTGGAATGGGCTTAGTGCTCTTCAGCCAGCCACAGACAAAAGGTAAGGTATATGTAAGTCTCAATAAGAAAACAGTTTCTTATCTTTTTAGTAAAAATAGCTTATTAGATTGCTACTCATGTGTGACAAATTACCACAAACATAGAGGCTTAAAACAACAAAACATTATCTCATTATCTTGGTCAGTCCAGGCTGCTAAAACAAAAATATCATAGATTGGGTGACGAACAATAGACTTATTTCTCACAGTTCTGGAGGCTGGGAAATCCAAGACCAAGGTGCTAGCTGAGTCAGTTCTTGGTGAGGACCCTTGTTTACAGATGGATGAATGCCTTCTTGCTGAATCCTCACATGGTGGAGAGAAAGAGAGCTTGGGTTTCTTCATCCTCTTATGAGGACACTAATCCCATCATGGGGACTCCATGTTCACAACTGTGTCTAAACCTAATTATCTCCCAAAGGCCCCACTTCCTAATTGCATCCCATTTGGGGAATGAAAGTTTTGGGCCTACATACAGAATATTCTAGGCTGCTCCTTGAATTCCTTCCCTTCCCAGGTGGTTCAACATTTTTTTTAAAAATCTATACAAATAGGTACCTATCCAAAAAAAAAAAAGAAAAAAATGTGACTTGCAAAGGACCCAATTTAAAAATTAAGAAGACAGCAGGAGAAGTAGATCTATAATTAAACAATACAAGCAGACTATATTTAGTGTATCAGGGAATACAGAAATTGTTTTGTAGTAAGAACAAGGACAGATTAATTTCAAGGGAGATATAGAGGAAAGAGGAAAAGTTGGAAACTACCTGGTGGAGGACAGATGGGATGGGAGCCAGGCTTTCAAAGTTTTGTAAGATTTTAACAGACATTTGGAGTGAAGATTTAAAACATTTCAGAATATTCATCCAATTAATCATTGACTATTTAACCAATATTTTTGTGAACTGAAAATGTATAGGGCTCTATGTTACTGAGTGCTGAGTATATACCAGAAACATGTGGCTGAACAGGTCACATATATTACTCACTAAATACTTTAAACAACCCTAAATGGGGAGGCACCATGATAAAAGAAGTACTTATGGGGACTTCCCTGGTGGCACAGTGGATAAGACTCAGTGCTCCCAATGCAGGGGACCCGGGTTCAATACTTGGTCAGGAAACTATATCCCACATGCATGCCACAACTAAGAGTTCACATGCCACAACTAAGGACACCTCCTGCCACAATTAAGACCCAGTGCAACCAAATAAATAATTTTTTTTAAAAAAAGAAGTAATTATGGGCCAAAAATGAGAGAGAAGAATTTTTTTTTTTTTTTCCTGCAGTACGTGGGCCTCTCACTGCTGTGGCCTCTCCCGTCACGGGGCACAGGCTCCTGACACGCAGGCTCAGCGGCCATGGCTCATGGGCCCAGCCGCTCCGCAACATGTGAGATCCTCCCGGACTGGGACATGAACCCTTGTCCCCTGCATCAGCAGGCGGACTCTCAACCACTATGCCACCAGGGAAGCCCAAGGAAGAAGAAATTTTAAAAGGCTTCCTCAATGATATGACCCCTGAACTAAATTTTGAAGGGGTATAGGAATTGTTTAGCAATCAAAGAGGGGTAGAAAAATTATGTATATAAGTTACCCAAGCACTAGAGAGCAGGGTACATTTGAAAACTGCAAGTTGTTCAATATTACTAGATCACGACTATGTGGATGAGTGGATATATATATACACATAGCTGATTCACTTTGCTGTACACCTGAAACTAACACAATATTGTAAATCAACTATACTCCAATAAAACTTTTTTTTTAAAGGAGAGTTTTATAAATAAATGTGTTAGCCTGATATGTTGTCTCTCTCCCATGTTATGAAGCAAAATAAACTCCTGGAATTTAGACTTAACCTTGGTGAGAAGACAGGTTTAGGAATTTCAAATTGGGTTTATCAGAAAGGATTGTTTCACAAGAGAAATTAAAAATAATAAAACAAAATAGCTGAAAACAAACACTAATGGGATAGAATTGCAATGAACTGACTAAATTCCCATGTAAGTTGAAAGCTCTAAATAAAAACAGTTCACTGCATTAAAAAACTCAATGATATAATTCTTACAGACATGAGTTTTGTAACAAGATAATGGGACAGGGGGCTACCCTGGTGGCGCAGTGGTTGAGAGTCCGCCTGCCGATGCAGGGGACACGGGTTCGTGCCCCGGTCTGCGAAGATCCCACATGCTGCGTCCGCGGCTGGGCCCGTGAGCCATGGCCGCTGAGCCTGCGCGTCCGGAGCCTGTGCTCCGCAGCGGGAGAGGCCACAACGGCGAGAGGTCCGCGTACCGCGAAAAAAAAAAATAAATAAATGACTGTTTAAAAAAAAAAAAAGATAATGGGACAGGCAAGAGAGTTTATTGATAAAGTATACTGCATTTTATACTGACTCTGGAATAATGGATTGAATGGTTTTGAGAAAAAAAACATAACATGATTAGATTTATATTTTAAAAGATGACTCTGGCTACAGTGCAAATGATGTGCTGGAGGATATTTGGATTGGAGACAAAAACTCCTATCAATGGGTTGATGTTGATGTTTTGATTCAGATTATTTAGAACAAGGATTAAGATAAGATAGTGTCATTTTTTTATCTTATAAATAATTTGTCATGGGGACTGAAAGGGAAGGAATATTCAAGAGGGGAGATCTTCAGTTTTCTGTCATATCAGTTAGATTGAAAACGATGCAATTTGCAAACATAGGGAGTGTAGGCGGGAACCAGCAGTGGAGATGAGAATGCTGAAGTATTCTGAAGTATTTGTGGGCCATGAAAATCAGGAAAGTGTACATGTCTGAAGCTCCACAGAGAAATATAGACTGGAGACAGTGAGTTACATCATTAGCATAGAGGTGGTAGTTGAAGACCTGGGATGAGATGATTCTCAAAGTATATATATAAAGGTAAAAAGAAGTCCAAAATAGAACACTAGAAGGCAGAGAAACACATGGCCCAGAGAAAAGAGTGAAGTAAGTCACAATGGAAACATTGCTTTCCTGCTAGACAAGGAAGAACAGAGTTTCAAGAAGAAAAGATCAACAGTGTAAATGTCAAAAAGAGTTCAAATATGATAAGGACTAAAATGTGTAAAAAAAAAAAGAAAAAAATGTGACTTGCAAAGGACCCAATTTAAAAATTAAGAAGACAGCAGGAGAAGTAGATCTATAATTAAACAATACAAGCAGACTATATTTAGTGTATCAGGGAATACAGAAATTGTTTTGTAGTAAGAACAAGGACAGATTAATTTCAAGGGAGATATAGAGGAAAGAGGAAAAGTTGGAAACTACCTGGTGGAGGACAGATGGGATGGGAGCCAGGCTTTCAAAGTTTTGTAAGATTTTAACAGACATTTGGAGTGAAGATTTAAAACATTTCAGAATATTCATCCAATTAATCATTGACTATTTAACCAATATTTTTGTGAACTGAAAATGTATAGGGCTCTATGTTACTGAGTGCTGAGTATATACCAGAAACATGTGGCTGAACAGGTCACATATATTACTCACTAAATACTTTAAACAACCCTAAATGGGGAGGCACCATGATAAAAGAAGTACTTATGGGGACTTCCCTGGTGGCACAGTGGATAAGACTCAGTGCTCCCAATGCAGGGGACCCGGGTTCAATACTTGGTCAGGAAACTATATCCCACATGCATGCCACAACTAAGAGTTCACATGCCACAACTAAGGACACCTCCTGCCACAATTAAGACCCAGTGCAACCAAATAAATAATTTTTTTTAAAAAAAGAAGTAATTATGGGCCAAAAATGAGAGAGAAGAATTTTTTTTTTTTTTTCCTGCAGTACGTGGGCCTCTCACTGCTGTGGCCTCTCCCGTCACGGGGCACAGGCTCCTGACACGCAGGCTCAGCGGCCATGGCTCATGGGCCCAGCCGCTCCGCAACATGTGAGATCCTCCCGGACTGGGACATGAACCCTTGTCCCCTGCATCAGCAGGCGGACTCTCAACCACTATGCCACCAGGGAAGCCCAAGGAAGAAGAAATTTTAAAAGGCTTCCTCAATGATATGACCCCTGAACTAAATTTTGAAGGGGTATAGGAATTGTTTAGCAATCAAAGAGGGGTAGAAAAATTATGTATATAAGTTACCCAAGCACTAGAGAGCAGGGTACATTTGAAAACTGCAAGTTGTTCAATATTACTAGATCACGACTATGTGGATGAGTGGATATATATATACACATAGCTGATTCACTTTGCTGTACACCTGAAACTAACACAATATTGTAAATCAACTATACTCCAATAAAACTTTTTTTTTAAAGGAGAGTTTTATAAATAAATGTGATCCTTTAATGTGGTTAAGAAAAGTTACTTCCTTCAGGCAGACATATTGCCAGAAAGTACCCCTCCCCCTGTTTCCCCTAACCAGGGTATGAGATTTATCAAATGGAGTGGAGGCTAAACTCCAAACCCTGTTAATCCTGATGATCAGAATGAAAAATCAGCTACAAGTTTATCCAAATCCCTCTCACCAGAGCTTCTGATCTGGGGCACAAGGGAGGTACCGGAATTCAGAGATTTTAAGAGAATTTCAGAGAGATTTTCAGAGAGTTTAAGGGAACCAAGTGAGTTAACAGCTGACAGTAACTGATAAGAAATTGTGTAACAGAATGCCAAAGTTAATTTACAGGGAGGTAGTACAAAATTATGTAATAAATATCTAGACCTGAGAGTCCTGCTTCTCAACTGAGGTCTTCCAATGGATCAGACCCTTTGTCAAGAAACTTGAGCCACCTTAACACAGAAGAGTAGGTTAGAAAGAACAATGCTTTGTGGGAGCTTTCTGTCAAACTTATAGACCTGAATCCGCCTTACAGAGTCCCTGTGGGCCTCACATTAAATTTTCTGAGTTTAAGGGACATGGATATGACCTTGACAATTATTTAGACTTAACCTTGGTGAGAAGACAGGTTTAGGAATTTCAAATTGGGTTTATCAGAAAGGATTGTTTCACAAGAGAAATTAAAAATAATAAAACAAAATAGCTGAAAACAAACACTAATGGGATAGAATTGCAATGAACTGACTAAATTCCCATGTAAGTTGAAAGCTCTAAATAAAAACAGTTCACTGCATTAAAAAACTCAATGATATAATTCTTACAGACATGAGTTTTGTAACAAGATAATGGGACAGGGGGCTACCCTGGTGGCGCAGTGGTTGAGAGTCCGCCTGCCGATGCAGGGGACACGGGTTCGTGCCCCGGTCTGCGAAGATCCCACATGCTGCGTCCGCGGCTGGGCCCGTGAGCCATGGCCGCTGAGCCTGCGCGTCCGGAGCCTGTGCTCCGCAGCGGGAGAGGCCACAACGGCGAGAGGTCCGCGTACCGCGAAAAAAAAAAATAAATAAATGACTGTTTAAAAAAAAAAAAAGATAATGGGACAGGCAAGAGAGTTTATTGATAAAGTATACTGCATTTTATACTGACTCTGGAATAATGGATTGAATGGTTTTGAGAAAAAAAACATAACATGATTAGATTTATATTTTAAAAGATGACTCTGGCTACAGTGCAAATGATGTGCTGGAGGATATTTGGATTGGAGACAAAAACTCCTATCAATGGGTTGATGTTGATGTTTTGATTCAGATTATTTAGAACAAGGATTAAGATAAGATAGTGTCATTTTTTTATCTTATAAATAATTTGTCATGGGGACTGAAAGGGAAGGAATATTCAAGAGGGGAGATCTTCAGTTTTCTGTCATATCAGTTAGATTGAAAACGATGCAATTTGCAAACATAGGGAGTGTAGGCGGGAACCAGCAGTGGAGATGAGAATGCTGAAGTATTCTGAAGTATTTGTGGGCCATGAAAATCAGGAAAGTGTACATGTCTGAAGCTCCACAGAGAAATATAGACTGGAGACAGTGAGTTACATCATTAGCATAGAGGTGGTAGTTGAAGACCTGGGATGAGATGATTCTCAAAGTATATATATAAAGGTAAAAAGAAGTCCAAAATAGAACACTAGAAGGCAGAGAAACACATGGCCCAGAGAAAAGAGTGAAGTAAGTCACAATGGAAACATTGCTTTCCTGCTAGACAAGGAAGAACAGAGTTTCAAGAAGAAAAGATCAACAGTGTAAATGTCAAAAAGAGTTCAAATATGATAAGGACTAAAATGTGTTTATTAGGTTAAGCAAAGAATAAGACAGTGTTGACCTTTGTGAAAAATTCAATAAAAATGGTAAGGGCAAAAGTTAAATTACAAGGAGTTGTGTAATGGATGGGAAGTTAGACCTTAGTCTTTCAAGTATTTCCATAATGAAGAGGAGGATTGGAGAGCAGCTAGAAAGGTCAAAGTGGCTGCAGTGTACTCTCAGCAGGGACAATATCACCACAAGGGACAAATTAGTTTCTTAGTGAAGGAGTGGGAATGAGAAAAATCTTACTCTTTTTGTGTATAAAGCACTGAGATACACAACACTCAAAAAGGCACAGAGTATATCTTTGGTATTAAAACTTCATGGGGCAAAATTAAGAAAAACTGTCTAAAAAGTTTCCTTAAGAGGAAAACAATAAAAAACAACAACAATAATAATAAAAATAATAAAGTTAAGAAACACTTGTGTAAAGTAGTGGTGTTTGCAGAAAAGAAAAGGAAGTATTCAAAGTTGGAAGAAAAATAAAAGTATTTATAATCTGTAAAAATTGTAATAAAAAGTTGGGATTCAAAAGGACAAGAAAATGAGAAAAAGAGTAACCTTAGAAAGTATACATGATACCTCTTTCTCTGAAAGGGAGAATTGAGCCTAGAGACCCATATTTTGTAAATGAGAGTGTCCTGTTTGATGGCTTTTATATTCTTGTTCCTAAGAAATAAAATCATTTACTCAGAGTGAGGGATCAAGAGATCAGATAGAAAGGAGAGATCAGAAGTTAAGTACATGTTAAACTATTTTGGAGAAAATAGAGTGTGATAAGCAGAGTTCTGAGATGGTCTCCAAGACTCCTGCCCCTTGGTGTACAACCTCTGCTTTTAGTTCTCTCCCATTGGGTGTGGTCAGGCCTAGGAATGTGATTAATTTTGCTTTCATGATTAGGTTAATTTATATGACAAAGGAAGGAATTTGAATATGTAATTAAGTCCCCAAATGCTTTTGAGGAATCCAAAGATAATGCTGGGTGGGTGTGATCCAATCAACCCTTTCAAACCTTGAAAGGGATTGGGCCCTTCCTGAAAGAAGAGTTTCAAAATTCCTGTGAAGTTTCTCCTGTTGACCTTGAAAAAGTGAACTGGCATTTCGTGAACCACTGTGGAATTTGTTGACATGAAAATTGGCCTTTAGAAGCTGAGCAGTACTTGGTAGATATTTAGCAAGAAGATGGGCATCTCAATTATATGACCACCAGAAAATGAATTCTGCCAGCAACCTTAATGTGCTTTGAAGTAGATCCTGCCTTAGTTAAGCATCCAAAAAAGAATATAAGTCAGTGAGACTAGAATCAGTCTGTATTGATTCTATAGACTAGAATCAATCAATACAGAATGATTTTCCAGAATCACTTAGTCACCTAGAGGTGTGGAAGGAGGAATTACCTGCAATTTTCTAGGAAAGAGTGATAAAAGGGAAAGGCAGGGAAGGACAAGAAGACAAAAGAATGTTGATATTGGCAAGGGAGTGATTTAAGTAGGGCTCCACTATTTGTTAGGAGTTATAATGATAAGAAACTTCCCTGTGCCTTAGTTTCCTCTTCTACAAAATGGATAATAATAGTAGATGCCTCATAGGATTATTGTGAATACTTAATACATTTAAAGCACATACAACAGTGCCTGACTGTGGTAAGCCCTTAAGCGCAGTTAGATAGTGGTTAAGGGAGTAGTTATGAAGTGATAGTATTATAACCTGAATGGAAAAGAAAGATGAGATCAGAGTGGATTGTTTAGAAGAAGACAGAAATTAAAGGATGGTATGAAAGTAGATGGTCAAAGAGAAAATGTGGATAGTATAAAAAAATGAGGAAGCATAAGGGGATTAAAGTTAAAGTGTGATACTGGATTTACAATTTGGAAAAGAGGATATAAACAGAAGAATGTTGCCCTTCAGTCCAGTTCTACAAGAATCAAGTCATTAGGCACTGTGGTTGGTTGCTAACCTACAGGACACCCTGAAAGAAACTCAGGATAAAGAATAGGATAAGTGGGCTTCCCTGGTGGTGCAGTGGTTGAGAGTCCGCCTGCTGATGCAGGGGACAAGGGTTCGTGCCTCAGTCCGGGAAGATCCCACATGCTGCGGAGCGGCTGGGCCCATGAGCTATGGCCGCTGAGCCTACACGTCCGGAGCCTGTGCTCCGCGATGGGAGAGGCCACAGCAGTGAGAGGCCCGCGTACTGCAAAAAAAAAAAAAAGAATAGGATAAGCACTTCGTGTTTTGGGAAAACAGGTAAAACAGGCCCTTAGATAGATATATTTCAGGAAAAATTTTAATGAACCCAGATTCTTACATGTTCCCCTACATAGAAAAGCACTAAAATCATTAACTAAAATATCTGATCCTCATGACTAGCAGTAACTTTTTACCAAGATGTATGATTGACTGCATGTATCCCCTAGCAAAAACCACATATATACTGGCCTCTTCCCCTACCTCTCCAGAGAAGTTCCTCAGAGCTGTCTGAGAGGCTATCTCACAGCTATAGTCTGCAGTAAGACACTGAATAAAACTCAACTCACAGTTCTTACATTGTCCGTTTATTTTTTTTTAGTTCACAAGTACTTGGAAGTGAATTTACACACACACAACACATACATGTACAAAAACATGTATATGTATATATATACACGTGTATAAAGTATATAATCTATAATATATATAATAGATGTTTTGTACCCAGAGAAAGACATGACACAATTTTTCATGGAGTATTGGTGGGGAAAAAAAGGAATTATGATAAATATAAAACAGGAGGGAACATAGCTAAATAGATTGGTAGGTATTTGAACAATTAATCTCATAAAAAAGGCTACCAACCTCTGGGGTAAAGTTCTCTGGGGGCATGCTTAGGACTCTTTGCTAAACAACTGTGTTAATCATATGTGTGGCATAGTTGGCTGATTTGTAATGTATGTAACATAGAGGAATGTCTTGATACATGGCTTAAATGGAAATATAAAATATTTTTAAGATGAAATAATTATACATAATGTTTAACTTTAAAACCTTTGTCTTAGGCACTCACAGTTTTTGTGGAAGCATAAGATACTAAGTATATTTGTTTGCAAAAAAAGCCACATTGTTTTGTAGCTCCTCACATCCAAGAGGTAGAAGCCATTACTCTACCCTTCAAGGTAGACTTGCCTTCTTACTTGCTCTAACTCACAGAATGTGGAAAAAGTGATGCTGTGCTATTTCTGAGCCTAAGCCTGAGAGGCTGAACAGCTTCCACTCTTGCTAATTTTAGTATTCTGTGACTGTCATATGAAGAAATGTACATGACGAGAAACATAAGGCATAAGCCTTCTGCTGCCCTGCTCCACAATCCAGCAAGTGCCTGACATGTGAGTGAAGCACTCCTGGATCAGCCAACCACCAGCCAACCCACCAGCTAAC
This sequence comes from Neophocaena asiaeorientalis asiaeorientalis, assembly GCF_003031525.2. Taxonomy (NCBI): domain Eukaryota; kingdom Metazoa; phylum Chordata; class Mammalia; order Artiodactyla; family Phocoenidae; genus Neophocaena; species Neophocaena asiaeorientalis. The sequence continues at coordinate 1,205,339 of NW_020173488.1, read as the reverse complement.
CACATCCCATGAATGAGCCCAGCAGAGATCAGCCAAGTTGGCTCAGACTACACTAGAAGAACTGCCTAGCCAACACAAAATGGTGAGCTAAATAAACATCTGTTATTTTATGCCCCTATGGTTTGAAACGGTTGGTGCAGATATAGTAATGCATTTAGAGAAAACAACCTAATATTTTGATTACATACTCGGTATGAATCACCTAAATGATAAAGGTGCTAAAACAAGCAAACATAGAAACAAAGTAAAGACAGTGACACATTTTCTTAGGTTGTATTAATTGGAATAAACTGTCCAGAACAATAATGATAATCATTCTAGGCTGCATTCTCACAGACATGTTATAGATGGAGACTGATATTCAATTCAAATGCAATATTTTATACACATATTAATTTAATGCTGCATATTCAAAGGAAAGTGACCAGGATTTTACTCATAAGAATCCAACGTTCATTTTTTCTACAATCTGGAGATACAAAAATTCAGGAGGAACCAAAGAACTAGCTCCAATATCAAATTTAACATGTCACAGAAGATTGAACTTATATTCTGCATGGCTCTGAAATGCAGAAAATAGATCAGGGTATATATGTTTGGGGGAAACAAATATCAGTTTAATCCACACAGAAATATTCTAGGAATTAAAATTCAAAAGGGAATGTGGTGTAAACTGGCAGAGGGTCCCCCTCACAGAAAGCACAGTATCAAGTTAATGATGGAACTGTAACATTCTTTCCAACATTGAGATGTTATTTTGTGACATGCTCTTTCTAACACAAGGGAGAGAATGGATTGTCTTTTTTATTTATTTATTTATTTATTTTATTGGAGTATAGTTGCTTTACAATGTTGTATTAGTTTCTACTGTACAATGAAGTGAATCAGCTATATGTATACATATATCCCCTCCCTCTTGGACTTCCCTCCCACTCTCCCCCATCACACCCACTAGGTCATCACAGAGCACTGAGCTGAGCTCCCTGTGTTATACAGCATAGATAGCTAGTGGGAGAATGGATTGTCTTCAAGCTTGATCACGTTGCTAAGCAAGAGAACACCATGTCCCAAAGTGGAATATATGTGGCTTGAACTTATGAGGATATAGAAGACTGAGGGGGAAAGAGGAAGAAATGGAAAAGCATTCAAACTCAAACTTCCTTATTTTTTTTTTCTGCTCAATTGCCAGATAGCAATTGAGTTTGCCTAGTACAGTCTCAGTTTAGCTACAACTGAGTCACAGAACCTGTATCACAATATTCAAAGGGGGAGGAAACACCAAATAATCAGAGAATAGGACACAGCAGTTCATAATTAAATGCTTAGTTTGTTGGTCCATGCTGTAAACATTAGAAGAGCTCAGTGAAACAAAATAATTTTATAGAGTCAGTATCGAAGAAAATTTTAACATAAACTGAGCCTTGAGTTTAGCCTTAAAAGATAGAAAGAAGGTATATTTAAATTCAGTTTCCTAAATGTTATATCTATTCACCAAGCATGTAATAACAATAGGTAATATTTAGGGACTACTTATTAAGTACACAAAACTCTGCCCATTTATCTCATTTTTAACTGCACAACAATCCTACTAGATATGCATCCATATTTCCCCATTTTAGAGATAAAGAAACTCAGGGAACAGAAAGGTTAAGTAGTTTGCCTAAGTTAAGTAGTTTGCACTGTTAGAAAAGAGCAGAGTCAGCAATCACCCTCATTCAATCAAGCCCCAGACCCCAGGTGTCTAACCAGCAGAGCACTGCCTCAGTGCAAAAACTGTGTGCTAGACACCGCACTAGACTTAATGGAAGACACTGAGCTAGATATTTCTAACTGAAGCTCTAAAGACTACCGCAGAGTGAGGAGGACCGATATGGAATAACTAAATACAATTAAGATAGAGTTCGGTAAATTTCAAAATGTACCTACAAACCAAATGCTATGGGACAACAGTAGTGGGTGAGGTTAGTTTGGCTGATGAGGTTAGGGATGACTTCATGAAGGAGGTAATATTTAATTTTGATTTCGAAGGAGGGGTATGATTTTAAGCATTTTGATCACTCTGACAATTTAGGAGAGACAGATGATGTTTTGCTGCTATGGGATGAAGCAAAAACTCCAGGGAGAATTGAGAGAGGATTCTTTCTCCTATTCACAAGGCAAAGTACACTCTGCTACCAAAAAAGAAAAGTCAGGTGTATAATCTCTTAGATTCCTGGGGATATCTTTTACTAAGAGACTATCTCATTTCACACATACTGCAATACATTAAAGTATACCTCACATAAAACTTCCTTTTAATTGCATATGCTTTTTATAGAATGCAATGCTGCCAGAGGATTAATAAAATTAACGTTGTAGGGAATAGTTATGTGCTTAATAACTATATATGAGTTCTTATAAAAGAATCCATAAAAGAAGTTAGAGCAATAGTATTTTAAAATATGCAAACCCTTTGCAATGGGATTTTAAAAGAATCAAAACCAAACACTTCTAAATCTATCTGCTAAATTATCTTTTTTAGGTTTTTTTTTTCTTCCCTCTCAGTCCTAGACCTGGGTTCCCTATCTTAGCATCACATAATAGAACAATCCCTGAATTCACTTTCAGACTAGAAATCCCTGCTCCCACCTCATCCCTTCCAGTTGAAGCTTTAGTGGAAGAATACATTGCTGGAGCCAGCTGTCATGTCTACCTGGTAGTTCAGTCTCCCATGAAACTTTCAGACCCTTTTGGGTCATCTGCTTTATGTGCCACTGGCCTCACTCACATCCCTAAAGTGTACCACACCGTCCATGAAACTGACATCTCTGACAGAATGCCTCATGCTCAGTGATGCCTTCTTCCTAGAGATGTCCCTATGGACAAAGACCGAAAGGTAGATGGAGTAGCAGAAGTGAAAATAAAATATAAGCCTTAAAAGAAGATAGAACTAATTCTTGAAAACTTGTAAATTTCATGCTACAGTAAATAAACTTAACTGAAAAATTGGGGATTATTTAAACTTGGTGCCAGTACCATGATATGGTAATATCTGTGTTGTGTCAATGGCAGGTAAAAGCAATCAATATGGTAAGAAAATAAAGGAAAGGAAATCAACTTATAATATTGTAAAGATTCAAATATGTGATGAACATGACCAGAAAAGGACAGCTGACATAGAAATTATTAAATAGTACGGATGAAAAGGAGCTGCAGAGATAGCATAAATAGAAAGTGATGCCATAACTAAGAGATGGATACTAGCAGAGAATAATTTTAAAATTTTCAGCCTAGGAGGTTAATGAGTTTAATTCACTCAGGAAAACCTTACTAAGTATTCAAAATGTGCTTGTCTTAGGAAGAGGTAATTGGATCCAGAAATAAAGCCACAATCTCTACTATCAGATAGCTTGCAGCTTATGATGGAATGTCAATAGAACAATCAAAATTAAGAATAACTGTAAGTAGTGGAGCTTCAGCAATGGTTTGTATGTTTAAAATAAGGACATGGGGGGCTTCCCTGGTGGCGCAGTGGTTGAGAGTCCACCTGCCGATGTAGGGGACATGGGTTCGTGCCCCGGTCCGGGAAGATCCCACATGCCGCGGAGCGGCTGGGCCCGTGAGCCATGGCCGCGAAGCCTGTGAATCCGGAGCCTGTGCTCCGCAACGGGAGAGGCCACAACAGTGAGAGGTCCGCGTACTGAAAAAAAACAAAAAAAAAATAGGGACATGGCACGAAAGTGTGATATTCAGGAAGAGCTTAAAAAAATTGAGTGAATTATAAAGAATAAATGTGTATTTTTTTAATGGAAATAGTTGGAAGGGAGAAGGGTATACTTGGAAGAAAGGTCAAAAACTTTAAATAGTTGTTGGGAGGGATGATAAACACACACATTTTTAAAGCCATTATTCATGCCTAGAAATCAGAATTTAGTGAGAGAAGAAGAAAAATATATATTGCGGGGTCAGGGAGATTTTCATGAAAAAGTTCTGTGGATATTGCCTTGAATCAATGGAAAGCATTAAAGGATTTTAATCAAGGAAGTTCAAGGATCAAATTTGTATTTCAAAATACTCTAGGGCAGCACCATGGAAAATTGATTCACTGGTAATCAGACTGGAGACATGAGACTAGTTAGGGAGAAGATGCTGTAAGAGAGAGGAGGGGTAGCTAGGACCTTTACTAATAGAGGGCAGGAGAATAGGGAATAGAGACTAGAAAACAGTTGAAATCAATAGTATGTGATGATCAAAACCATGTGCTGAGATGCTACTCCTTCAGAAAGGCCCTTCCTGCTAAGGCTAATCAATAGCCACCCATTGCAGACACATCTGCCTATCTGCATTCTTTCCCCATGCCTTCCTTAATAACACGATTTCATTTGAAATAGCAATGAAAATGCCAAAAGGATGGCATCCCCTTCAGCATGATGTAGCCAACTAGAATTAAATGAACATGATTTTTGGAGTCTCCAGGAATATTATTAAAAGGTGTCAACTTCTTTGGTATGTGCCTCCTTTTCCTCTTCTGAGTTTTGTTTTCTGCTGCCTGTAACTTAGACTCAATGGCTGAAGTCCAGCCACCTTCATGAACTGAGAAGTGATCTTGAGTTGAAAGCTATCTTAGTCAGCTCAGGCTACTATAACAAAATACCATAGCCTGGGTGGCTTATAAACAACAGAAATGTATTCCTCATAGTTCAGGAAGCTGGAAATCTGAGATCAGGGTGCCAGCTTGGCTGGGTTCTGAATAGAATCCTCTTCTGGGTTGTAGACTGCCAACTTCTTGTTGTATCCTCACATGGCTGAGAGCAGATAGGAAGGGAAATCTCTCATGACTCATAAAAATACTAATCCTACTTGTGTGGGCTCTATTCTTATGACCTCATCTAATCCTGATTACCGCCCAAAGGCCCCACCTCCCAATATCATCATATTGGGGGCATAGGATTTCATTCAACATGTTAATTTTTCAGAGACATAAGCATTCAGTTCATAATAGAAACTCTATACAAGACTTGTAGAAAAAATGTGGCTCAGAGGTCCCTAAAGAAAATGATGCTGCCCTACAAGCCCTGAACTGGATTTTCTTTACCATCCCTACAAGCCCTGAACTGGATTTTCTTTACAATCAGAGGGAAATGAATTTCAATAATGTCACTGCTATTTTAGATTTTGTTTTATGCAACTAAATCTAATCACAAATGATATACCCTTTCTTCACTATGCTTAATATTTTTGTTACTTTCTATTATCTAAAATCATTTTCTTTGTTTGTTACTTATTCATTGTCTACCCTCTTCCCAGTAGTCCCTAAGCACCATGAGAGAACAGTTATGGTTTATCTTGTTTATCATTATATCCCAAGCAACCAGCACAGTACATACATAAACTGAGCAGCCAACACATATGCTCTGAATGACTAAATGGATGAATAATGTGGATGGGGATATGGAATAGGCAAATATATAAAATACTGGTTTCTGCCTTAGGAAGCTATCTCAATAATATAAACAGTTTTCAAATGGAGAAAAACTGCATCTGAGGAAAGAATGAGTCCAATTTTTATCATCTTGAACCTGAGATGTCTAATTCACATCCAAGTTGACTCATCCAGTAGAAAGTTAGGTATATGAATTTAGAGCTCAAAGCAGTGTTTGGGGTTTGGGAAACCCCAAGTATTGAGAGTATTGTTAAGCATAAGTATACAGGGGATAATTTGAAGTCAAGAGAAGTGATGAGATTGTACAAAGAAAAGTACTGAGAGCAGAAGCCAGAGAAACATAATATGTGCAGTAGAAGAAGAGTTAGAAAGGCAGGGAAAGAAAGGGAAACACATCTTGCATGAAAGGCAGGGTAATGTTGAAAGTAAGTGAGAGTGGTAAACAGACTCAAATATAAATAAGAGAAGAAATTATCCTTTGAATTTCACAACTAGAAGACGTCTGTAAATATCAGGGCAGCAGATTTTGTGAGGTAAAAAGAGAAAGCACATGGAAACAAAATTGAGATATTGAAAGTAGGCCACTTGTTCATTTGACTATACCAGAAAAGTAATGAGAAAGACACAGCAGGATTAAGAAGAAAAGATGGGGTTAAGAGAGTAACATTTATTTATATTCAAGTGGGAGCCATTTGGATATATTTTTATCTAGTGCAAACTAAGCAGCAATAAAAAGAAAGCAGTTGAAAATACAGGGAGAATAGTGAATTTTGATGGAATAAAATCTCTCAAGATCCTGAAAGCTAGATCTTTGAAGTGAGATACTTGTAATTCTAAACTTGCAAGTAGAAAAGAGATATTTACTTCTATAGATCTAAATTCTGACTCAACTCTTGGTCCCAGTTTGCACTGGCTTTTTGAAAATTGTAATGGAAATGTTCAGCCTGACATTTTATCTGGAATGGTTTCTTCTTCTCAATCCCTGAAGAATATGAAAGGTGATTGGCTCCCTTCTTTGATGTGGAGTCAATATTTCCAAAATGTCTCCTCTGAGGCAAAGATGTTATTAGGACTGAAGCTAAAGTCGCTGCATGAGATTGATGATTTCTCAATTTTGAAAAGATTAATGTGGAAGTTGAGGGTATAATATTTCAGAGCTCTAAAGTGAAGATGTTGAAGAATGAAAAAGGAAAGGAAGCAAATTTTATCAAGTGCCTGCTATCTATAATATTTTTATCAATTTTATATATGCAAAAATAGTAGTTTTATATACACAGAGAATGAAGTTGAAAGGGTCAGTAACTTACCCTGGGGACAGAGCTACTATATGGCAAAGTCAAGATACATGTCCAATCTCTTTGACTCCAAAGTCCACGCTCATTCAAGCATACCTCACAACCTCCATAAAACTGTCCTGGTTCAAATTATTCATCAAGATGTGTATTGCAATGTTGTGTGTCCATCATCATATCATTTCCTGTGTGCAATAAAATAGTTACATACATCATTAAGGGTACTTTTTGTACCATGATGAAAGGAAATTGGACTGAGCAAACAAACAATGTTATGACCTAAAAAAATAAGAAAACATCTCAAAATATTTTAATTCTGAATTTAACATATTAAACCCACAAAATTAATTCTTGCCCAAGACTAAAATTATATTGTTTCTTTACAAAATTCTAAGGTAATAATTACTGACAAAATGATGTTCATTCTCTAGCCTTTACAATCATTCTACTTTTATCTGTAGGCTTCATATCACTTAGCTTCTGGACCAGGGAAATGGAAATTATCCTATTAGGGATTAATGCTTTTAACAACTTTGTGAATTACTTTGTCTCAGTATTTAACAAATTCTTTGGACTATAGAATAAGAAGGCTTGCTGATTTAAGTAAAGGCTTTGTGATTTAAATAAATCAACAGAAAAGGAAATTTCTAGGCAAATAAAGATATAAAATAATAAATGCTCTGGAGAGGACCTTCAAGATGGCGGAGGAGTATGACGTGGAGATCACCTTCCTTCCTACAAATACATCAAAAATACATCTACAGGCTTCCCTGGTGGCGCAGTGGTTGAGAGTCCGCCTGCCGATGCAGGGGACACGAGTTCATGCCCCAGTCCGGGAAGATCCCACATGCTGCTGAGCGGCTTGGCCCTTAAGCCATGGCCGCTGAGCCTGCGCATCCGGAGCCTGTGCTCTGCAGCGGGAGAGGCCACAGCAGTGAGAGGCCCGCGTACGACAAAAAAACCAAAAAAACCCAAAAATACATCTACATGTGGAAAAACTCCTACAGAACACCTCCTGAATGCTGGCAGAAGACCTCAGACTTCCCAAAAGGCAAGAAACTCCTGACATACCTTGGTAGGGCAAAAGAAAAAAGGAAGAACAGAGAAAAAAGAATAGGGTTGGGACCTGCACCTCTGAGAGGGAGCTGTGAAGGAGGAAAAGTTTCCACACACTAGGAAGCCCCTTCACTGGTGGAGACGGGGAGGTGGATGGTGCAGGCAAAGCTTCAGAGCCACAGAGGAGAGCACAGCAACAGGGGTGCAGAGGGCAAAGCGGAGAGATTCCCACACAGAGGATATGTGCTGACCAGCAATCACAAGCCTGAGAGGCTTGTCTGCTCACCCACTGGGGCAGTTGGGGGCTGGGAGCTGAGGCTTGGGCTTCAGAGGTCAGACCCCAGGGAAAGGACAGGCGTTGCCTGTGTGAACACAGCTTGAAGGTGCCTAGTGAGCCACAGCTAGCCAGGAGGGAGTCCAGGAAGAAATCTGGACCTACCTAAGAGTCAAGAGACCATTCTTTTGGGATACACAAGGAGAGGGGATTCAGAGCATCACTTAAACCAGCTTCAGAGATAGGTGCAAGCCGCGGGTATCAGTGTGGACACCAGAGACGGGCATGAAACACTAAGGCTGCTGCTGCAGCAACCAAGAATCCTGTGTGTAAGCACAGGGCACTGTCTACACCTCCCCTCCCAGGAGACGGTGCAGTCCGCCACTGCCAGAGTCCCGTGATCAGGGACAACTTCCCCAGGAGAACACACGGCATGCCTCAGGCTGTTGCAACATCACACAGGCCTCTGCTGCCACAAGCTCACCCACATTCTATACCCATCCCTTCCCGGCCTGAGTGAGCCAGAGCACCCTAATTAGCCACTCTTTAAACCCCTTCCTTTTTGGGTGAAGAACAGACGCCAGAGGGCAACCTACACACAGAGGCAGGGCCAAATCCAAAGCTGAACCCCAGGAGCTGTGCAAAGAAGAGGAAGGGAAATTTCTTTGTGCAGCTTCAGGAGCAGTGGATTAAATCTCCAAAATTAACAAATTCTTTGGACTATAGAATAAGAAGGCTTGCTGATTTAAGTAAAGGCTTTGTGATTTAAATAAATCAACAGAAAAGGAAATTTCTAGGCAAATAAAGATATAAAATAATAAATGCTCTGGAGAGGACCTTCAAGATGGCGGAGGAGTATGACGTGGAGATCACCTTCCTTCCTACAAATACATCAAAAATACATCTACAGGCTTCCCTGGTGGCGCAGTGGTTGAGAGTCCGCCTGCCGATGCAGGGGACACGAGTTCATGCCCCAGTCCGGGAAGATCCCACATGCTGCTGAGCGGCTTGGCCCTTAAGCCATGGCCGCTGAGCCTGCGCATCCGGAGCCTGTGCTCTGCAGCGGGAGAGGCCACAGCAGTGAGAGGCCCGCGTACGACAAAAAAACCAAAAAAACCCAAAAATACATCTACATGTGGAAAAACTCCTACAGAACACCTCCTGAATGCTGGCAGAAGACCTCAGACTTCCCAAAAGGCAAGAAACTCCTGACATACCTTGGTAGGGCAAAAGAAAAAAGGAAGAACAGAGAAAAAAGAATAGGGTTGGGACCTGCACCTCTGAGAGGGAGCTGTGAAGGAGGAAAAGTTTCCACACACTAGGAAGCCCCTTCACTGGTGGAGACGGGGAGGTGGATGGTGCAGGCAAAGCTTCAGAGCCACAGAGGAGAGCACAGCAACAGGGGTGCAGAGGGCAAAGCGGAGAGATTCCCACACAGAGGATATGTGCCGACCAGCAATCACAAGCCTGAGAGGCTTGTCTGCTCACCCACTGGGGCAGTTGGGGGCTGGGAGCTGAGGCTTGGGCTTCAGAGGTCAGACCCCAGGGAAAGGACAGGCGTTGCCTGTGTGAACACAGCTTGAAGGTGCCTAGTGAGCCACAGCTAGCCAGGAGGGAGTCCAGGAAGAAATCTGGACCTACCTAAGAGTCAAGAGACCATTCTTTTGGGATACACAAGGAGAGGGGATTCAGAGCATCACTTAAACCAGCTTCAGAGATAGGTGCAAGCCGCGGGTATCAGTGTGGACACCAGAGACGGGCATGAAACACTAAGGCTGCTGCTGCAGCAACCAAGAATCCTGTGTGTAAGCACAGGGCACTGTCTACACCTCCCCTCCCAGGAGACGGTGCAGTCCGCCACTGCCAGAGTCCCGTGATCAGGGACAACTTCCCCAGGAGAACACACGGCATGCCTCAGGCTGTTGCAACATCACACAGGCCTCTGCTGCCACAAGCTCACCCACATTCTATACCCATCCCTTCCCGGCCTGAGTGAGCCAGAGCACCCTAATTAGCCACTCTTTAAACCCCTTCCTTTTTGGGTGAAGAACAGACGCCAGAGGGCAACCTACACACAGAGGCAGGGCCAAATCCAAAGCTGAACCCCAGGAGCTGTGCAAAGAAGAGGAAGGGAAATTTCTTTGTGCAGCTTCAGGAGCAGTGGATTAAATCTCCAAAATCAACTTGATGTAACCAGCATCTGTGGAATACCTGAATATACAACGAATCATTCCAAAATTGATGTGGTGGAATTTGGGAGCAACTGTAGACTTGGGGTTTGCTGTATGTGACTGACTAGTTTCTGATTTATGTTTATCTAAGTTTATTTTAACACTTATGACCATTGGTAGATTTATTTATTGGTTTGGTGGCTCTCTTCTTTTTTTGTTATTACTTTTTAAATTTTTATTTTAATATTTTAAAAAACTTTTATATTAATAGCTTTTATTTTATTTTATTATCTTTCTTTTTTTTTCTCACTTTTCTTCTGAGCTGTGTGGCTGACAGGGTCTTGGTGCTCCAGCCTGGTATCAGGCCTGAGCCTCAGAGGTGGAAGAGCCAAGGTCAGGACATTGGACCACCAGAGACTTCCCTGCCCCATGTACTATCAATTGGCAAGAGCTGTCCCAGAGATCTCCATATCAACACTAAGACCCAACTGCACTCAAAGACCAGCAAGCTCCAGTGCTGGACACCCCATGCCAAACAAGACAGGAACACAACCCCACCCATTAGCAAAGAGGCTGCCTAAAATCATAAGTCCACAGACACTGCAAAACACACCACCAGACTCAGTCCTGCCCACCAGAAAGACAAGATCCAGCCTCATCCACAAGAACACAGGCACAGTTCCCTCCACAGGGAAGCCTACACAAGCCACTGAACCAACCTTACCCACCGGGGGTGGACAAAATAAACAACGGGAACTATGAACCTGAAGCTGGTGAAAAGGAGACCATAAACACAGTAAGTTAAGCAAAATGAAAAGAGAGAAATACACAGCAGATGAAGGGGCAAGGTAAAACCCCAACATATCAAACAAATGAAGAGGAAATAGGCAGTCTACCTAAAAAAGAATTCAGACTAATGATAGTAAAGGTCATCCAAAATCTTGGAAATAGAATGGACAAAATACAAGAAACGTTTAACAAGGACCTAGGAGAACTAAAGAGCAAACAAACAATGATGAAAAACACAATAAATGAAATTTAAAATTCTCTAGATGGAATCAAAAGCAGAATAACTGAGGCAGAAAAGAGTATAAGTGACCTGGAATATACAGTACTGGAAATAACTACTATGGAGCAGAAAAGAAAAAAAGAACGAAAAGAATTGAGGACAGTCTTAGAGACCTGTGGGACAACATTAAACACACCAACATTTGAATTATAGGCACCCCAGAAGAGGAAGAGAAAAAGAAAGGATCTGTGAAAATATTTGAAGAGATTATAGTTGACAACTTCCCTAATACGGGAAAGGAAATAGTCAATCAGGTCCAGGAAGCGCAGAGAGTCCATACAGGATAAATCCAAGGAGAAACATGCCAAGACACATATTAATCAAACTATCAAAAATTAAATAAAAGGAAAAAATATTAAAAGCAGCAAGGGAAAACAACAAATAACATACAAGGGAATGCCCATTGGGTTAACAGCTGATTTTTCAGCAGAAACTCTGCAAGCCAGAAGGGAGTGGCAGAAACTCTGCAAGCCAGAAGTGATGAAAGGGAAATACCTACAGCCAAGATTACCCAGCAAGGTTATCATTCAGATTCAATGCAGAAATTAAAAACTTTACAGACAAGCAAAACTAAGAGAATTCAGCACCACCAAACCAGATTTACAACAAATGCTGAAAGAACTTCTCTAGGCAGGAAACATAAGAGAAGGAAAAGACCTACAATAACAAACAAAAACAATTAAGAAAATGGTAATAGGACCATACATATTGATAACTACCTTAAATGTAAATGGATTAAATGCTCCAAACACAAGACATAAACTGGCTGAAAGGACACAAAAACAAGACCCATATATACGCTGTCTACAAGAGACCCACTTCAGACTGAGGAATGCATACAGACTGTGAGTGAGGGGGAGGAAAAAGATATTCTATGCAAATGGAAATCAAAAGAAAGTTGGAGTAGCAATTCTCGTATCAGACAAAATAGACTTTAAATTAAAGACTAGGGCTTCCCTGGTGGCTCAGTGGTTGAGAGTCTGCCTGCCGATGCAGGAGATGCGGGTTTGTGCCCCGGTCCAGGAGGATCACACATGCCGTGGAGCGGCTGGGCCCGTGAGCCATGGCCGCTGAGCCTGTGTATCCAGAGCCTGTGCATCCAGAGCCTGTGCTCCACAATGGGAGAGGCCACAACAGTGAGAGGCCCACGTACTGCAAAAAAAAAAAAAAGAAAAAAGAAAAAAATTAAAGACTATTACAAGAGACAAAGAAAGACACTTCATAATGATCAAAGGATCAATCCAAGAAGAAGATAGAACAATTGTAAATATTTATACACCCAACATAGGAGCACCTCAATACATAAGGCAAAGGCTAACATCCATAAAAGGGGAAATCGACAGTAACATAGTAGGGAACTTTAATGCCCCAATATCACCAATGGACAGATCAACCAAAATGAAAATAAATAAGGAAGCACAAGCTTTAAATGACACATTAAGCAAGATGGACTTAATTGATATTTATAGGACATTCCATACAAAAACAACAGAATACACTTTCTTCTCAAGTGCTCATGAAATATTCTCCAGGATCGATCATATCTTGGGTCACAAATCAAGCATTGGTAAATTTAACAAAATTGAAATCATATCAAGTATCTTTTCTGACAGCAGCGCTATGAGACTACATATATATTCCAAGAAAAAAATTAAAAAATACAAATACATGGAGGCTAAACAATACACTACTAAATAACTAAGAGATCACTGAAGAAATCAAAGAGGAAATCAAACAATACCTAGAAACAAATGACAATGAAAACATGATGACCCAAAACCTATGGGATGCAGCAAAAGCAGTTCTAAGAAGGAAGTCTATAGCAATGCAATCCTACCTCAAGAAACAAGAAAAATCTCAAACAAACTACCTAACCTTACACTTAAAGCAATTAGAGAAAGAAGAGAAAAAAAAAACCCAAAGTTAGCAGAAGGAAAGACATCATAAAGATCAGAGCAGAAATAACTGAAATAGAAACAAAGAAAACAATAACAAAGATCAATAAAACTAAAAGCTGGTTCTTTGAGAAGATAAACAAAATTGATAAACCATTAGCCACACTCATCCAGAAAAAGAGGGAGAGGACCCAAATCAACAAAACTAGAAATGAAAAAGGAGAAGTAACAACTGACACTGCAGAAATACAAAGGGTCATAAGAGATTACTACAAGCAACTATATGCCAATAAAATGGACACTCTGGAAGAAAAGGACTAATTCTTAGAAAAGCACAATCCTCTGAGACTGAACCAGGAAGAAATAGAAAATATAAACAGACCAATCACAAGCAATGAAAATTGAAACTGTGATAAAAATCTTCCAAAATACAAAAGCACTGGACCAGATGGCTTTACAGGTGAATTCTATCAAATATTTAGAGAAGAGCTAACACCTATCCTTCTCAAAATCTTCCAAAATATAGCTGAGGGAGGAACACTCCCAAAATCATTCTATGAGATCACAACCACCCTGATACCAAAACCAGACAAAGATGGCAAAAAAAAGAAAACTATAGGCAAATATCAGTGATGGACATAGAAGCAAAGATCCTAAACAAAATACTAGCAAAGAGAATCCAGCAGCACATTAAAGGATCATAAATAATGATCAAGTGGGGTTTATCCCAGGAATTCAAGGATTCTTCAATATATGCAAATCAATGTGATACACAATATTAACAAACTGAAGGATAAAAAGCATAGGATAATCCCAGTAGATGCAGAAAAAGCTTTCAACAGAATTCAACACCCATTTATGATCAAAACTCTCCAGAATGTAGGCATAGAGGGAACCTACCTCAACATAATAAAGGCCATATATGACAAACCCACAACCAACATAATTCTCAATGGTGAAAAAATGAAACAATTCTCACTAAGATCACGAACTAGACAAGGTTGCCCAGTCTCAACACTATTATTCAACATAGTTTTGGAAGTTGTAGCCATAGTAATCTGAGACAAAAAAGAAATAAGAGGAATCCAGATCAGAAAAGAAGAAGTAAAACTGTCACTGTTTACAGATGCCATGATATTATACACAGAGAATCCTAAAGATGCTAGCAGAAAACTACTAGAGCTAACCAATGAATTCAGTAAAGTAGCAGGATACAAAATTAATGCACAGAAATCTCTTGCATTCCTATACACTAATGATGAAAAATCAGAAAGAGAAATTAAGGTCACACTACCATTTACCATTGCAAGAAACAGAATAAAATATCTAGGAATAAACCTATCTAAGGAGACAAAAGACCTGTATGCAGAAAACTATAGGACACTGATGAAAGAAATTAAAGATGATACAAACAGATGGAGAGATATACCATGTTTTTGGATTGGAAGAATCAACATTGTGAAAATGACTATACTACCCAAAGCAATCTACAGATTCAATGCAATCCCTATCAAACTACCAATGGCATTTTTCACAGAACTAGAACAAAAAATTGCACAATTTGTATGGAAACACAAAAGACCCCGAATAGACAAAGCCATCTTGAGAAAGAAAACCAGAGCTGGAGGAATCAGGCTCCCTGACTTCAGACTATGCTACAAAGCTACAGTAATGAAGACAGTATGGTACTGGCACAAAAACAGAAATACAGATCAATAGAACAGGATAGAAAGCCCAGAGATAAACCTATGCACATATGGTCACCTTATCTTTGATAAAGGAGGCAAGAATATACAATGGAGAAAAGACAGTCCCTTCAATAAGTGGTGCTGGGAAAACTGGACAGCTACATGTAAAAGAATGAAATTAGAACACTCCCTAACACCGTACACAAAAATAAATTCAAAATGGATTAAAGACCTAAATGCAAAGCCAGACACTAAAAAACTCTTAGAGGAAAACATAGGCAGAATACTCTATGATATAAATCATAGCAAGATCCTTTTTGACCCACCTCCTAGAGAAATGGAAATAAAACCAAAAATAAACAAATGGCACCTAATGAAACTTAAAAGCTTTTGCACAGCAAAGGAAACTGTAAACAAGACGAAAAGACAACCCTCAGAATGGTAGAAAATATTCGCAAATGAATCAACTGACAAAGGATTAATCTCCAAATTATACAAGCAGCAGATGCACCTCAATATCAAAAAAACAAACAACCCAATCAAAAAATGGAAAGAAGACCTAAATAGACATTTCTCCAAAGAAGATATACAGATTGCCAACAAACACATGAAAGGATGCTCAACGTTACTAATCATTAGGGAAATATAAATCAAAACTACAATAAGATATCACTTCAAGCTGGTCAGAATGGCCATCATCAAAACGTCTACAAACAATAAATGCTGGAGAGAGTGTTGGAAAAGGGAACCCTCTTGCACTGTTGGTGGCAATGTAAATTGATACAGCCACTATGGAGAACAGTATGGATGTTCCTTAAAAACCTAAAATAGAACTAACATATGACCCAGCAATCCCACTACTGGGCATATACCCTGAGAAAACCGTAATTCAAAAAGAGACATGTTGGTTTCCTTGGTGGTGCAGTGGTTCAGAGTCCGCCTGCTGATGCAGGGGACATGGGTTCGTGCCCCGGTCCGGGAGGATCCCACATGCCACAGAGCAGCTGGGCCCGTGAGCCATGGCCGCTGAACCTGCACGTCCGGAGCCTGCGTGTCTGGAGCCTGTGCTCCACAATGGGAGAGGCCACAGCAGTGAGAGGCTCACGTGCCGCAAAATAAAAATAAAAAGAGACATGTACCACAATGTTCATTGCAGCACTATTTACAATAGCCAGGACATGGAAGCAACCTAAGTGTCCACTGACAGATGAATGGATAAAGAAGATGTGGCACATATATACAATGGAATATTACTCGCCATTAAGAAAATGAACTATTTGTAGTGAGGTGGATGGACCTAGAATCTGTCATACAGAGTGAAGTAAGTCAGAAAGAGAAAAACAAATACTGTATGTTAACACATATATATATATTATCTAAGAAAAAAAAAGGTCTGAAGAATCTAGGTCCACCTAGAGGGGTGGGGTAGGGAGGGAGGGAGGGAGAGGCAAGAGGGAGGGGATATGGGTATATATGTATAGGTATAGCTGATTCACTTTGTTATACAGCAGAAACTAACACAAAAAATGTAAAGCAATTGTACTCCAATAAAGATGTTAAAGAAAGAACAAATGTTCCATAAGCTTTGATGGGAAGGCTTTAATTGATGTCAACAACTCTGAAATCATATCTCTATGTCATGGCATTACAGTTCGTGTCTTCAGATATCAGGTGTTATAATTTGACCATAATGAACTAGACCATCTCTCCTTGTATATGAGGGAGAGTTTGACAGTTTGCACCAAGCTTAAGACAACATCTTTAAATTGAAAATAGATACTGGTCTCTACATAATAGGCAAGCTATATTGTTGCTGAAACTATAATGAATCCTAAAGAGAAGGTTTTTCCTGAAAGTATACTTTAATTAAAAATATTGATGTTATGTATCTAAATAATGTCAATAGCACCTACTAGATTTACCCTTATTTATCATATATCTTTGTAAAATATAGTGCATGTGTTGTAAAACATCAAGGAATGCTATTAATTTTGATTCACACATATAAAACAATATTTGAAATTCTTTTGGTGCATCTCGTTTTTGTCCCACGAAATCATCCTTCCTTTGAAAATTATGAAAAGTAATATTATAGAAATATTTGGGATCATATACTTGTTCTTACATCCAATAAATATGTTTTATTTCTTCTACAAATATCAAAATTTGAAATCAAAGAAAAGGAAAGAGGCCGGAATTACGCAGATTTCATTCAGGATTTAGATAAATACTCTATGGTATATTGTAGTAGAGGATTAACTGAAGTGGGATGGTTACTTTTCTGGAGGCTTTAAGATTTCTATTAGGAGGGTCAATATGTATGTCCTCACACATCAGTTCAGACTGTAATAAAGATGGAGTTTTATTTGACTTGATTTTGATCTGACCAACTCTGTCATTCTATATGAATGTAGGTAGGGCTTAGGGTATTAACTATGTGATTTTAGAAATAAAACCTAAGACAAATCATCAGAAATTCATGAAGTTGAAAGAAAATCATAAGATGATTTTAAGTAGGAAATTCCAATTTCAAATTATTGTGGGTAGGCAATGCAAGTCCAGTTGCTTAAAAACAATAAAGATGAGAGCTTGAAATAAAATTAGGAAATTGGATTATAACATCTCCTTTTGCCCCATTGTACTGGTATAATGCCAAATTCCTCTCTCATTCAATCTTTTTTAAAAATGTCTATCAATGTTGCTGCATTGTGTTTTATTTCTTTGATTTATTTGAAACTCTTGCTCCTACTTAGCTACATTTTTATATTACAGCAACTGTGTAGGATAGTTATTTAATTTTTAATAAAATTTTTCTCTGGAAAAAAACTTGATTTTTATTTACTGCTATGTGAAATCGTCTATGATTCAAATTCACAGAATAGATGCTTTAGTAAGAAACATCTTTCATCTTCCATTTCCTGGGTTTATTTCTATAAAATCAGTATTTTGAACCCAACAATGTGATAAATGAAACCCTGGGTGTTTAAGTAGTTGTTTTATTTAAGCAAAAATATTACCAATAGAGATATCGTCACTAGAGCAGTAACGTGTTGCAGTTGGAAGCCTCGTTCTGAGTCAGAAAGACGTGAGTTTAAATACTTGCTTCTTCACTTGCTACTCTGCAATTTTGAGTGGTATATTCAAAATTTATTAGCCCAGTTGATAGAATCTGAAAAATGAGGATAACACTGTGTATCATAAAATTGTTGTGAGAATTAAATAATGGATATCAACAACATATTTACTGTGTGTCTGGATCATTATAAGTTCTTAGCTAGGTAGGACATTTGCTAAAGTAAGATAGGTTAGCAGAATGGTTCAGCACTTAGGTTTAGGAATGAGACAATGGAAGCTTGAATTTCTGCTCTACTGTTTAAAAGCATGAAGTATGACAAGTTACAAAAACTCCTTGGGCCTCAGTTTCTTCATGTGGTTATTTATACCATAAGGTTCTTTGGGGAATGAAGTTAGATAAATCATGGGAAGCAACTACTCGATGGTTATAGTAAATATCAAACATCATAGGCACTTTGTAGCATATGCCTATATTTATGCTTATAGTTAAATGCAAAAGTTGCTTTCAGACTAACATCTATTGCACCATCACACGCATGTATAATATGTATGCACATATGTATAATATATATACACACGTGCTATCTGTCTATATGCAAAATTTGGAAGCATTAACTGGAATTCCCAATATTTACTATGTATTCTGACCAATAATTAACTATGTATTCTTATTTCTAATTCAGGTGAATCTTTTTTTTTTCCTTTATCTATATTTTCTGAATTTTCTAAATGACTAAATTATTTGTGTCATAATTTATGAGAGAAATGATAGTTCTACTTGCCTGGAAGTTGAACTAATGTAGATATTTTACATAAAACAAGCATAAATTATGAATAAGTTTATTAAAGTATATGGACAAGTCTAACAATGGGAAGAGAAATTCTAGGTGTAAGAAATAAAAAGCATGGCAAAGACTCTTTAACAATATCTCGGGGTTTTCTTTTCTCTGGATCTACAACTTAACTGTATTTTTTCAGCCTCTTTTACTGATTTTTAAACTATTTGTCTTAGATCTGGCCATGGAATGTGAACAGAAGTGATGTGTGCTACACATAATATGGAAAATAAAAAGATTCCATAAATCATTTCATGTTTTATGTCCTCACCTTATCTCTCTCTGTATCTGTGTCCATCTCTCTCTCACCACCCACTCTGGGGAAAGTCAGCTGCCTGCACAGTGGGCCTTGAAGCAAACTTATGGAGAGGCCCGTGTAGTGAGGAAAGCTCATATAAACCAGATCTCTTGGAAACAGATCCTTAGTCTTAGTCAAGCCCTGAATCTCTGGCTGATGTTTTGTAATACTTTGACTTCACCTTCATAAGAAACCATGAGCCAGACCACTTAGCTAAGTCATTCCTGACCCACAGAAGCTGTTAGATAATACATTTGGGAGTTTCTTTTAAGCTGCTAAATGTTGAAGTAATTAGTTTCACTGCAATGCATACATTATTTTTAGTTTTCTGATACCTTGCTTTGGTACCAAAACAAAACAAATACTTTTGGTAGCAATCTCTAAGTACAGACATTTTTATCATATCAAACCCTGATATTTTGAACCTTACTGATATAGATGATAACAGAATATATTTTAAGATCCACTTGTTCAGTTCAGTATTGACAGAAAGTTACAGTGAAGCTATACCTTTTAAATTTCCTTCAGTAGTGCTCATATTGCTAGTTACAGTTTCAAAATTTTTAATAATTGTATATTAGTTAATGCCAATTGAGACCTTGCATAAACGGTCAATGCTAACTTATTCATCTAACAATAAGGAAGTCAAGGTAATTTTAACTGGTCTGTCATCAATGTTACTCATAAATTTTAGCATAGAACCTCAGTCTTATTTCTCATCTTTCTTTTCCTGGTTGAAGGACATATAAAGCCAAATAATACAAAAGCATTATTATTTTAATAATACACAACTTATTTACAGCTTATTGAGGCAACTTATTCAACATAGAGTAAAATTGTAGAATTATAAACTGTAAAGAAAAAAATAATGTAAATATAGCATTTCTTGACCCAAAAATGTAACATAGATATGAAGGTCAGTTAATACATGTAATTTCTGAAAATTTTAGCAGTTGAGAAATTTTTTAAAATAACTGATTAGATACATGTTTTATTGTCTATTCTAAAATAATCCCAACCATGATCTAAAATTAATTGTATAGTAGGGCTTTAGAGGTAATATTGGTACACAATGTTTTTAAGAGCAAGTGTAAAGGAAATAAAGCATCAGTTTTAATGAAGCTGTATCTTGTAGCTTCCCTTGATTAAGTCTGCAACACTGAAAATGTCAAGGTGAAGTCTACAACATATTGCTCCAAATACATGGATCCTGACAATCAAGTAACTTCATTCATGAGATGCTAGCCTTCCTGGAGTTAAAGGTATACTTCATAGTCTTCAACTGATCTTGAATTAATAGCACTTCTCTAACCTACACTCTAAATAACAGCTGAAAACAGAATTTTGAATTTATGTTGTCACTATTTGCTTAGGACATAAGTCCCCATCATCATAGAGTATTTAGTGAAGTGAGAGAGGAGGGAACATCCCCTGGAATGCTTATGAGATTTTTCAATCTTATTGAATTTTGGAAAAAGCATTTGATTTTAGGGGTCATAGACTACTTGCATGGACTAAAATTATGTCGATCACAAGATTGTTAAAGTATCACTAAAAGGTGATTTGCGTGGCAGTGGGGGTGGATTAAGAATATTATACCTAGAGAATGTGAATTACATCTATATCAACATCTAGAGGAGAATGTCAGTAGATAATATCTATATGTGAAAATAATTTTTAAGTGAGGGTTTTTTATTTAGGACTATATAGATTACTAACCTAACAGAAGAATCAGTCAAAGTAACCATGATGTGTTACCTGTGGGAGGAAGGAATTAGGATAGAAGTGGATAGGTACAAAGAATTTTTTGTTTGTTTTTCTTTGTTTTGAATTTTGGTCAGGACATATAGTACTACTTCACATTATATATGGAAACATATTACTTAGATAAAAGTAAGCATTACCCTATACTTTGCCTAGCATAATCTCTGATAAATAATAGGCAGTCAATAAATGTTGGTTCCTTTTTGTGAGAGTCCCAACTTAAATGTCCCAAAAGGAAATAAATGGTTTTTATGGTCTAGGATGAATATATCTTAATTAGTTTCCTTTTCTTCATGGTTCTTTTTTCATCTTTTAGTTTATAACAATGGGTGCTACCAAAAAGACCCAAGAACTGACATGATGTTGAAAGAAAGGCAAGTTGCAATCTAAAATGATGAAGTTTAGAATTGGGTAGGATTTTTCAGAAAAGGTTGCTGGTGAGCTTCTTAAGTATTTTGAAAAGATGTTATGTGGTGAAGCGAGAGGTTATAGAGTATAAACAGAAAACAGCTACAGGAGGCCTCAGAGGCAGGAATCAATATGATGTATGTGTTCAATTGCAAACCGATTTTTATGATTTAAATGTGGAAATACATTAAACAGATAACATACAATTGTATCATTTTTTACTTTATTTGTTTATTTTTTTGGCTTTGTTGGGTCTCTGTTGCTGCATGCAGGCTTTTCTCTAGTTGCGGCTAGTGTGAGCTACTCTTCGTTGTGGTGTGCAGGCTTCTCATTGCGGTGGCTTCTCTTGTTGTGGAGCACAGGCTCTAGGTGCACAGGTTTCAGTAGTTGTGGCATGCAGGCTCAGTAGTTGTGGCTTGTGGGCTCTAGATTGCAGGCTTATTAGTTGTGGCGCACAGGCTTAGTTGCTCCGTGGCATGTGAGATCTTCCCGGACCAGGACTCGAACCCGTGTCCCCTGCATTGGCAGGTGAATTCTTAACCACTGAGCCACCATGGAAGCCCAAAATTGTACCTTTAAGTTTGAACAAAATAGTATTTGGTTGATATGTTCACTTTGTATTTGCTAGGGAATTTAAGAAGCCTCTGTTTTGTTTCTGAGGAAGAAATTAAAATGATAAAATTAGAATTTGAAGAATGTGATTGCTGAATGAATATACAAGATCGTTTGAAAGAGAGAGGCAAAACAATTACTTTATTTCTGAATTTTCTAATGTAACAGTAACTATATCTCTTAGGTTTTTTTTTTTTTAATTCATTAAACAAAATTTCATCTCTGTTTAAGGGAAAATTATCTCCTACACTCTTTACAATGAAATACAGTGTACATATTTATCTAAGAGCTAATTTTCTTATACTGATTTGAATTTGTTGGGGAGGTTAAGCATGTGGTTGATTCACTAATTTCAGAGGAATAGATGTTCAATTTTCCCTAGGTCTGCCCCAAACATCAAGAGCACTAATTAGATAACATTAGAGAAATTTAGTTTGAGTCCTGTCTCTGAAATGCTCAGCTCTTCCAAGAGCAATATTATATAAATGTAAGTGTGCATATATCTATATCCTCTGATCCTACAGAGGATTAATCAGTTTATAAACATGCATACAATAAAATGACAAAATGTAACCAGATAAAAATTGCCACCAAAAATTGTCAGGACCAAGGAAATACGTAAAAGGTAGAAAGATACACAGACCACTATCCTACTAAGTTATTAAAGTTGAACTTCACGCTTGGTTTGAGTTTCTGGGGGCTCAAAATTAAATGAGAATCATAGTCAGTAGTGTCTCTCAATATTTTAAGTTGGAAGAAATTATAATTTCTTGCATGAAAACACTTTTATTTCTGGAGCTAATATTTGAAAACTTTTCTTAGTGGTGTTCATGCAAGAAACAGAGAATAATGAAGAATAACAATAAAAGTAACTAAAATTAACTGGTCCTTACTATACATAAAATACCATATTAACCATGTAACAGAAATTATATTATTTACTTATTAATTTAGTTACATAATTTCTATTTTATAACTAGGAATAAAATGGTAAATTTTTAAATTATTTATACAATATCACACAGCTAAAAGTAGTTGAAAAGTGATTTAATATTTCCTTTTAGTAAACAACATATTCAGTTGCAACCCTATAAATAATAAAATAGATTATGGTACTAAGGGACAGAGACTTATGTGGAACAAATAAAGAAATTGCAGGGATTATAAGTGGAGAGGGACCTAAGAAGTTTATTTGATTTGATTAATTACCTTATTAAATGTCATTTTTTTCCCCAATGTAGCTGATTTAGTGAATGAGAATGTCTTCTGCTTTCACTGCAGGCTTCTGAAGGGTAAGCTGAACCAGTATGTGGCCCACAGAAGGTACACATAGAGCAATTCGTTAGCATTTCAGTGCCTTAAGTATTAAGGGGAAACTTGCATTATATCGTACCCTCTACTTTTTATCCTTGTATAGTCAGCATAATAAAATCTAGAGTGCCAAGACCATGGTATGAGTCTTCAGAAAAGGAGGTAATAAGTAAGCAACTCAGTCTTCTGGAAGTCTAAGTGCTAGTCTAAATGTTTTGAAAGAATCATTATCTTTCATCTGTGACCTAACTGAATTCAAGAGATAAGAGTACCAGATAAGAGTTTAGACCCAAAATTTTGTCAGCAATAAAGGGTATTATCTGGCACCAAATGGAATTTGTGGTAGGAAACCTAGAATTGTGGTTGTGCAGTTGGAATGATAAGATTTCATTATTTTGGCATCTGGCCATTTCTTTCTTTGGATATGGTGAAATACAAGGAATGTGCTAATTCTTCAAAATACCAAGACAAACATGAAGAAATAAGTAAAATAGGGTGTCTACTGAGAACCTTATAGTAGAAAAAAATTTCTGTTAGAACAAATTTAACTTTCTCTTGAAGTTCTAATTTGATTATTATTTGACAGAACCAATGGTTTGGCTAGCTTCTATGGATTACTTCTCAAACGGTTTTACCATCAAATAGGGCTTTCACACTTTTGAGTGATTACATTTCATCATGGTTAAGAGTGTCTTTTCTCTTCTAACTATGATGTTATCTTTGCTGTACTATCTGCAAATTAAAGAACATTAGATTGGGTGAACCAAAATATGTTGGGGGCGGGGAGAAACTGCTCTGCATTTGATAGGATTTAGATGTGTTAGAAGTTCTAAAATCAATTACAACTTTCCAAAATTCATAAGCATCAGAGTCTCTGTGGATATTTGATGAAAAAATTGATTTAATTTTGGAAGGATAGACATATTCTTACCTTACTGAAATACAATGATTTCATTAACAGGTATAGTTTACTGTAGAGAACCATTAGTGTGTCAAAGCAGTTTTATCAAAATTACAAGGCTAGAAACTCTTTTTGTGTGTCAAAATGGACTATTGATATTTCCTATCCCATGTTGATTTTCCAGAATTCTTAATATAGCCAGTCCTTTATTACAAACACTTGATTTAAAAACAAATCCTTCATCTGATTATCTACTGCCATTTAGAGTCAATTGTTGCCACAAATGCCACCTTCTATCAAAATCTGTTTTTGAGGATATCTAACCAGAACTTGTTGCTCTTGGAAGTTTTTTCATATTTACCATAGTAACTAACCTTCTTTGGGTATAGATATACAAATTTAATGATCTACTTAATTATCTACTCTCTTGAGACTTAGAAAACTTAAGAAAGCCCAGAAATCAGATTCAGAAAAACTCGTGGTTCATGACTCATATGAATATTACATGATAGGTAAAATTATTTATGTTAGGCAACTGAGAAATTAACTCTTTCTGACATAATTTTTATAGGAAATATTCTGAGTTCTAGACAAGTTACTCAAATATGAACATTTGAAAACATCTTATTAATCATTGCTACAATGTCTTCAAACTTCTGTAAAATTTTGTGAGAGCAGGTCTTATGATAAAACACACTTTACAGTATTACTATGATTAAATTTGAATTTTAATCTCCAAAGGCTAAATTGCTCTAGATATTTTGAAGAATTACAGTAAATTGAATCAGGGTTAAATTAAAGGAGTTGGTAAATTATCCTTTAGGTATGATATTTATTTATTTATTTGGCTGTGCTGGCTCTTAGTTGTAGCTTGTGGGCTTTTAGTTGAGGCATTCAGTATCTAGTTCCCTGACCAGGGATCGAACCCAGGCCCCCTGCATTGGAAGTGCAAAATCTTAGCCACTGGACCAGCAGGGAAGTCCCTAGGTATGATGTTTTATAATTTCTTTTTTCACTTTGGGATGTACTTAATGCACATCTAAATAGGGATATAGCAGCCAATGGATGATTCATGTCAACTTGGCCATAGATACTAACAATATAACACAGACAGATGATGTGATACAAAGACTCTAAGGAGAAAGAAGACAGGAGAGTATATGACTCTAAAACTAAAAACTAAAAGCAATGATCTTTTTGGATAGTGAAAGAAAAAAAAATGTCTCAGAGGAAGAAAATAATTACATTTTATTCTTCTCCTTCATGAAGACTATATAAGGACCTTTAGAGTAGTATAATAAGTAGACCACACAACCACAAACGCACTCAAGATAGCTGAATGATCCACAAGTCACATAGAAGAAGATGTGTCCAAAATAGTAGGTAAGACATCGAGAAGTGCTGTAGCAGGTGCCAGAGCCAAAGGCTTTACAACAAGCCACAGCCTCAAATGCCTGTCATGGTTAATTTTGTATGTTAATTTTGACTGACCTAAGGGATGACCAGACAGCTAGTAGAACATTTTATCTGGGTGTGTCTATGAGGGTGTTTCTGGAAGAGACTAGCATTTTATTCAGTAGACAAAGTGAAGAGATGAGCCCTCACCAACGTGGGCAGGCATCATCCAATCTGCTGGGTGTCTGAATGGAACACAAATGTGAAGGATGGGTGAGTTCTTGCTCTCTTTTTGAGTTGGGAAGTCCATCTTCTCCTGCCCTTGAACATCACCAGAGCTCCTGGTTCTCAAACGTTGATCACAGATTGGGAGTCACACCAATGATTCCCCTGTTCTCAGGCCATCAGAATCAGACGGAATTGTTTTTCTGGTTCTCCAGCTTGCAAACATCACACTGTGGTACTTCTCAGATCTCCATAACTGGGTGAGCTATGTCCTGTAAGAGAACCCTGACTAATACAATGCCTAAGCTTATGGCTAAGTAAAGAACATTTAAAAGTTGAGGATTTTGGTAGTGTTGGAAGTGTGCTGTTTCCATATCTCTAATTTGATATGGAAACAAACACTTCAATTTGAGATATCTCTAACTTGAGGTTTAGAGCAACATTTTTTATTAAACTTACTTATTGTAAACAATGGAATAAAGCAAATCTGAATCAAATTGTCTCTGTTTGCAGATGACATGATCTTATACATAGAAAACCTTAAAGATTCTACAAAAAAATCTTAGAACTGATAAATTTAGTAAATTTGTAGGATACAACATCAACATACAAAAAGCATTTGAGTTTTTAGAGACTAACAATGAACTATCCAGAGAAATTTAAAAAACAATTCCATTTGTAATAGCATCAAAAACAATAAAATACTAAGGAATGAATTTACCCAAGGAGGTGACAGATCTGTACACAGAAAACTATAGATATTGATGAAAGAATTTGAAGACACAAATAAATGAAAAATGTCCATACTACTCAAAGCAATCTATAGATTTAATTCAATTCCTATGAAAATTCCAATGCCCTTTTTCACAGAGAAGACAATTCTAAAATTCATATGGAACCACAAAAACTCTGAATAGCCAAAGTAGTCTAGAGAAAAAACAAAGCTAGTGATCTTGATTTAACACTATAATACAAAGTGATAATAATAAAAACCATATGCTATTGGCATAAAAACAGACACATAGATCAATGGAACAAAATAGAGAGTCCAGAAGTAAATCTACATATATGTGGTCAACATCTCTGACAAGCATGCCAAGAACACAATGGAGAAAAGAAAGTCTCTTCCAGTAAATGGTGTTGGAAAACTGGATAGCCACATGCAAAAGAATAAAACTGGACCCTCATCTTACATCACTCAGAAACATTAACACAACTTGGATTAAATACTTAAATGTAAGACTGGAAACTATAAAACTACTGGAAGAAAATATAGGAAATATATATTATAGGAAAAAGATCCGTGGGTTGGTCTTGGTAATGATTTTGAAAATATGACCCCAAAAGCGAAAATATGACCCCAAAATCAAAAATATGCAAGTGGGACTACATCAAACTAAAAAGCTTCTGCACAGCAGAGGAAATAATCAACAAAATGAAAAGTAATATAATATGTAATGGGAGAAACTATTTGCAAACTATATATCTGATAAGAGGTTAATATCTAAAAGGTTGTAATATCTAAAATGTGTTAAATATCTAAGAGGTTGCAAGGAATTCATACAACCCTGTAGCAAAAAGTAATAGTAATAACCTGAGTTTTAAAATGGGCAAAGTATCAGAATAGACTTTTTCTCAAAGAAGACATCCAAATGGCCAACAGGTACATGAAAAGGTGCTCAACATCACTAAACATCAAGGAAATGCAAATCAAAATTGCAATGAGATATATATCACTTCACACCTGTTAGGATGGCTATCTCCAAAATGTCAAGAGATAGAAAATGTTGGTGAGAATGTGGAGAAAAGGCAACCCTTATGAACTGTTGGTGGAAATGTCTGTTGGTTCAGCCACTATGGAAAACAGTATAGAGGGTACTCAAAATATTGAAAATAGAACTACCATATGATCTAGAAATCCACTTCTGAGTACTTAGCCCATGGATAAAAAATCAGGGTCATAAAGAGATATTTGCATTCCTGGGTTCATTGCAGCATTATTCACAATAGCCGAAATATAGGGAAAAACTAATTATCCATCAATGGATAAATGCATAAAGAAAATGTGGTATATATACAATAAAATATTATTCAGCCATAAAAAAGAAGAAAACCCTGCCCTTTGTGACAACATAGATGAGCCTGGAGGGCATTAGGAAATAAGCCAGCCAGAAAGACAAATACTGTATGGTATTACTTATATGTGGAATCTCAAAAAAAAGAAAAACAAATTTAGAAATATCAGAATGGTGGTTGCCAGAAACTAGGGGCAAGAGAAATGAGTAGATGTTCATCAAAGGGTACCAACTTTCAGTTATAATTTGTAAGTTCTAAAGATCTAATGTAAATCATAGTAACTATAGTTAACTGCTGTGTGGTATACTTAAAATTTGCTAAGAGTAAAAATTAAAGCATTCTCACCACACATACACACAAAAGGTAACTATGTAAGGCAATGGATATGTTAATAAACTTGACTGTGGTAAATATTTAACAATTATACATACATCAAACCATCACACTATATACTTTAAATATATACAATTTTATTTGACAATTATACCTTAATAAAACTTGGGAAAAAAGAAATTTGAACACATGATAATTGCTGGATGTGTCAGACATCTATTTTCATAAGACTGAAAGGAGGATTTGCACAATTCAAGAAGTAACTTGTTTGGGTAATGGCATCAACTTTGCACTATCTTTTTATTAAGTTTTGTATCATGAGACATATCATACATACAAAAATGTGGGGTGTGTGTGTTATGCCAGGCATATAAAAATAGTTAATTCTAAAGGAGACAGCATGTGATTATCACTCAAGTCAAGAATGAGAGGACCGGGCTTCCCTGCTGGTGCAGTGGTTAAGAATCCGTCTGCCAATGCAGGGGACATGGGTTCGAGCCCTGGTCCAGGAAAATCCCACATGCTGTGGAGCAACTAAGCCCCTGAGACACAACTACTGAGCCTACGTTCTAGAGCATGCATGCCACAACTACTGAAGCCTGCATGCCTAGAGTCTATGCTCCACAACAAGAGAAGCCACCCCAATGAGAAGCCTGCGCACCACAACAAAGAGTAGCCCCTGCTCACCACAACTAGAGAAAACCTGCATGCAGCAATGAAGACCCAATGCAGCCAAAAATAAAAAATAAATAAATTTTAAAAAAGGAATGAGAGGACCACCAGAATCTCAGAAGCCCCATGTGAGTGCTCCTCTCCAAAGACAATCCTCTCCTTATCCCCTAGGGATAGTCCACTTGCCTAACTTTCCTAACAAACATTTCCTAGCTATTCCATGTAGTTTACCACCTATGAAAGAATACATAACTATTATATTTTAATTTTGCCATCTCTGTATTTATAGAATTGGAATGATACTGTGTTTGTATTTGGTTCCCTGATTTTTTCACCAAATATCAGGTGTATGAGGTGTGTCCCAAACTTTCCTTGGGGAGCTAATCTTTCTATTCTCAGTTCTTGCCAGGCACTAACTTTCCTGCCAATGTGTAATTCCCAAGAACCTTTATTTATTTATTTATCTATTTCAGTAAGAATATTTATCATAAGAACTACCTTCTTAAATTATTAAGTGTACAATACAGTATTGTTAACTATAAGTACAATGCTATACAGCAGATATCTAGAAATTGTTCATCTTGCATAACTGAAACTTTATACCCATTGAATAGCAACTCCCCCTTTCCCCCTCCCTCCCCTGGCAGTCACCATTCTACTCTGCTTCTATGACTTTGACTATTTTAGATACCTCATATAAATGGAGTCACACAGTATCTGTCCTTCTGAGACTGGCTTATTTCACTTAACATTATGCTTTTATGTTCATCCATATTGTGACACATTGAAAAGTTTCCTTCTTTTTTAAGACTGAATAATATTCCATTGTATGTATAGACCATATTTTCTTTATCTCTTCATTTGACCCTGTCAGTGTTTCTTTCTCTCCTTGACTTACTATTTGAATCTGAGTTGCTTTTGATCTGTCTGATAATTTATCTCTTTGTTCTCCACTTCCCCTGTTTTCTTTTTTTGGGAGTACTATATTATTTATCAACACATACATTCATAAATCTCTGCAATGAAGCCACCATATCAGTTTCTAAAGCAATTTTAATTCCTATCTAATCCTTACAATTATAATTATCACCTTCCTCTCATCACTTTATCTTTCCTTCCTTGCTTTTCCTTTTCTTCTTGCATATAGAAAAATTTGAGACTGGGCATATTTGGGTAATTAGTATAGATCTTTTATAAGGTAATTAGTAGAGTATCTCTTACAAGATGATTGGTAGGAAATCCATTATAATATATTGTTTAATATGTATCTTTTTGTGTTTATATTCTTAGCTCCTAAAAAAAAGAAGGGAATCCATAAATAATATAGAACTAAAGTATCCAATTTTTGTACTTTAAGTATTCTTTATACAAAAGACAATTACTGTTAATGAATTAAGTTTCTTTTTAAGCCTATGTGCAAGGCAATACAACTGTCCTCTTTAAATAGCCAAAGCTTGAAACAACAGAGATAATGCAGACTGTGATTGGGTGAATTGAGTTGATTTCCTAACCACTTTGCTCATCTGGTGCTCTACAATTAGAGCCTTCCTTTCAATATTCTACATGTTATGCTTTAAACATTTTTTTTTCAAATAAAGCAGATTAATTCATAGTTTGTGCTTTCAGCCTGTGATTTCGGAAGTATATTAAATATACGATCCTTGGGTAGTGGGAATAAATTTAATTGCATTATTGAAATTTCAGGTATGTCTATCATAAAACTAGAAAAGTGTTTGCTATTTGTTCTTTGGCTTTTGGTAGTATTTAAAAATCTTGAAAAGATTTGATTCAGATTGAAAAAATCTTAGTTTTTCTCTTTTTCCCCAAATAATTCATTGTTATTATCCTGTTTGGCAAAAATAAATGTGCAATATTTCATGAAATCAAGTTGGGCCCCATGATTGTGCTAGTGCAGCGTGTCTAGAGAATTTAGCATATGTCACCCCATATGTCCTTTATGTGTTTTTCATTCTAAGCACACTGGGATGAATCATATCCCTTAAAGAGTGTGATATAGTTCCTGTTACTCCTGAAGCCTGTGTGGGTTTGACACAGTGGGTTTGGCAGGTGGGGGTGGGAGAATCGCTGTTTTTTAGTGAGAAATATCTGAGGATAACTCAATTTTCAAATTCTGATTATTTTGTTTGTCTTCTCTTTTACTTAATTTCTAGGAAACACATAATCTACTTATTATAATAGCACTGTAATATATTTCATGATATGAGAAAGTAAATCTATGTGTTTAAAAAAATTGAATTCAAATCATTTTCATTATTTAAAACTAACATTTTAATTCCACTATATTTTCTGCTAGAAATAAATTCCTAAAGGCTAACAATAAAGCAAGACAAAATTTGCTATTAATTATAGTCATACAAATTATTTAAGCCTTTATATTTCCCACATATCTGAATATAGTATTATCTAAATATAAATATTTCTCTAAACAGTGACTTGTAATCTCTGTGATTATCTATAATAATATGTTTTAGGGCCTTCCCTGGTGGCGCAGTGGTCGAGAGTCCGCCTGCCGATGCAGGGGACGCGGGTTCGTGCCCCGGTCCGGGAGGATCCCATATGCCGCGGAGCGGCTGGGCCCGTGAGCCATGGCCGCTGAGCCTGCGCGTCCGGAGCCTGTGCTCCACAACGGGAGAGGCCACAGCAGTGAGAGGCCCGCGTAACGCAAAAAAAAAAAAAAAAAAAAAAAAAAAAAAAATATGTTTTAATATGTTTTTGTTCAATGACCACAATTATTTTATAATATGAAAGCAATTAAGTCCAGCTCTCTTCTTCATCTTTAAGTAAGCATTAAATGTGTGTCATCCTGGAAACAAGAGTTGTGGATTGAGCTCAGAATCTTCCTTCACATTTAAATAGCACCAGATACTCAGGTTTAAGTGTTGTATGTGGACTATTGATTGTCTTTTTTCTGCACTATTTCTGGATGTCATGCCTTGTATACACTGAGTCTTAGACTCACACACAGTTCAGGATTGAATTGAATCCTCTATCTTTATTTTTTCATATTATTGACACTTCTTGTCCTTGGAAGAATTATTCTAAAAGACTAAATTGTTGAAAGAAAGAAGAAAGAAAGAAAGAAAGAAAGAAAGAAAGAAGAGAGAAAGGAAGGAGGAAAGAAGGAAGGAAGGAAGGAAGGAAGGAAGGAAAGAAGGAAGGAAGGAAGGAAAGAAGGAAGGAAGGAAGGGGGAAGGAAGGGAGGGAGGAAAGAGAGTGAAAGAGGAAGGAATGTGACACTGAACAAGTTAATAAATTTAACAGATTCTACTTTAAATAAATTGATATAATAAAACTTAAAATGGAAAAATGGAAAAAATAAAAATATACTGACTTAACAGTTTTACTAAGCCTTTCCCCTTTCTCTGTCTCTTCCCCTCTCAGGCTCCTTCAACTTTTCAAAGTACAATTTATCAACACAAACATTTATAAAATGTCCTTGTCATTGAGATGGTCTCCATTTAGATGAAACTTTGCAAAGAGAGAGGAAAACCTAATAGGTTCATTCTGTTTATGCTTTGTTAAAAATCATAATAAGAGTTTATTTTGTGTATATGACAACTGGTTTATAAATGAGAAGGACGGACAGGCAGTTCTTGTGGTGGAGTATATATTTCTGAATTTTTCTTTAATATTCTATTGAAATGTAACATCTGACCTACATGAAAATAAATTGGGTTGTGAGTTATTGCAAGGGATCCAATCTTTAAAAACCCTCATTTAATAATTTTGCAGTATAAAATAGATAACAAATGAGAACCTGCTGTGTAGAACAGGGAACTCCACTGTACAGTAGAAACTAACACAACATTGTAAAACAACTATACCCCAATAAAAAAAAAATGACAAAAAATAATAATTTTACATAAGATTATGCCTAAATACAAATTAAGCAATCAAAAATGTATGTTGAGGGGCTTCCCTGGTGGCGCAGTGGTTGAGAGTCTGCCTGCTGATGCAGGGGACATGGGTTCGTACCCCGGTCCGGGAGGATCCCACATACCACAGAGCGGCTGGGTCCGTGGGCCATGGCCGCTGAGCCTGCGCATCCAGAGCCTGTGCTCCGCAACGGGAGAGGCCACAGCAGTGAGAGGCCCGCGTATCACAAAAACAAAAATCATATTGAGTTGCTGAGCCACATATTTTTTTTATTTACTCAATTCTTTATTACCTTTGTAGGCAAAGATTCCTTCTTCCTCTCACAGCCAAAATGCAAAAATAACGTGGAGGCAGAAAAGGTAGTAGAGGTGGCCATGAGAGAATACCAAAAGAAGGGGGATGTGAGGGGTAAAGTGATATGAGGAGAGATTAGCTGATGTTAATGTTGGGGCAGGAAGAAAAACCATGGAGGAAAGGCTCTGGGACATGACCAAGGTAGCAAGAGCTTTAGATCTCTGCCTTTTTTTTTTGTCAATTTGCACTCTTCTCTCTGTCCTTCGCTGTGCTTGAAACATCTGTATTTCTGACAGTTGACTTTTTAGTTATTCTCTTTTTTTTAATTAGTAACACAAAAGAAGTTTCTAGTACCTGATTTACCATTTTTTTTACTCCTAATATCCTCCTTGAATGTATCCTACCTCACATTAGACCATTCTGTTTTCACACTAGGTACATTTACTGTACATGTACTTTGTGTCTGTACATCCTTTCCTTAGCTTAGTAGGTAACATGTAAACAGGTAAAATGTGGTCCTGTGTGTTCTAAACAATACAGTGCATGAACAAACTAGCGATTCATATACAACCTTAAAGATTAATCCTCATTTAGGTGCATGTATAGAACATTAAATTATGAATAGTTATGGTTATAGAAAATTACTTAAATTAAGGCATTTCTAATAATTTAAACAAGTAAAAATTGTAAAAAATAAAAAATCATATTCTTATGCATATACAAAAATGATTCTTGTTAAGGAATATTATCAAATTATATATAATGACAGTATTTGATTTACATTCTACTGTTGTAAAGATCTCTTTCAATCCTCTGTTAACTTTATTAATTGTTTGTGTGAAATGTAAGCAGGGGTTTAATAGGTTATTATATTGCAAGGTCTTTTTCAAAGTGGTTTTGTACTTGTTCATCTCAATTCATCTTGAATTTGTGTTTATTATTTTGGAGTTTAATGTGTATCTCTCTCTGATTAGATTGGAATGTGTTTGGTGTTTAAACTGTTCTAGATGATAATTGGCCTTAGCAAGACAGGATCTAAAAATAAAACAAGAAAATCAAATAAATCTCTAGCTCATTATTCTAAGAGAAAAAGTGCTTTATTTTTAAAGGAGAAGCAGCTCAAAACTGTGTCATTCTTTGTGCTCTATCATTTTCTGAACTGCAATTTCAATATGATTTGACAGGATGTATCACTAGAGATATTTATTCACAATACAAGGTTTTTCCCTAAATTCTTTCCATTTAGGGACAGTTCCAGTGTTTGTATATTTTACTTTGTTGGATTTACCACTTTTCCCCTTTGGTTTCTCATTTGGCAGTTGGTCTAATATTTTTCATAAGACTGACTCTACTCTGTATTGCAGGA
Source organism: Neophocaena asiaeorientalis asiaeorientalis (assembly GCF_003031525.2). Lineage (NCBI taxonomy): Eukaryota > Metazoa > Chordata > Mammalia > Artiodactyla > Phocoenidae > Neophocaena > Neophocaena asiaeorientalis. The sequence goes on along the minus strand of NW_020173488.1, from coordinate 1,171,009 downwards.
AATATAGAGTACTGAATGCTCAAAGATGAGTGAAAGTGGTTCATTTTCTTCAAGATACTGATGGTTCAATGTCAGATATGTAATCAATGATTGTAATAAAGTGGCATAAAAATTGTGGCAATGGCCATACAAATTGTGGCAGAGGCTTGTAATAGCCTGCATAAGAGAATAGGCTTGTGGCATAAGGCTTGTCTGGGGAATTCCTCCAAGTTATAATTTCTAGCATAACACAGCTATGACACACTCCCTATATTATGCATTTCATTAGGACCTTAAAATTTTCCTTTGCTAGATCTTTCATTTTTCTCCTAATAGTGCAAACCATTTCCATTTATTAATTTAAAATTCAAAGTCTTAAATATTCATCATTTCCCCTTCACCGAATGAATCATAATGTCCTTCTTGTCCTTTCATGCTTAAGTTGTAAGGAAATTCACAGAGGGAAAGGTAAAAAGAAAGATGGATTAATAGTGGGGGATGTCAGTCAACAGAGTGGCAGGAATGTGCCAGATCCATTCAGAACATAATCATAGATATAGCAACATCAAATCTCAGCTTTCTAAGCCAATTTCTCTATTGTCTCACTTTGAACTGAGTTTTCAAGGATGGATAAGACCTAGAGTATACTTAAAGTTTTCCACTCCTGAGATTTATGATAGATTTCTAGTTAATTCATGCTTTGAAAAACATTTACATTTAATTCTCATAAATGAAGAAGCTGACCTATAATTTTAAATCTGGGTATAACATGCTTGGAGAAGTGTATAGTAGCCTGCCAAAATGTCAGTTAGGCCAATATACACCTAGCTTTGCCATACAATATATGGCTCAATTTATTTTATAAAATAATATTTACTGAGTGTTTTTATATGATCCAGTTACTCTACCTTATAAAGAAAACAAAATCTCTCTGAAACGAGCTTAGAGTTCTGTATGAAAGATGTGTGGTAGTTTTTATTAATAGTCTCAATTTTTTATTCTTTCGGTTAGCAATACCTTTCACAACATGAATTCTCCTTTGCCATGTGGTGTGCTTTGGTCAATGTGAGGTTAGCACATATGACAAAAGCAGAGGTTTAAAGGGTCCCCACGTGCTGCACTAATGAGAAGTACACACCAGTGAATCCTGCTTGTTCAAGAAAACTGGAAGACACGTGAAGTATATCCAGACTCAAACTACAGCTTGGAGCCAAGTCCAAGCTAATCCTAGATTGTATGACTCCTAGTCCATGAGTCAATCATCAGACCCATGAATTAGAATAACAATTGTTGCTTTAAGCCATTGAGTTTTGTTGTGATTTGTTACTGGCATTACTGTTATAATAGTTGGCTGATACAATAAAGAAATGTTAAACTGTGAGTTATTAAGTGCTATGACAAATATGCGTGGATAGTCTGGAGCAAATAGGAGAGATTTCCAACTCTTTCTGATAAACTTATAGGCTTGAGAACAGAGGCAGCTTCTAACCTATGTAAGGTGAAACCACTCTGCAAATTATGTAAATGAGGAGCATTTTGAACAGAAATAATAGCATGCAAAAAGTTATAAAAGGTGTGAAAATGCATACAAAATTCAGAGAACATCAATATTTCTATACATCTAAAAGAGATTATGCAGAATAAAGTGATATAAAATTAAACAAAAAACATAGTCAAAATTTATGTTATTTAATAAATTCTAAATACTTTACAAATATTCATTCATTCATTTATTAAATATGTATTGAGTATTTATTCCATGATAAATATGTTTTTAGGGAATACAGTGGTGAATGAAGTCAATAGAAAGCGAGTAGATCCAAAAAAAAAAGACAAATCAATAAATAGCTTAAGCTTATGATAAATGCTAATAAAACTGAGAAAAACTGTTTTATGATCATATACCCCTGCAAAAAATAATAGTCTAAAACACAGTGGCTTAAAACAAAACTATGTTATCATTTCTTATGATTCTGTTGTTTGACTGGGCTTAGCTGGACAGTTCTGATGCATATGATATATAAGCTGGAGTCGTAGTCATCTGGGAGGTTTGATAGGGTGAGAGGTCCAAGATAGCTAACTCCTCACTTTGTTGCCTTGGTAAAAACAGCTGAAAGATTGATATTATCTGGCTTACTGGGGCCACTGGGCCTTTCTCTCTTTCCATGTAGTCTCAGAGTCTTCCCTATTCTACATGTCTTCTGTACACCATCCCTCCATGAAGTCTCTCTAATAAGGAAAGCAGATTTCTTACATGATGGCTCAAAAACAGAAACTCTCAGGTCTTCTTAAAATATAGCCCCCAAACTGGCACAGTTTACTTCTGCCATATTTTATTGGCTAAAGTGAGACCCAGGGCCAGGCCAGATTCCATGAGAGAGGGGACAACACATGGGCATAAATATTGGAAAGCATGGTTCACTGGAGATTATCTTTGGAGAATAGCTACCACAGCTGGGGTGAAGATACTTCCCACTGAGTGATCAGAGAGCACTCCTCTAAGGAGATAGCATCTGACCTGAGAGTTGAGTGAAGGAAGAAGGAGCCAGTTATGTAGCATCCGGAGGGAAGAGCACTTCAGCAAGAGGAAATGCAGTATGAAAACACAGAGATGAAAATTTTGGTGTGTCTGAAGAACAGATAGAAGTTGGAATACCAGAGTGGCTAGTGTCAAAGAGAAGGAGGAGACAAGGGTATAAAAAGAGTTTGGAGAGGTAGTAAGGACTAAAATCATAAAGGACTTTACAGGCCTTGGTAAAAGTTAGGAAAAGTACTATAGAAAGAATGGAAAGTTAATAAAAGGTTTGGTTTTGGTTATATTTATTAAGTAGAGAGGTGGTATGATTTGAATATTATTTTTAAAAAAGATCAATCTACCTCTTGTATAGAATAAGAATTCTAACAAGAAGAAGAATGGAAACAGGGAAACAAGTTAGTAGGTAACTGCCATAGTCCAGGAAAATGGTGTTAGTGATCTTGAAAGGGATTAATGAAGATAAAGAGAATTAGAGACTTTCAAGAAATATATTTTGGAAGTAAAGCCAAAAGGACTTGATGATGGATTGACATTAGAGGAGGGGTTAGAAAAAGAACACAACACTCAACTGGGTTTTTGGCTGGGTGAGTAATGTGTGCTATAAATGATGTGGATAACCCTGGGGAACTGTATTTGACCTTTGGCATCCCAACATTTTCACTCCTTTCTATGGATGGAGAGCATCCTGACTTGAAAGTCTTGTCCTTATTAGAAGTAGACTGTGCTCAATATTTATTTTCCTGACCTCTGTCACAGTATAGGCATATGCCCTGGGATGGCTTAAACAATGTATGTGTCTCTGATTTATACCTAGTTATTTGAAGAAACTATGCAGTATCCATCATGGAGAACATGTTCAAAGCATCAGCAGTCATATCAAGTTATGGGATGCAATTATTGTAGCAGAAGCATGCAGTGTTTGATATCAAGATAATTGACTCCATAAGTGATGTAGTCTGTCCCTAGCAGGGATAATGCAGATGTTTTCAATAGACCATTCTGCAGCATGATTTTGGACATTGTAGCTGCTTAAACTCTCTGAGCTGAGCCATGTGCTCTAGAATTTCTATAAAGGGATGAGACATAGAATATGTTAAAACGCACTCATACAAATGGTGGAAGATCAATCCCATGAACATGCCAGGATCTTCAGTAAAGTTTCTGAGAGCTTGGTGATCTTGGTACAGCTTTGTAATATAAACTACAAGGAGAAGGATAACTTGCCACACTTTGTTCTATCTACCACTAAGAAAGAGGCACAATACTTCTTTGGTTTTAAAAAGCACCCTCTATCATAAAGCATGTTATTTCAACCTATTTTCCAGGTGAGCAAAAGCCTTTCAGTTTTGAAAGAAACAAAGAGTGGAAGGAAGGCTTATACATGCCGTAGTGCAAGCAGCTCTACCACTTAGCCTTTATAACCCAGACAATAAAATTATCTGCAGCATTTGAATGCTTGTGAAGATGGTGACAAGTCCCATTAGGATAACATGAGAATTCTCTAAGATTTTTATCTTCTTTCAATTCTTACTAATGCAGTCATGCAGAAAATGAAACCTGGCTCTCAGCAACAGGTAACATACGACATGTGCCGTCCATCCTATACTGAATGCTGTCTAATCCACAAACCCATAAAGTTTAATATCCTTTACCTTTTAAGTGGAAGTTTATATATGAGGTGATCTCAAGCAGTTATTGAAAGCACAGGTCAATAGCAGGAGCAGATGGCTTGTAACCACTGTTGTCTACTTCTCCCATTCGCCAAATTTCTTATATCCTACAGCTTCACACAGATGTCCCTGTGACTATTTGAAATGAAAAAAAAGCCTTACAGTTGCTACTCTATAATATGTTTTTACTCAAGCAAGGCAGAACTCTACAGAACTCTTTTATATCCCAAGTGGAGAAAATAAATGTCCCCAGTGTGCTGAACTTCTGGAAGTACATCAAGATATACCCTCTGCTTGGAATGCTAGATGGCTTGAGGTAAGGAAATACATAGATACTTGAACAATGACTAAGATATGGCTAGAGAGTCAGACACATGAAAGGAGCAGTATTAGGAAATTACTACTAAAGAGGTTAGGGGAAGAGCTATACAACATAATATTACTCAACCATAAAAGAGAATGAAATCTTGCCATTTCTGATGACATGGATGAAACTAGAGCATGTTATGCTAAGTGAAATAAGTCAGATAGAGAAAGACAAATACTGTATGATTGCACTTATATGTGGAATCTAAAAATGAAAACAAATGAACAAACATAACTAAACAGAAACAGAATCATAGATACAGAGAACAAACAGGTGGTTGTCAGAGGGGAAGGAGGTGGGAAGGATGAGAGAAATAGGTGATTAATAGGGGCACACTTTCCATTACAAAATAAATGAGTCATGGTTATGAAATGTACAGTGTGGGGAATATAGTCAATAATTATGTAATACCTTTATGTAGTGACAGGTGGTAACTAGACTTACCATGGTGATCATTTTGAAATATATAGAAATATAGAATCACTATGCTCTTTGTGTACCAGGAACTAACATAGTGCTGTAGGTCAAATATACTTCCAAAACAAACAAACAAAAAAAACTAACAAACAAATAAACTCATCAAAAACAGATCAGATTTTTAGTTACCAGAGGTGGCGGTTGCAGGGAGGAGAAATTGGATGAAGGTTGTCAGAAGGTACAAACTTCCAGTTATAAAATAAATAGGTACAGGGATGTACTGTACAACATGATAAACATAATTAACACTGCTGAAAGTTACATAGAAAAGTTGTCAAGAGAGTAAGTTCTAAGAGTTCTCATCACCAGGAAAAAACATTTATTTTCTGCTTCTTTAATTTTGTGTCTATATGAGATGATGGATGATCACTAAACGTATTGTGATAATCATTTCATGATGTTTGTAAGTCAAATCATTATGCTGTACACCTTAAACTTATACAGTGCTGTATGTCAATTATATCTCAATAAAACTGGAAGGAGAAGAAAAAAGAATGGATTCTGGGGCCAAACAGCCTGGGTTCAGATCATAGTTCTACCTCCTAAATATTTTATCTTTGCCAAGTTTCTTCTACCTCAATGCTTCTATATCCAAAATGGGGATAAGAATTATACCTAAATTATGGGAGTGTTAATAAGATTAAAATACCTGTAACCTTCTCAAGAAATGTCTATCTTATTATCTATTTACATTAATAATTAATTTAAATAAATGCATTAAAGTGTCTTTAAGAGAGGAAAATAATATTGACATTATAAAATTTTATCTTACGTCCTGAAAAGTCAACTATTCCTGCTAAAACATTTTTACTAGCATAACTTTAATCACTTAATCTAGCTAGAGAAAGAGAATATATGCATTAGCTCTCACTTTGTGGTGGAGGAAATGTCTCTGTGAGCAGAGCTGTCCCAACAGTAGTTAGGGTTAACTCTCTTACTCTTTCTACTGCCAATAAAAAAGACAAACAGAAAAATCCCATCTGTCCATGTGACAAGTCCAAAATCAGACACCTGCGTGGCAAATATGCATAGCAATGAGTATCACTGATGCTCTATATTTAGTATAAACCATATGCTCAATGATTTACTTAAATTGAGTTGGGAGGATGATCCATTATAGAAAAAGTCCACAGAGCAATTAAGGAGCAACATGTTTTGCTGCTCTCATCTCATCTTTCCTCCTTTAGTCCCAGATGTTATGAGCACTACAGAGACGTTAGTCAGTTTGTTAATTTATTGTTAGATTGTTAAGGGTTTATGAAGATTTTGACCCATTTTGCTACATTCGTTTTAGCAGAAAGATTAATTTAATTATAACTGTCTTGGGGACAAAAGGAACACAGTAGAATATCATATGTTATATTTGAATGGTTAGTGCTTTCACCAGACACTCGAAGCATTTGTGCATTGCTAATCTTTGGGTGTGTGATTTGCCTAGAGAACAGAAGAAACAAAGGGAGCTGGCAGGTATGTATATTTCCTAAGTGACGTTGCCTGGTTCCTCAACCCTTATATCTCTAAAGAAAAGTCCATAAATTTCCTAGAATTCCAATAGCTTTAGTATTTTATTCAAGGGTTTTTAATCTGTATTTTATACCTATGTTTTAAAAGTTGTCACTTAATATTTAGAAAATTTAAAAATAATTAATAAAATTCTAGCCCAGGCCATTAGTAGAGTTCTTCAAACAAAATGTGGTTCACTTTTTCAAGTTGATTTAAAGGAAAACTCATGGTGTAGGTTTTGCCCTAATTTAGCCCAATGCAAACGTATGTTAATCCAGTGATGTTGCTTAGACATGGACTCCTTGAGTCAAGGTTTCCTCATCTATTAATGGGGATACTCGAGGTCCACACTAGTGGACAGGGTTATTGTACAGATTAAACAAAATAATATGTATAAAAGTAAAGTGTTTTCAATATGATATGGGCAGTACTGTATTGAGATTACTATTTTTTCATATTTCTTTGTGTCATTTCTCCAGCTATACTCCACTTTCTACAAGGCTAGAGAATATTCTATGGAAACTAATATGGTACTAATACAGATGCTTCTAATAAAATTTGGGAGGTTGGAAGCACTCATTAAATACATCTTGAATTGCATTGACTTCTACTTACTTAAATACACTACGTAAATGAAAGTTGCCAGGTACAAAATACAAAACTTAAAGAAAATAATGATCAAATAATTCAAATAGGGCTTACCTGGTGGTGCAGTGGTTGAGAGTCCACCTGCCGATGCAGGGGACACGGGTTCGTGCCCTGGTCCGGGAAGATCCCACATGCTGCGGAGCGGCTAGGCCCGGGAGCCATGGCCGCTGAACCTACGTGTCCGGAGCCTGTGCCCCACAACGGGAGAGGTCACAACAGTGAGAGGCCTGCATACCGCAAAAAAAAAAAAAAAAAAGTACTCTGTATCTGTGCCGTCCAATTAAAATGTGCCTAATGTGACTGTGAGAAACTGAATTTTTAATGTTATTCCATTTTAATAATTTCAGTTTAAATAGCTGCATATGGCTAGTGGTTACCACGTTAGCACAAATCTAGGATATCTTTCTCTAATGGAGGCTGTTAGATATTGTATGAAGATCTTCAACATTAAATAAAATGGGATTTTTTAAAAAATGGCATGAAGTACAATGAGAGGGGTTAAATTCTAGAGAAACTGGCATTTGAGTTGGGCCCTGGAGAACAGGATAGAATTTCAAAAGAGAGAAATGGGAGAGATTATAGACAGAGGCTATGACATACTAGAAAAAGGCAGTGAAGTACAAGTTGTGGAAATTGCCCAAACTGGTTTGTGTGCAAAACATATGTTGTGAAATTGTGGAAAATAAGGATGGAAACTTTGCTGCATCCAGAATATGAAAGGCTAAATTTTGGGTTTTATTCTCTATTCTTTAAAAAATCACGAATATCTCAGGTAAAGTAATGATGGAATTGGAAAGAGGGTTAATTGCACAGGATGCATTAAGGAAGGAAACAAGACCGGAGACCCAGTGAAATGTAATTTGGGGGCTATAAGAGTTCTCATTTAGCCATGGTTCAGTTAAATTTTATTATTTGAATACCTGTTATAAATCCAACATTTGCTTGTACACTAATTATCAACATTTACAAAAGTGCTGTCTACTTTAGCCAGTTTTTAGATCTCTCATTCGCTGCTCTAAGTTAAAATCTCCAAGCGTAGGGCCCAGGAATCTATAAAATATTCAGCAAGTTCAGTGGTGATTGTTTAGGGCACATTTTAGAACCATTGGGCAAATGATAAATAATAAGAACTTGACTTAGATGGGTCATGTATATAGTTAAGTAAATATAAATATTTAGTGATTTGGCTGAAATATTTGCCGACCTATGACTTGGATTGATTTTGACTTCCACTGACTTTCACTTCTCTATTTCTCTGTACCATCCTCATAAGATTAATGAGTTCTAAGAACCTGCTACGTGAGCTTTTAAACCTATAGGGTCACACAAAGTGACATGTCAGATTAAGTCAATGAGCTCTACAATTTAGCCCAGAATCACTTTCACCTGAAGTAATAAGATACTTTAGGAAAGGGAATTGGGTGTTAAACTGTTTAAATGATCACGTCAGTGTGGTACATTACTATGTGGTCGGATATATCTCAAATGTGTATTCCCAGTAAGTTCACATTCCCCATTTTGCAGTATTAGGAGTCATTATCCTATGCTCCTCTTGTTGTTGGGATTGTCCTTCTTATTAGGAGAGGACTCTATGTGGAATACTTTTCTATACCAATTTCTTTGAGAGAAGGGGCCTAGAACAGTAACATGAATGCATGTCCAGGCCTTTATGATTATATTATTAGTTAAGAATATGTAATAAAAAGAAGTTCCTGTATTCCTTATATACAAGGTATTTCTTGTGTAACTTGCACCCTGTTAGCTAGTAAAGCATTTCTAACAAAGAGAAATCTTTTCTTGTATTTATATCCCTTGCAGCCTGTTTAGACTCCAATTGACTAGGAGCATGCAGTTCAACTCAGAAAGGAAAAAGGAGTGGGGAAAAATTCTACATGTGATGCTGATGGAGACAAGGTCCATTACCTCATAGGCGTTTATTTTGACTATAATTATATTTAAGATGCCACAATCACAATGCTGTTACACTAAGCCTGAAAGTTGCAGCGATTCCAATGGTGTGTCAATGACAGCAGTAATTAGAATGAAAGGAGTCACACTTCTTTCTTCTCAGCCACACTAAAATGACTCATGCTGTTCACAGTCTTCATTGCGAAGGTAAGTGATTGAATTGTGAAACATGGACATTTTCCTAACTTCATTTTACCAGTGATAAATTCTATTTCCTGCATGTTGAAGTAACTTCTGTTCATATACTACTTTTGATATGTGAAATGAGAGTAATGGACACACTTTTTAAAAACGAATGTACATTCGCACTTGGCTTACAGAATTCTGTTCCTCCTACCTGCTGCAATTGATGAAAATATCAGCATTCATAGGGAAATTCTAAGCACTGTAAATTTCTCTGGCCCCATGGTGTGTTAAAGATTTTTCTCCCCGAATGAACTTGAGGATATGGGGAGGGGGAAGGGTAAGCTGTGACAAAGTGAGAGAGTGGCATGGACATATATACACTACCAAACGTAAAATAGATAGCTAGTGGGAAGCAGCCACACAGCACAGGGAGATCAGCTCGGTGCTTTGTGACCACGTAGAGGGGTGGGATAGGGAGGGTGGGAGGGAGGGAGACGCAAGAGGGAAGAGATATGGGAACATGTGTATATGTATAACTGATTCACTTTGTTATAAAGCAGAAACTAACACACCATTGTAAAGGAATTATACTCCAATAAAGATGTAAAAGAAAAAGAAATGTAAAACAGTATAGAAATTGAGGTTTTGAGGTCAGATTATCTGGGTTCTTATTTCAGCTACCCCATATCTCCTAATCTAAGCTTCAGTTTCCTCATCTGTTTAATGTGCGTAGTAATAGCATTGCTTCATTATTTTGTTTTAAGGAGGAATGAAGTACATGAAAAATTTCCCGGCATTGAGAAAATACTCAATAAAAGTTAGTTGCCTTTATTTCTATTAAAAAAAAAAAAGATTTTTCTCCCCATAATTTAATTCTGTTTACTAACTATTTGCTGATGCATCATGGAGGCTGAATACTCAATAAAAGTTAGTTGCCATTATTTCTATTAAAAAAAAAAAGATTTTTCTCCCCATAATTTAATTCTGTTTACTAACTATTTGCTGATGCATCATGGAGGCTGAATACTCAATAAAAGTTAGTTGCCTTTATTTCTATTAAAAAAAAAAAGATTTTTCTCCCCATAATTTAATTCTGTTTACTAACTATTTGCTGATGCATCATGGAGGCTGAATACTCAATAAAAGTTAGTTGCCTTTATTTCTATTAAAAAAAAAAAGATTTTTCTCCCCATAATTTAATTCTGTTTACTATTTGCTGATGTATCATGGAGGCTGAAAAATTGGGAATCTGTAGCCAGAAAATAATACAACAAACATTTACATTCCTTATGTTAAATATTTATAAAAATTTAAAGACTGCTAGGAGTTTCTTCCTTTTTTTTTTTTTTTTGGCGGTCCTCGGGCCTCAAACTGTTGTGGCCTCTCCCGTTGCGGAGCACAGGCTCCGGACGCGCAGGCTCAGCGGCCATGGCTCACGGGCCTAGCCACTCCGCGGCATGTGGGATCCTCCCGGACCGGGACACGAACCCGTGTCCCCTGCATCAGCAGGCGGACTCTCAACCACTGCGCCACCAGGGAAGCCCCCATTTTTAATCATAATCATGAAAGTGAAAACTGTTCAGTTTTCCTCTGAAGAGACTCTTTATTATACACTGAGATAGTGTTTTTTTTTTAATAATGCTAGTCAATTGTTATTATTTCTTAATACAACTCCTGTTACCCTGTGCAATTTTATAGCTCAACTATAATGTTCATTATGAAATAATTCACATTATTATAACAACGAAGTTTTGCAAAAAGGTCCATATAAACCTGGTAAATAATAAAACAGCAAGTTGACTATGTTCTAATGGACTTTTAAATATGAGTTAATAGTGTTCTTTTCCAAGATTTTTTTTTCTTTATGGTTGAAATTGCTGAGCCCTGTGAAATAGAAGAATGCTCTCCTTTCTCCCACAGTCTAGCACACTTTGCTTTACACACAGTCATTTTTACAGTAGCCATGTTAACACATGTAGCCACCCTCTCATCCGCCCACTTCTTAAAAGCTGGGGTAAAGTTCATGTCTTAAAATGAAGCTGACATTGCACAATAACCCATTCATTTTAAGCTGTATGCTCATGGCCATTTTATAAGAGCAATAGGATAAACTTGGCTTTCACTATAAATAAAACATAATAAGTAAATCTGACATATGAAATGAGTTGTGCACATCTAATCTTGTTGCATAGCAATCAGGCAAACCTGGTAAAAAAAACTTAAAATTTATCATACCTGAAATTGCATTTACAAATAAAACTATTTAAAAATATTGTTTCCTACAATATTATAATTAGCAATGAAATATGCAAAATTAACTTTAAATACCATGAAACCTTGAGCCAATTCATTGTGGGTGGCTGTTTTCTAGGTGTCTTCTTTCCAGACCCCTAACGCACCTTACCCCCCAAATTGTTGATCCAGTGTCTGCTTTCTGTCTTCACTTAACCCACTTCTTCTAACTTACTAAAATCTAGTGTATGTGAGTTCTGGGGGGCTAAATCCAATAGGAATTCTGTACCCCAAGCCTGCCCAGTACTGATGAGGCAATCTTGGGAGTACAGCAACAGGGTGTGGTATATCTGGTAAACCTTGCATGAGCATTTAAGGAAGGCAGGTCACCAGGCCATTTTGTACCAGCAGGGAATGATAATGTTGGAGTTCAGAGGCCTTATACTTTATCAAGCAAGGTAGGAGGACAAGCTGTGGTTTCTGGAAAGATTAGAAAACTCAGATAAGTCTCATAAAATGACAAAGAACAGGAGAATATTTTAAAGGCTGATATATGAAAAAGCAGACAAAAAAGTTAGCAAGACGAAGGAGAAAATTTTGGTTCAAAGTTCTCGGGAAAATGTGATAAAATGGGCTTGATGCAAAGGTGGCAAATGTGGGATTTAAATACAGTGGAGGAAGGGTAGTCTCTTCATGGACATATCTCTTTGCTAGATACTTTACAAAGTATACCAATGTTTCCAGCTTTTATGTGTCAATGGTTAATGACTACACATATTTGTAAAATATCTAGAGGTAACCATGTAATGAACGCACTATTAGTAGTGAGGATTGAAAAGCAATCACCTTTGATCCCTTAAGAAAATTGAAATCATTTTTTTAAAGAAACTTACATGAATTAAAAGACTCAAATTTCCATTAGAGATACATTTCCTCTAGGGAATCCCTAAGCTACTTAGTAAAATAAATGGGGACTTTAGAACACAGAAATGCTACACACATGCTTTAGAAATTCAGGTTCCTATCCAATAACAGTTTGCTTCTCTGAGAAAAAAGTCAGATGAATTAACCAGTCCTACTTATCTGGTGTTGCTTCTGTTGCTGCTTTCAACTGAATATAGTTCATAACTGCTTCAAAAGAAACCGAGGGAAATAGAATATGTCCTTTCTTTTTCAACATATGGACCCTACTCTTGAGTACTGGAATTGTGTTTCATATCTGGTTTGGAACTCAGTTCTTGAGAGCTGAACATAATCGTCCTTAATCCTTTTGGCTGCTTACTTATTACTTTGAAGAGTAGGGAGAAATGTGCCTCTATTGAGTTTGCTCTCCAATCTCTGCTTCTTTAAAGAGTGCAGCCGAATAATCTATATTTCAAAGAAAGATGACCTTTACTTGATTTAATGGAATCTCTCTTTCAATATCTGAAATGAGAAAGTGATTAAAACTTTGCTTGATAGGCAAGATGTATTTTAGGAATAGATAAGCATAAAGGTCAGACACTGTCAGAAAGGATTCTGACTTTTTTTAATATTTAAGTACTTCATATGAATCATGGTTTATGAATTAAGAGTATATTTTTTAAGTTTGATTAAAAGTCCTGCATTTTTGTATAATTCAAAATTGGTTTCTGACATAAAGATATTGGGCATGGCAGTATATTTTTGTTGAGATTTTCATGGATACTGGATCTGTTCTCATAAGATCATATAAAAAGATAATGGTCATTTAACACACTGCTTTGGAGATTTTTAAATTCTGTTTGACATACTCCTCAATTATAATTAATTTGAATTTCAATAGCCATGTTTTAGTGCCATCTACAATTTAAGGAATTTCTCTCAACAAATTAATAGGAAAAGAAATATCACATTTATTGAGGTCTTACGAGGTACTAGGTATCTAGGTGCTTTACAAGTATCAATTAATTTAATACGCACCTACACATTTTGACCCAGAGTAGAGGTTTGTTGACAAAATGAATGAGGTGATTTATGAAGCAGACTGTGTTTTTATTAGCCCCATTTTATAGATGGGAACTCTGTAACATAGAGAAGTTAAACGGTTTGCTCAAGATCATGAGATGAGTAAGTGATGGAGATGGGTTTCGATACAGGTCTTGAGATACAACCTAAATTCCTAACCATGATGCCCTGCCATGTGTTCTTACTATTAATAATAGCATATAACTTATATTTGTTTAGCATCTTATGTTGTACAAAACACTTTTGCTCACCTCTCCTTTATTCCTAATTACACTGCAGAATATGTATATTTCCTTCTTTTAAAGATTTCCAACCACACTAGTTATCAGTATCTACACTTTATAGGTAAGTTCTTGGGTGATTACCTAAATGGCTATAGCATAAGATGGAATATATATAAAGTGACAGAATAAATATGTAAAGACAAATCCTAGGAGATTTGAAAGAGAAGTTACAGTCTATTCCTGGATCAAGAAATATTTTATTGAGGAAGAGAATTGTGATGACCATTCAAGCAAGATTTTGACTGCTGAAATATCTCACACAGAGAGAATGCCAACAGTAAGACAAGAAGGCAGGTAATTTACAGTAAAGTTGTAAAACTCTTCCTGGAAGTCAACTTGCACTTACATTCAAAATACCGCCTAGGTTTTCCCTACTTAAGGAACATTGTGAACTGCCCTGACATATTTCCAAGGTTGTTGATGGTGCCCAAAATCTGTGATATTTTTGGCTTCCTTTATCAAGCCTTTACACTGCCCCTTGTAAAATGCAGGATATTAAGATAATCCATAGTTAACCAGAAAAGGAGACCTGGTTTAATCCTTGGTCTAATCCTTGGTCTAATGTGTTTTAGTGGTGTGATGTTGGGTAAACTAATTAGCTCCTTTTAATCCATTTTCTCATTTTAAAAATGGAGATAAAAATTGTTAATATTACCTTCTTAAGAGAGTTTTCTGAGACTCAAATAAGAATCTTGTAAATTATAATGGATGTGCATTATCAATTATAAAATATATCTATTTCATAGAAAATATTACCACAGTACAAAACATTTCCTCTATTTGACTTTTTTCCTACTCTTTTAAGTGTGTTGTTGTTACTAGAAATAAAATAAGCTTATTTCTATGATATATTTTTGATAATATATAATATATGAAGACGATATAAGCTAGTAATCAAGAACAAGACTTAGAAATGAGAGTAAGAAAGTCAACAAATATTTTAGATATTTAGGGGAACATTTGAAATTATAGAAAGGTAAATAATTAAAAACAAACAGAATGCCCCCTCCCCCCAAAAAAACCTAACAGTATCTGCTGGAAAGTGAACTCAAATTCAAATCAAACACTCTTTCAGGCAGACAGTTCAGAAGAGTGCTATGTGCTCCAGCTGCCGGCCAAGCCTCAACCCACAGTGCTCCAAGTTTCCCCATCACTCACTGCCTAGACACCCTAAAGGCTGACTCAGTGATGTCCTGGTCAAATCAGTCACCATGAGAAGCCTTGGATTGCTAGTTTTTTTCCTCAGTTCCTAGATTTTAATCCTTTAGATGGCTATGTACAAATTCTTTTTTGGTGTGTTTCTCTACCCCTCAATAACTCCTGAAGCTTTTCCACTGTATCATCTGGAACACACAGTTATCAGCCAAGTCCCTTGAAGCTTAACAATTTACCTAAAATGGTTACCATTTTCCTCTGCCTTCTTGCTCTAATTTGGCTCTCCCTTTAGGACTTAGCTTCCTATGCAGTCCCCAAACTGTTCACTGGCTCTTTCTTTTCCCATGATTCTCCTAACAGTAAGCTTGATGGTAGGGTAGGTGTTCTTCTTGCATCTCATTCCCACTTTCACACCATTTAGCCCCTTCCCTCCCTAAAAATAACCAGTATTGAATCAAGGCATCAAGAGTATATCACATTGAAACTGCTTGCTTCAGTCATTTGCCAAAGTCAAGGTCAGTCCCAATCATTCCTAGAAGAGTTTAGCTAGTTTGCTGTCACGCTCTCTCATTTACTCTTACCATATTCTTGGCAATGCCAGTGCTCTCATGGATCATTCTTCCAGCACCCTGGTTTCTCAGTTCCTTCTCTTCCCTTGTCTCATCCCCTATCCTGCCTCTCACTTCCTGAGCCAAACTCTAGAACATCTATCATTACCAATAACTGAAGCTCCTCCACAATCTAAAGTTCAAGTACCCCATTACAACTCTACTGCTTTCATCCAGATAACTCCAAATAGTACCCAGACACCAACAATTTTTTTCTCCCTCTGAGAATTATATTTTAATAATTATTATTCCTCTTCATGGTCTCTCACCCACTTTACACCCTCACATTACTTTTTATCAAAATTAAATTCCTTGCTCTAGCAATGTAAACATCTTCTTATTTTATAACCTCATTAATTTTACTTCTTTTTAATTCCTCAGATACTTGTGTAAAACAGTACCCAACCTTGCTAAATATCTGCTGATTTGGCATCTGTACATGTAACCATGCTAACTAGTCTCACTTTGAATTATTACCACTTTCTCAATTGAGCCCTTAATGCTGCCTGAAACCTACACTACATTTCCCTTATCCATCCATTTACCCATGCTCCTAGACAATTATTGTCTCCCGTTTTCTCTGCTGAAATCTTCAAAATTCTGTCTTTTCTTCTTACACACAGACTATGAACTTGTTTCTGACTTTAACAAGAAAATGAAAGCAGTCATAAGAAAAACAAAATCCATAAGCAAGCTATAATCACCCTTTCTATTTGTTTCCATGCTTCATTTTATTAATACGGATTTACTTTTTGCATTCGTCTAAGGCCAACCCATCAACTGATGCATTATATCTCATATTCTCTCACTTAAATCCAGGTCATTATTCCAGCAATACCAGCTCTTCCTCTATTGAATCTTTCCTATTTGTATACAATCATACTAATATTTTCCTATATTAAAAGTTTAATAAACAAATCTCCCTTTTGAGTTCATATCAAATGTTACCACTCAAAGTTTCGATGTTTTCTTTTACAGCAGTAATTCTCCAAAAAACAGCAGAGGTCTTCACTTCCTCTGCTGCCTGAAACTCACTCCAGTGAGTTTTGTCTCTAGCACACCACACTGCTCTGGTCACAATCAACAACAACCATGACCTTGATAAATCATATTGTCAATCTCAACTCTCATCTCACTTGACATAGCCATACAATTAACACAGATGATCTGGACTCCCCTTTGTCATACTATTTCACTTAGCTTCCAGAAAAGAAACATCCCCCTTTTTCTTCCTACCTCTTAACTGCTTCTAATTCTTCCCAGTATCTTTGCAGATTCTGAATAATCTCTCTTACTTTTTAACATTGGAGGACTCAAAGCTCTCAGTTTTGGACTTTTGAGGTGGCTAGCTTCTTGCCTTGGGGAACTGAGAAACTTTGTCATAGGAGCATAAATATTAATGTAACCTCATCTTTGTTGTCACATGCAATTATTTTTATCTATAAAGATGATAAAGTGTTGTATGTTATATGTATGTGGGAGTCAGAGAGGGGATAGTTGAAAAAATTAATTTCTGCTGTTGTAATAGCTCAACATAAACGGGGAAGGAAAAAACTAAAAATTTTCCCGGGTCAAGTCTTATTAAATAGCCAACATGTAGTAAAAAGAGCATGGGGGAAAATTTGGCATACCAAGGTTTGATTCTTGTGTTTGCCAATTACTAGTATGACTTTCCGATTTTATTTTGAGATTTCTCATTAATAAAACTTGGCTAGGAAACAATGCTCTAAATTTTTACAAGTGATAAAACCAGAATTTGGCTTCTACCTCTGGTCCTAAGAATTATTATTTTTTCTTCTGATATTCAAAAACAGTCATTCCACTTAGACTCCTGACCAATTCTTTGTCACCTTTAGACCTTTCTAAATATTTAGTAATATTTAGTTACTCTCTCTTCTCTCTCTTTGACTTCCTAAAATGCTTCATTTCATTACTTGACAGGCTTGCTCAAGTCTCTAGAATCCTAAAATAAAGTCATACTGGACATTCTAGCAGACTGTATATACTAGTGCCTCAATTTCAATAAGCTCTAAAATAATTTATATATTTTCCATTAAACATAGTATCTCTATTAATTTCCATGCCAATGTTCAGCATCGCTATTCAGCCAGTTACCTAGCATAGAAATTTAGAATTGACTCCTTGACTTAATATCTTCCATATCCACCACTTCTAATTAATTGCCAAGTCTTATTTATTGTATCTCCTAATTTTTGGTTTTTTTTTTTTTGTGGTATGCAGGGCTCTCACTGTTGTGGCCTGTCCCGTTGCGGAGCACAGGCTCCAGACACGCAGGCTCAGAGGCCATGGCTCACGGGCCTAGCCGCTCTGCGGCATGTGGGATCTTCCCGGACTGGGGCATGAACCCAAGTCCCCTGCATCAGCAGGCGGACTCTCAACCACTGCGCCACCAGGGAAGCCCTGTATCTCCTAATTTTTTCTTAAATCTGTACCCCTCCTTTTCATCTTTATTGTCACTACCATAATTCAAAACTTCATCATCCATTTCTTAGCATATGGTAATGTTGCTTCTAGTTTGATTGGCCTACCTCCTTTATTATACCCCTTCAATTCAAGTTCACATAGATACCTCAAGCTGACAGTCTCAGCTCCCTACATAAAGCAAGTCATTCCTCATTTTGTAGCACTTCTTAAACTTTTCCAACAATATACTCCTAATGGGCAAAGAAGAGTGGCTTGTCATGTACTTTAAAATTTGTGTCCTCTATTTCATGATATCTCTGTTTGTTATAATACAAAAAAGAATTTTTTCACATCTTATAATGTGTTTAAGGAAATCTTTCTTTTTTGCAATACATTCTACTTTTCTGCTTGTGTATTTGGATCCCCTACTAGATTAAAAGCTACTTGATGGAAAGAAATTTGTCTGATTCTCTTTGTTTCATCAGTGTGGTGCATTTTGTCCAATTCATAGAGAGAATTCAATACATGTTAGTCAAATGAATGAGAAAAAGGTAAAAGGATAATGTTGACCATTATCTCAAGTTAGAAGTCACATATTCAGAAACTCAGATTGAATCCATATTTATTTCTGCTCTATTTCTGCCTAATAGGAGTGTGGCAATCACTGTGAAATGAATCTCTTCTATTCTGCTACTTTATTATCTATATTCTTGATTTCTTTGCTTGTGTTCTACACTATTGCTCCTTCCCTTTCAGGTTTTCTCTTTTATCATAACATGTATGCTCTCTTCCTTTCTACGCTACTTTTAGAAATGGCAATTAAAATGATTTGCTGGGGCAAGCATATCTAGTAGTCCCCTGATATATGTTTCAACTACTACTTTAATAATTGAATTCCCAACTTTTGACCGGGCACATGGCCACTGGAAATACAGATGCAGTCCCCAGCTTTCATTAAAAGCTATTTGTGGTAAAATAACTAACTTTTTGGCAGAAATGCTCTGTGGGAATTCCAGGAAGTGGCCCTAAATAGAAGAACCACCATACAGCTATGGGCTCTCTTCAAATTCCATTTACATAAGACAACAATTAAGTTATATCTTGTATTAGTGGACTGTTCTCCTGTAGTTTCTATCTATTGTAGCTGAACACAATCCTAACTAATGCATCTAAAGGAAATTTATCATATTAACAGATGCCACTAGAATTCCTCTCAGAACAGGGACTGCAGTGCTTGGGTTTTGAAAGCAAGTGCCCCTAAAGTCTTGGATTTGGGAAGAACTAATCATAAGAAGAAAGAAAAGGATAGAAAAGAGAGAGAGAAAAAAGAACATGGAAGAGTAGAAACATAGTGGAAACATAATGTGGAAACAACCACAGTGTGGTTGTCTGTCCTAATATCACAAAACTCTTGATGTGCTTAGAATGGAAGGAGGTTTGATTGGGACAGAGCTGAGGCAGTTTGCCTGGAAGCAGGGCAAAGAAACTTATGGAAAACAAAGTCTTGGGAACTTTCTGAAATCAAGGTGACATTTTGGGAATTTTATAAGCCATGAAATTGAGTTTCAGTCAGATATAGCTATACGCGATAGAAGTATTTGGAGCTCATAATCAGTAGTGAACACTCATATTTAATTTTCATGATATAAAAAATACAGAGGCGTTTAAAGTCACAAAACAAAACAAAACAAAGACAGTATCAAAATTATTAGTTGGGAAATTCTGAATAGGCCTTAGGGCCACCTGAATCTGAAAGTATCAAGCCTATAGAAAAGTTCTCCCATATAAGAAAGGAGTATTAGGTAGCTGCACAAAAAGAAAGATCTCTATTCACTGGTATAGAATTAATTCCAGGATGTATTAGTAAGCTAAAAAAAAAAACAAGGTGCAAAAGATTATATACGTACGTATGTATGTAAGTGTATATGTACGTTTCAAATATTTTGGGTAAAAAAGAAGGGGAAATAAGAAACTATACACATATGTACTTCTTTCTGCAAAGGAAACACAGGTTATGCAATTTAGCTGGCATCCTTCTTAAGTGATGCTATATCACTTAATGTGGATGCCTGGGCATCAAAATGAATGCCTATGAGGTTCCTTTGCAAATTATTGTTGATGTTAATTTTGTTCTTCATCAAATGACCCACTCCTGCTGATTAAGCCTTTATTAATGATTCTTGATTGAATTAAATTTTATATGTCTGCTGTAAAAGATTATTATGTAACTTTATTATTTCTTCTCTATTAATTGATATTTTACTGAATTTCCTTATTATTTATTTATTATTACTTCATTTTGAAAATGTGTATGCCTATATGCAAGTATTTATTTTCAATGTGAACGTATAGATTCTTACTTTATTCAATGAGATAAAATCAATAAATGTCTTATTTATTTATTTTTGCGGTACGCGGGCCTCTCGCTGTTGTGGCCTCTCCTGTTCCGGAGCACAGGCTCCAGACATGCAGGCTCAGTGGCCATGGCTCACGGGCCCAGCCGCTCTGCGGCACGTGGGATCCTCCAGAACCAGAGCACAAACCCACGTCCCCTGCATCGGCAGGCAGACTCTCAACCACTGCGCCACCAGGGAAGCCCTGTATATTTTGGTGCTCAAATTGTACCTATTTGCCTAGCTAGAACACCTTTCAGCTGGCTGCTCTATCCTTTTGATACACCCCCATCAATGATTATTTTTAATCATTTTCATATTACCTGGCACAGCAAGTTATTTCTGGGTCATTTTGTAGCTTTTCCATCCCAGACCTGGAATCAGTCATTTCTCTTGGTTTCTGATAAATTTCTTACTAATAAGTTACTCCAAAACTTAGTGGCTTAAAGCAATACTAAACATGTATTCTCTCTCACAGTTTCTATGGGTCAGAAATTCAGGAGTGCTTGGCTATGTGTTTCTGGCTTGGGTTTCTTGTGAGGTTTCTTAGGTGTCCACTCGGCCTGCAGTAATCTGATAGGTGAAGAGTGACACTTCTCTGAGTGTACCTTTTTGTATAATTTTGGCTGAGTCAACTTTTAATATTGTACGTAGTCTTAAAATTTTAATTAAATTAACAAGATGGAAAAGAAATAGTAAATGCGAAAAAAGGAACAAATGAATCCAACTGGATTTCAAATAAACAAACCACATTGAAAATGGAGATTTTTAAAAGGAAAGAAAAGGTTCTATTAACTTTTTTTTTTTTAGCTTTAAGAGTTTGTTCTTTTTTAATTTGGGGTATAGTTGCTTTACTATGTTGTGTTAGTTTCTACTGTACAACAAATTGAATCAACTATATGTATACATATATCCCCTCCCTCTTAGACCTCCCTCCCACCCACACCCCCCAACCCAGCCATCTAGGTCACCCCAGAGCCCCGGGCTGAGCTCCCTGAGCTATACAGCAGGCTCCCACTAACTATTTGTTTTACGCATGGCAGTGCACATACATCAGTCCCAATCTCCTAATTCATCCCACCCCTCCCCACCCCTCACGTCCATTCCCGATGTCTGCATCTCTATTCCTGCCCTGCAAATAGGTTCATCTGTACCATTTTTCTAGATTCCACATAACTGCATTAACATATGATATTTGTTTTTCTCTTTCTGACTTACTTCACTCTGTATGACAGATTCTAGGTCCACCCACGTCTCAACTCTGGAACAATTTTACGTTTATTGAAGGACTTTTAAGTGAGTAAATTTATATTGAAATTCATTATTTCATTATTTCAAATATTTGTATATACACACATACTCACATACACGCACATATACACCCTATATGTTCTGGCTCTGTTCACTGAAAAGCCCAGGAGCAATGATGTATGAGTACAAATGAGTACATCTAATGTCACTGATTCTTGATTCCTGTTGTAATCAGCTTCTAAGATTTAACCCAATGACACTTACCTCCTCCTACCGTCACCCTATGCGGTTCACTCTCACACTGAATCAGGGCTTGAATGACCAAGAGACACCAGATGTGATAGTGTGAGATTTCCAAGGCTAGGTCATAAAAGATATTAATACTTTTATCTCGTTTCCTTCCATCTATCACTCTGGAGGAAGCCAGCCACATTATTATGAGAACACTCCAGCCAACCTAGCGAGACGCCCACACTGGAGAGCATGCTAATGTCTCTGTCAAACAACCAGTACCAACATGCCAACCACATGAGTGGTCCATGTGGCTCCTTCAGCCCCCAGTCAAAACTTCAGGCCACTGCAGGCCCAGTGGACAGCTAACAGAAAACTCATGAGAAGCCCTAGCCAGAAACACCCAGCCTGAATCCTTTACCCAGAGAAGCTGTGCGAGATAACAAATGTTTAATATTGTTTTAAGCCATTGAATGTTGAGGAGACTAGTTAGGCAACAATTGAGCACTAATAACGGTTTCTAAATACCATTACTTACTAAAAGAAATGGCAAACCCTTGGTAAAATGACTGATTCTAGGTCTGAGACAGGGAAGTTTGATGATGAGACTGAAACATCTTGCTTTGCCAGAAAATAAAGAAGTGCTTAAAGATGATGACGGGGTTGTGGAAAAAAGCTAGAGGAGTCAGCTGGCAGTGTTCCAAATAAGCCCAACGGGTGCAATTTACCATCCAAGGGCAGAAATTTACTAACGGTCTTACTGAATAAGGTGAGAGTCTGTGAGCCTACACTGAAAATAATCACATGCATGTCTGTATCTCTGTGCGCATAAATATATAACTAAAGAATAAATAACCTGTGAAGAAGGGAAATTCTTCATTTCAGTACAGTATCGACTAATAAATAGAGAACAGATTGTATAGTTAAATAATTACCTTTACAGCTAACACCGTACAAATTGACTCTGAAAAGAATCAGCAATACATGCTTAATCAGTAGGAGGAGGGAATTTGATGGGGAACAAGGTATTTACATATTCTTATAGGATAGGACCTCTTCTCAAATTAATTATTAGTTACAAAAGGAAAAATAGTAATTATGAAGTGGATAAAATGGACAACATTTTATCCAAGTGAGCAAAATTAACATCACCAATAAATTGCCAAGGAATATCCTAGGCCTCCATTGTGATGTCCTGAGAAGGACACAGAATTACGTTAAGAATTGTGCCAGCCAAAAATGCATAGCCTGAATCTAATCATGAGGAAACAGCAGACAAATCCAAACTGAGAGATAGTCTATAAAATAACTGGCTTGCATTCTTCAAGGAATCTCAATGTCAAGAAAGTCAAAGAAAAGCTGAAGGACTGTCCCAGATGAAAGAAAACTAAAGAGACAAGCAAACTTTATTCATTACACGACCTGGATGAGATCCTGCACTGAAAACAATCCTGCACAGGACATTATTGGCACGATTGAATAAATTGGAGTGTGGATTATAGGTTAGAATAAAGTATTGTATTACTGTTAAATTTCACAAATTTATTAATTTTAAGGAGGTTATTTAAGATAATAGCCATATTCTTAGAAAATGAAAATTGAAACATTAAAAGTATTAAAGGTAATGATGCCTGAAACCTATTGGTAGTGTATATATGTCCATGCCACTCTCACACTTGGTCACAGCTTACCCTTCCCCCTCCCCATAGCCTTAAGTCCATTCTCTAGTAAGTCTGTGTCTTTATTCATGTTTCACCCCTAGGTTTTTCATGACATATTTTTTTTCTTAAATTCCATATATATGTGTTAGCATACGGTATTTGTCTCTCTCTTTCTGACTTACTTCACTCTGTATGACAGTCCTTAGCGTCTCATGTCTGTCTCTGGGGTCCGCACTTTTAGCCGCGGCTCGCGCCCGTCTCTGGAGCTCCCTTAAGCAGCATTCTTAATCACCTCTCCTCGCGCACCAGGAAACAAAGAGGGAAGAAAAAGTCTCTTGCCCCTTCGGCAGGTCAAGACTTTTCCCCGGACTCCCTCCTGGCTAGCCGCGGTGCACTAACGCCCTGCAGGCTGTGTTCACACTGCCAACCCCAGTCCTCTCCTGGCGTTCCGACCGAAGCCGGAGCCTCAGCTCCCAGCCCCGCCCACCCTGGCGGGCGAGCAGACAAGCCTCTGGGCTGGTGAGTGCCCTCTCCTCCACGGCTCCGAAGCTCCCCCAGTCTGCCACATGCAGTCTCCGCCCGCAAAGGGGCTTCCTAGCGTGTGGACACTTTTTCTCCTTCACAGCTCCCTCCCGCTGGTGCAGGACCCGTCCCTATCATTTTGTCTCTGTTTATTTTTTTCTTTTGCCCTAACCAGGTACGTGGAGGGTTCCTTGCCTTTTGGGAGGTCTGAGGTCTTCTGCCAGCGTTCAGTAGGTGCTCCGTAGGAGTTGTTCCACGCGTAGATATATTTCTGGTGTATCTGTGGGGAGGAAGGTGATCTCCGCGTCTTACTCTTCCGCCGTCTTCTCGGAAGTCCTGAAACCTACTTTTATACGTTAAAAAATGCATACAACAAACACAGACACAGACACACACCTACACAGATACAGGATATATTGAGAGAGAGACAGAGACAGAGAAATTGCAGAGGAAATGAGCTAATAATTGGTAAAATTGCACAAGGGAGATTTTATTCTTGTAACCTATCCAAAGCTTGAAGTTATAATTCTTAGGGAAATTCCTTTAACATTTTATTTAAAATTAGTGCCTTTTGTGAGAGCAGAGAAAATGGTGAAAATGTAAGATATGAAGGGTAATTCAATTTTTGGTGGTCAGAAGGAAGAAAGAGGAGTCGACTTCTGTATAAGGACAACAAATGACAATTTCTATTAAGCAAAGACAAAAGCATGGGCATGCTTGGGGCAGGAAGAAGGAGAGGACAAGCTATAATAAAGAAATTCATCCTGGAGTACAAAGGATTAGAAGAGGGATTCAGGATTTATCTAGGCAATGATAAGCAAGTTATAACTTTGTTCTTGTTTGTATCAATTTTGATTTTCTGCTACACTTGGAAATTTTTGTAGTGCTATGAATTCTACCTAATCATATATGGAAAAGTAATATTGTATTTTTCTAATTGGATCTAATTATGTAACTTTCAATTTCAATTTTTAAATCCAATTCAGAATTTCTCAGTAAATAGAAGTTTCTCCCTTTTCCCCTGTTCTTTTTTTCCCTTGATGTGATCTAAATAAATAGGAGTGAGGTATGGGGTGACCTAAATAAGGGTGAGGGTATGAGAGGAATGACATAGGCAAAATTAAGAAGGTAAGTCAGATTTTCTTTCTTTATAAATCTTTGGTTTAGAGCAGCATCTTTTCTCATCTCTTCAGGCTTTATTCCCACATTCCCCACTGCTGAGCTGCCACTGTCTTCCTCATTCCCCCAAACATTCATGACATTGACATTTCTTTATAAACACAAGCCAGTTATTTTGTAGGCTACTAGGCCACTGAAGTGACTCTTCCTCTTCATCAGATATAAGGCCTCTCCAGTTCCACTGGCCCACTCTTAGCTTTCTTTAACTTTTTTAAAGATATGGGACATTTTATAATAATTTGTTGTACCGCACAGAGTCATCAGAGGTTGGGGAAATGGGTATATCTGACACTTTTTGAACAAACACATTTGTCCTCAATTGTAACTCTTCTTTGTTGATGCCCTAGGGGAAAGTGGAAGCCTTTATCTATGACACCACTGTCCACTTTATTTCCTCTTTTATGTGATTTTTGCAGGGATCTGCCTAGATTATTTCTTTTTCTTGGAAAACAGGCTCTTATATAATCAACATATACCTCCCACACCTCCAGCACCAAGACACGCTCACATGCTCACATGTGCAACCTTTTTTTTTTTAAAGCATAAACTATGCTCTGCATCCACCAAACTCTTAACCTGTGGATTAAACAAACAAATCATTTCTTTCTAAAAATCTTACCTCTTGAAAATCTCAAATCACCTGACTTATTAGATTTGTTGCTGCTTAAGATACTCAGTGACTTCTTTTTTCCTCTGGTTATTTTGTGTGCTTTCTTTCCTAGAGAAAATAAAACGTTTTAGGCATGGCAGCCATTGATCCAGTGAAGAGTAGGAAAGAAAGTATTAGAAATAGCAACAGCAGAATGACTTTAATGTTGTCAGAGTTTTATCCCATTTTTCAATTTATAATGTAGTTAATGTTTAATCCATCAATGTATTTATACACCCCTACTTTGTGCCAGGCAATATACAAGGCACATTTAGATGGCTAAACCATAGTTTCTGTCCTCTTGGTATCCATGATAAATACAGAGGGAAAGTATGTTCATAGGAGTTCAAAGGATGGACCTTAAACTCGTCTCAGTTGGGGTGCAGTTTAGGAGTGACTTCTAGAGGAATTCTGATACTCTGGACTTCAGACAAGACTGTGCCAGAGCAGCCACTGCCCCCTAAGCAGGGCTTGTGCATTCTGGAAGTTTCTTATAATCTGTAAGATATATGGCTTCAGAGTTTGTTTCATCAACCTATCTCTGACCACTACTGAACAGCAGTGATAGAAACACAGACACTAGACATACAATCCTTTACTATAACTGGTCTGGCAACATTGAAACAATATTCATCATAGCACAACTCTACTAAGCTGCACATGTGCAGAAAACAGAAGACAGCAGGACACCCAACTGCTGCTGTAAAGTGAGCTGAATTGGGGGTAATCACAAGCAGAGAGGGCAGCAGAAACATGTTAAGGATTCATAGAAGCACAGCCTCAAGCAATGTAGCATAACTGAATATATGAGAAGGAGCATGTTGCTAAAAGAATGAAAGAAGAAACTTGCTCTTAAAAACTGATCTCTGATGAAACAAGACAGTGTCATGCACCTGTATGCAGCTCTGTTAATTTTTGGTTTTAAATAACAAAGATTAGTATGCAGGTCAAACACTGTTAGAAAGTGTGCGTTTATCTAGTGTATTTGAGTTGTATTATAGTCATTTTTACTTATTATTTTCCTAGTTAAATTAACAATTTTTGCATAATAGATCAAGAACAATTCTATTAATTTCTTAAAAGACATAGACAGTTAATTTGGAGGGGCAGATGGCATATTTTTTCCTCTCTGTCTCTTGATCTTGAAGTATTATATATTCATACAGCAAAAATCAGGAAAAGAAACTAAAACAGGAAAGAATGGAGGTGAGAGATTACTTTTGCTTATACACTGTCCCAGCATAACACAAAGGAATAAACCTGCTTTATGAAGGTAGCTTATAGAAATCATTCTCATTATTTCAAGCATGTATACTTATTCATTCAATACATTCAAGTATTTATCCAGTGTATGCATACACCATGCTACTCACACCTGGAGATAAGGGATGCAGACAGAGACTATTGCCACGCATGATAGGAGCTTTTACTTTTCCTTCCAGATTTTAGCTATAGGTAGGTAAAGTGAGTAAACTTATTTCCATGCAGGGAGTGTTACTCCATATAACAAGAAGTACTTAGATCTCACAGACTCAAATTCTGGCAAACATCCATTGAACCTTAGAACAACTTCCAGAATTACAATGACTTTAGATACAGAATCAACAGTACATCATTATGATGAAAGTATCTTTTTTTCCCTCTTGTCTGTAGAAAATTTTGTGGCAAAGGTGAGCTAAAAGGTTGGAAATTAAAGAAAATGTAAGGGAATTAAACGGCTAGTAAATAATTAGAAGGGATAATTTAATTTAAAAGGATTACGAAAGCACACAGAGGCTTTTCAAGGTCAATTTTTTAGATAGTTCAATTTCAGTGTATTTTTTGAGCTGATTCGATTGAGGTCATTTAAAATTTTGCAAATGGCTTTCTTTATTCTCGAAGGCATTAATGAGGTACAGTTTAATTAAACTACCTGGAAAGCGAGTGAATTTGATTATAAAGGTACATAGACAATTACTCAGTTTATGCTAGTTGAATGCCATTCACTTAAGTGATGATTTTATGCACATTCCATGTTCCTTATTAGCTGTGCAGTTACTGCCTCAGTGGAAACATTTACCAATTTCTATCGAAGACTGGAATTACTGAAGAAGAGAAGGCAAAAGTGAAGGGGTGGTTTCCTCCTATCTGACTGTAACACTAGGAGCTTTATTTACAGCAGCTTTGAATTAGCTGCAAAGCATACACTTCCACATTCTTTTTAATAAAAGGGACTATTTTCATTTCCTAATAAAAGTTCCCTCCATCTCAGTACAGGGCAATCTTCTCAGATTCTGCAAACATCAAAGGTCGAGACTATAAATCCTTCTTTTTTTCAAAGTCAATTTCCATAGCCTGTGAGTTTTATTATTCAGCCTACAGTGGACAGGTTTCAGTGTTTAATGGATCTAAAAGGAAGAGAATTTCTAAAACCCTAAAATGTTAATGGGGGAAAAAATCACTATTTAGACTGTATTGAGTTGTAATTTCCTTGCATGCCTTTCTTATTAATTACTTACTTATGCATGAAAAAATAATGCTGTTTCTGATTTCATTCTACAAACTCATAGCAAAAACTCTGTTTTGGAATGTAATACTTGGAATAAAAACCATCATTCAGCTAAGCAGTTATTCTTGGGTTTCATGTTTATGTCACTTGAATGAGATTGCCATCCCTGGGAGGAAAAGACAGTAAGTCAGAACCTGTCAGCCTTATTAAATTTGGCTAGTCTCTTTGCCCCATTGCTGAATGCTTCCTGGTTGAAATCAACCCCATGAGAATAAGGATTATTCTTAAGGTGATTGAAGTAATACTCTTTTGTGCTAGCAAACTGCTACCCTATGCTGCTTTATTCCTTTAGTAAAACCAAATTCAAAATTACAATTTTGTAGAAACTATTTGAGTATAAGAAGATTATGTTTAGAGTTTTAATTGCTATGTCTCTATCAGTAAGCAAGGAATAAATCTTTTAACATTTTGAAAGTGCAAAAATGTCCTTGCACTGTGAAAATTCCATTTAATTATTCTTCTTAGAGTAGTAGATATACTAACAAGAGAGTGAATTATCATCTTTTCTCATTAGCACAACTTGCACGTATATACTTTGACCTTCAAAATTCCCCCCAAAATTAAACCATAACCAAGATGTTCAATTTTATTAATAAAGTCATGGTGACTGTTGGGTCCCATCAGATTCCTCATTGTTTTTGATATTCACATGATCTATTAATATTTATTACATATTCAAATGAAATCATCATGTTCCCAAAAATGTGTGGTACATAGCGTTTCACTTCTATCAGACATTAATAAATAATGTCATTTCCTTTATCTCAAGGAGTTCATTTTCAACCGTATAATCATTTATTGTGAGCCCTTCATAACGTTTTCCACACTCTTTCTAAGTCAGTCATCTTACATGTAACCAATAAGAGAACACAGTTCTCATAATTCTAAACAAAATGAGAGGCTTTCTCAGAAAGCTCACCCCATCTTCCTTTCGGTATGCACTCCTGGCAAGATGTTAATCTTTAATTTAAATGTGTTTAATCTACTTCCTCTCATTATCCTAGGCCAGATCTTCGTTATCCATCACCTTAGACTATGGAAATGATTCCCTAAAGTGCCACCTACATTGTCCCTCACCTACATTGCTCACAACTGTGCCTTCTCATATCATTTTCTCCATGATTAACTGCCAAAATCAGAGTAGGATTTTAGCCAGGCACTCAGGGTTGACGTCAGCCTGTACCAAGCCTCCTTTTCTGATCTTACCATTCTATTCTCTTCTGCACAGCCTCATGCTAAAGAACAAATCATACAACACACCACTTTGCAATAACCTTAAGCCTTCTCTAAAGGCATTTTTCTCTATGTGGAAATTGCTATAATTCATTTCAAACTACAGGAATTATTACATTTCCACCAAGCCTTGCTCAAAAATGATTCATATGCTAATATTTTCCCTGAACATAAGTTCTCTCTCACTTTTGAACTGCAATATTTTGTTTGCACATGATACATGAAATTCAGTCCATTCCATTTTTTTATTTTTAAATATATGTTATAGTTCTCTTTATCAATTAAAAACTTTCTGTAGAGGCAATATTAATTTATATTTTAGTAGTTTTCAATTTACACTTTATGAACAGTACTTTTGAAATAGTATTTTTGAAATAATTATTAGCCTTCATTAATTTATTCAAGTATTAGTGAAGTACCTGTTAATATAAAAACAATAATGTAAAACTTATTCATAGGTAATACTTTTGAACAACGATTCTGTCAAGAAATATTTTTAGTGTTTTATGTTTATCAACTTATGCTTATTCTCAAAAAAACAAAATTGAGATGGTTAGAACTACCTTATTTTACAAATAATGACTCTGAGTGTTAACTAAATGACTTTTTAAGGGGCACAGATATAATTAGGAGAGAAGATGTCTGATTTCTTATCTCTTTGAAGCCATAAGTAATGCTCTTAACTATTATCCAGGAAATAATTTAACATTATACATAGTCTTTAAAAAGTATTTAATAGAAAGGATATACAAAATAACAGTTTAAAAACTGATAAACAGTTGCTCAACTAAATCACCAGAAGTCCCAGAGGGTGAAAAATCAATTTAAATTGATATGATCAAAAGTTTTCATGCAGCATATGCGTATTTGGATGGGCTTGGAAAAATGGGATGGACAGGAATGTGATATGTGTCATGATGATAAAGATACTTCCAGTTTCAACCACTGAATAAATAGAGACACAGGTAATTAAAGATAAGGTTTGTTCATGAACAATGACATATTTCACTGGAGATGATTCTTGATTATTACAGCATGAATATGGAAAAGTTACTTAATACAAAGTAATAAATATTTCACCTACAACCATTGTAATTATGATACAAACACATTTGTTTCAAATACCTCCATTTTTAAGTTTTGGTTTTGAGCATAAGAAGCTTTGATAAAGGTTATTCTAAAGTCAACTGGATAAGTCCTGTATTAGTCTGCTTGGGCTTCCTTATACCGCAGGGCGGTATAAACAACATAAATGTATTTTCTCACAATTCTGGGTGCTCGAAGCCCAAGACCAAGGTTCCAGCAAGGATGGCTTTGGATGACCTCTCTCCTTGGGCTTGTCGATGGTGGTCTTCTCACTCTATCCTCACATGACCTTTTCTCTGTGAGTTTGGAGAGAGAGGTTTCTCTTCCTCTTCTTATAAGAACACAAATCCTATCAGATTAGTCGTCTCACCATTATGATTACATTTTGGCCTTAATTACTTTCTTCTTGGACTTATCCCAAATACAGTCACACTGGGCTTTAAGGCTTCAACATATGAATTTGAGGGGGAGGGTACACAATTCAGTCCAAAACAATTTCAGCCTTCAGATACTTACTCTGTAGAGAGATTACAGAGAACAACCATCTCTGATGACATATATATATATATTTTCCCAGGAAGTATGATTAGAAAAATTGCATACTAAAAGGTATTCTATAATATGAGTCTACAGTTGTTCAATAATGATTCATAAGTCTCAAGGAAAATATTAAGAATATGAAAGTCCCTGGCATATATCAATAAATGTCAACAAGATAATATGTATATTTGAAAAGACTATATTTGCACAAGAGTTTTTAGATTTGTCTTTTTTTTCCTTTTGTAAATTTCAGAATTATACTAGCGAGTCTGATTGCTCTTGGTGCTTCTGTGATTAAGACTCACAGACACCTAAAAACTTCAAAAAAAACCTATCAAATAATCTCTTGACAATATGGAAACTTCTGTCATCTTGTCATTTGGGGCACAATACTGCCAACTTATTTTTTTCTTTTCCTCTCCATATAGTGTCAGTTATTACTGAATTTAAAATAAAATTCAGATAAAAATTAATATCTTGTACTAATCTTTCTCTAATTCCATCCATTTAACCATTTAAGAAAGTAACTAATTTAACCCAGAATAAAATTTATTTTGCTTATCCATGTATTGCAACATTAATGTATACTAACTCAAATGTTCCTTTCTTTTTCAAGAAACATAGCTTAATGATATTTCCAATGTGAATGGAATTAAGGAATCAAGTGTTCAAATTAAGCTGCTTAGTTTTTCCTCTGAGTCCAATGTCTGATTTAATCTTATTTTACTCTATTGAAGCAAAAGATAAAAAGAGTATAACATTGTGAAGTCTAAAGGATATTTCACTTTAGCTTAACAAATTCTCTCTCTATAAAAATACATAATAGTAGTATACACACAATAAAAAATGTTTTAACTTTATAATATTGGTTGGGCCAAAAAGTGCTTTCGGTTTTTTAAGTAAAAATAAAAAACACATTTTTCATCTTCACCAAAAACTTTATTGAACAGCATATTCACCCTTTTGTTCCACTACCTTCTGCCATTTTTTAGGCAACTTCATAATTCCATCCTCCCAAAATTTTTTATCTTTTTGAGCAAAGAACTGTTCCAGGTGCCTTTTACAGTCTTACAGGAAATTGAATTTTTTTCCATTAAAAGAATTTTGTAAAGACTGAAGTAAATGGAAATCCGAAAGTGCAATGTCTGGTGAATACAGTGGATGAATCAGAACTTCACAGCCAAGCTGTAACAGTTTTTGCTTGGTCATCAAAGAAACATGCAGTCTTGTGTTATCCTGATGGAAGATTATGCGTTTTCTGTTGACTAATTCTAAATGCTTTTTGTCGAGTGCTTCTTTCAGTTGGTCTAACTGGGAGCAGTACTTGTTGGAATTAATCATTTGGTTTTCCAGAAGGAGCTCATAATGGAGGACTCCCTTCCAACCCCACCATATACACATCACCTTCCTTGGATGAAGACCAGCCTTTGGTGTGGTTGGTGGTGGTTCATTTTGCTTGCCCCACAATCTCTTCTGTTCCACATTGTTGTACAGTATCCAATTTTCATCGCCGTCACAATTTGAGAGGGTGTGGAGAAAAGGGAACCCTCTTGCACTGTTGGTGGGAATGTAAA
Source organism: Neophocaena asiaeorientalis asiaeorientalis (assembly GCF_003031525.2). Classification (NCBI taxonomy): domain Eukaryota; kingdom Metazoa; phylum Chordata; class Mammalia; order Artiodactyla; family Phocoenidae; genus Neophocaena; species Neophocaena asiaeorientalis. The sequence goes on along the minus strand of NW_020173488.1, from coordinate 1,138,179 downwards.
TTGATACAGCCACTATGGAAAACAGTATGGAGGTTCCTTAAAAAACTAAAAATATTACTACCATACGACCCAGCAATCCAACTACTGGGCATATGCCCTGAGAAAACCATAATTCAAAAAGAGTCATGTACCACAATGTTCATTGCAGTTCTATTTACAATAGCCAGGACATGGAAGCAACCTAAGTGTCCATCAACAGATGAATAGATAAAGAAGATGTGGCACATATATACAATGGAATATTACTCAGCCATAAAAAGAAACGAAATTGAGTTATTTGTAGTGAGGTGGATGGACTTAGAGACTGTCATACAGAGTGAAGTAAGTCAGAAAGAGAAAAACCAATACCATATGCTAACACGTATATGTGGAATCTAAAAGGAAAAAAAAGTGGTTCTGAAGAACCTAGGAGCAGGACAGGAATAAAGATGCAGACATAGAGAATGGTCTTGAGGACACAGGGAGGGGGAAGGGTAAGCTGGGACAAAGTGAGAGAGTGGCATGGACATATGTACACTACCAAATGTAAAATAGATAGCTAGTGGGAAGCAGCTCCATAGCACAGGGAGATCAGCTCAGTGCTTTGCGTCCACCTAGAGGGGTGGGATAGGGAATGTGGGAGGGAGACACAAGAGGGAGGAGATATGGGGACATATGTATATGCATGGCTGATTCACTTTATTATACAGCAGAAACTAACACACCATTGTAAAGCAATAATACTCCAATAAGGATGTTAAAAAAAAAAAACCTTAAAAATGAAAGGAGCATTTTTGTTATGTTTAAGTAGAGAATTACATGCAGAAATACGGTCAAGAAGGTTTATTCTGCTTAACTTATGTGGCACCCAAACATCAAAGCGATTCACATAACCAAACTGGTGCAAATGATTTTCAACACTTGATTTGGATATTTTGACTATGTCGGCTGTCTCCCATGTGGTATAACATTGATTGTTCTCAATTATTGTTTTTATTTGATCACCATCAACTTCAACTGTTCTACCTGACTGTGGAGCATCGTCCAGCAAGAAATCTCCAGCACGAAACTTTGCAAACCACTTTTGACATGTTCGATCAGTCACAGCACCTTCTCCATATACTATATAAATCTTTTGGTGCCTTTCAGTTGTGTTTTTACCTTTCTTGAAATAATAAAGCATAATAGGCTGAAAATGTTGCTTTTATTCTCTGTCTTCAATATTAAAATGGCTACACAAAAATTCACCAATTTTGATGTCTTTTTTTAAATGCATGCTAATATGACAGCTGTCACATACAATCTAACAAAATTGTTTCAAATGAAGTTAAAGACAACTAAGTGCTACTAGAGCCATGTTATGGAAAAAACGAATGAACATTTTGGCCCACCCATAAAACAAACTACTTTTAAGCATATTCAAATTCTAGCTTGCTCTCTCTTCCTCTCCCACACAATTTATACAGTAAATAGAAAGTATTTTATTTTTTTGTATGTGTATAATATACATATATATATATATATATATATACATTCTCATATAGGTATGTAGATCATCATATATAAATATAATACATAAGTATGACATGGTAAGTAGAAATTATTCTACTCTATTCTATTTGTTTAAAAGCCTAAGTTCAAAAAAAGTATTAATCATATAAGAAGAGATAGATCAATTAAACTTTATTTAATTAATCAGTAATTCATAAAAAAATTCCATTAAGGAAGTGAAATATGGAAGTCATAATGAATGAAATTTGCCACAGATAAAGCCTACAAAGGATATGAATCTAAATTACAAAAATAATCTTCAAAACAATAAAAAGGTTAAGCAAGTTTTAATGTAACTAAGTTTTGAATAGGCACTTCTCTGATGAGCTATCCATGTCTAAAATATATAAAGTGTGCTCAGCATTATTTATCATCAAATAAATGTAAATTTAAACCATAGTTAGGTGGTCCTAAACACTCAACAGAATGGCTAAAATTAAAATATTGATATTACCAAGTTTTGGCAAAGATGTTGAGCAACTAGATCTTTTATATTATTTGTGTCAGTGAAAATTAATACAATTATTTTTGGAATTATTTGGCATTATTAAATAAAATTAATCATACATGTATGATAAAGCCTGGCAAGTCCACTCCTGATATATGCCCAAGAGAAATGAATGCCTAGAAATTCCAAAAACATGGACAAAAAAATTCATAATTGTCTCAAATTATGAGCAATTTAAATGACATCAAATGGATAAGATGAAATAAACTAGTTTGTTCATACAATGAGCAATAAAAATTAAGAACATTCAACAAAATGGATAGATGATGTAGGGAGAATAAAGTCAAGACACAAGAGAGTAGAACCTGCTCTCAATAAAATGTTATTTATATTAAATTTTAAAATACACAAAAATATTTTATGCAGGAGATCAAGATAGGTGTTACCATTGGAGAGGAATGTTAACTGGGAAGCAGCATGAGAATGCATTCTGGAGTGCTGGAAATATTCTATAACTTGATCATGGCAGAGTTTTCACGCTGTATGCTCACCTCATCTTGACTTACATTGAGTTAAACACTTAAGATATCTGTATGTGGCTTCATATAAGATAGACCTTAATTTTTAAGAATATCAAAGTCCTAAAACCTAAAATCTTAGTTAGAATATGGGGCACATTAAATGTTGAACATTGAGATGAAAACATACACACACACAAATTTTTTCTTACCCTTTTCTCCATTTATATTTACTTTTCATCATTTTTTAGCCATATGGTCATGAACATTTAACTCAAACTTTCTACATTTGTTTTCTTATTTATTAAAAAAGGATTATAATATTTTTTCCTCTCTTGTACTCAGAGTTGTTGTGAGAATTAAATAAAATAATGGTAAATACTAATATTTGTTGAGCTTCAAATACACACCAGATACTGTGCTATCTGATAGAAAGATAGATAGAAAGATATAGATATATTTGATTTGATATCTATGTATAGGATGACATTTATTAAAATATTGTCAACATTTTTCCCTCCTACTTTATTACAGGAATTTGCTCAGTATTTCCCCCTCAATGTTCTCCCTCAAGAGGTAACTGTCTACCTTTAGAGGAATGTTTTGTGCTTTTTGACCCAGGAGCGGGGGTAAAGAAGAGATTAGATGGGAGTATCATTGGGGAAAAGGAATAGGAACGTTGAGAAGGGTTTACAAAGGATTTTGAAAAGAGACCTTCAAAGAATGAGTGCATTTTTCAGGAAAGAAAAGGAAGAATTCAAGTAGTCTTTGCTGTGATGTTTGCATGTCATTGATATTGTTTGAGAAATGCAGAGAAAGGACCCGATTATGTGGAAATTTTCATAATGGGAGCTGGATTGTCTGCCTTTGTTCATAACACTTGTTTAATATTAAAACTATCAGATATTATACCCATAACAAGATTGCAAAGAGTTTATTAACATTTGTGTTTTTCTGATAAGGGAATTGAGCCTCTGAATATTTTAATAATAATTCTAAAGTTATTTGGCCACTAAAAGGCATTTCAACCCAAGCTTATATTAATATATTTTAAATACCATTTTCATTGACTACATAATGGCTTTTGTTTAAATGATTTCACAAATTGTAAACTGTATATGACACTATTTTCCTCAAAAAAAAAAAAAAAAACCCAATTGTAAGAACAAAATCAAATAGGATTTCTTAAACAAGTTAAAATTGTTTAAAGGTACACTCTATGATTGCTTTAACATTTAAAATAGTAGATGTGATGTTGCTATTGGAAATAAAGTGTGTGGGGAGTGACCCTTTCATCACAATCTTCTTGCCTGACAAGGAAGCTGAGGATTGTTGCAGCAATTGAGAAGCCTCTGCCATTGAGACAAAAAAAGCCAAAATAACTTTAATTATTTTTTAAATAACTTTAATTTTTAAACAAGGTAATACACATTGTGTACAACATTTTAGTTAGGAATAGTTTTAGCTACTTAGTTAGGAATAGTGAGTGGCAGAAAATCCAAAATGAAAAGAGCTTAAAGAAGATAGAATAATATGAAAATAAGCTATTGTCCTGATAATGCTGTGAAACAAACTATCCAGAAACTAAGTGGCTTAAAATAAGCATAATTTAATCACCAGCACACATACATGAATCAGTGGAGGTCAGCCTCTCTTCTGTAGGCTTTCCTCCTTATGGAAGATAGGGTCCAGTTCGGCCCCACACCCCTTTCATTCTCCTTGGAACAGTGGATAAGATAGTCATGGTGATGACAAATGCATGATACCAAGTCCACCTAACCAAGCACATTTCCACCTTCTGCTTGATTTAGGTGCAACCATACTGCATTGGTCAGAACATAGTCTCATGACTACTCTTAGAAAGAAGGCTGAACTATGCAGTCTGGGTAAGGTACTCTGGCTAGTCAGGTACCTGGTTAAATATTGCTGGTCCTTTTAGTGAGAAAGAATAGGACAAATGGGTATTAGGAACAATAAGCAGTCAATACCACAATGGCTGATACAGGTCATTATCATAGAATCTCCAACAAACACAAATCAAAAACTGTAAATAATGGTAAAATCATGTCATGTCAGAAAAACAGAAAATAATCTACTGATGTTGAGATACAAATTATATATTTGTATATATTTCTTCCTTAAAGGATGAAGAATATTTTGATATTTATAGTGAAGACTGTGGAAATGCAAGTACTTGCTGTCTGTGGATATTATAAGAAAACTCACAGGAGGATTATACCTTAAAGAGGTTAGTGGGGTATGATTTTACTCTTCTAGAAAGTGTGTGTGTGTGTGTGTGTGTGTGTGTGTGTTTATCCAGGCTGTAATATTTTCCTGACTTCTCTGTACATCTTAGATATCTTTCTTTTCAGCTAATTTTTAAAGTATGTGAACCTGCTCTTAATAAACAACAAAGATTATTTCCTTAGTAGTTCTGAGAGTTCAAGTTGTCTTCATTACGTAACTCCAGATTGTACCATCCACTCAGTTCTGTTTCTGGAGTTGCTAGTCGCATATCATAAAAAGTGAATGGAACTCTTTGGACTTGCACAACACTGTGATCCTAAAATTACAAAAGCAATTTCTTATTAAAAACACTATTGTAGAAATGATGCTTATTCAATTCTCCATTTGCAGAGCACAGGCTCCAGACGTGCAGGCTCAGCGGCCATGGCTCATGGGCCCAGCTGCTCCGCGGCATGTGGGATCTTCCCGGACCGGGGCACGAACCCGTGTCCCCTGCATCGGCAGGCAGACTCTCAACCAGTGCGCCACCAGGGAAAAAATATAATTTAAAAATTTTTTCGTTATAATATCAATATGTTTTGAGGAAAATAGATTCTCTATAAAGTGTATGATAGAGGTATCTGATTATCCCTTATGCAATCCATCTTTTCATCAACTGGCAGTAAATAAGCAGGACTCAACAACTTCTTCCATTACCAGAAAAGATCTCTCTCTCTTTCTCTCTCTCTCTCTCTCTCTCTCTCACACACACACACACACACACACAAACCATATCACCATATAGTGCAAAATTTCTTTAGGAGTTCCTTGCCTTTGACCTCCCCTCCTCATGAGGTGAGAATGTTTGCTTGTATATGCTTTTCTCTACGTCTTTATTCTGTATTGTCTTCTGAAGGAATCAGGAGAGGGCCTGGTGGGCACTGCACTTCTTATTCAACTCTTCCTAACACAAATCTGTGATGTTCAAAAAGGAAAAGGTATGAAGATTTGCATTTTGGAGAATGTGGAGGTGTATTACAAATGTTAAATTATGTGGTTTGTTTTTACTACTACGCTTGTATTCATGGTGCAGTGCTGCTGAAGCTTTGTTCGCTATATTGGAGACAGTCCTATTTGATGAGAATCTTCTCCAAAACATTTTCTCAAGTCTCATTACTGGAATACATCCTTTGAACCACTGGTTAGTTTTAATCCAATTACATATTAATCTTTTAAATTCCTATGTTTTGTCTTTTCATGGAATTCTAGAAAATACAGAGGCAAAAAGATAGTCCATCTTTAGGAAAACGTTATTTCATTTCTTCTGGCAGGATAACATTAGAAGCCAAAAAGGCATCTTATAAAACATTTCGAATACTCTTTTTCTTACGTGTTTCCTTCCTCCCTCCCTCCCTCTGTCCCTCCTCCCTTCCTCCCTCCCTTCTAAGTGTTTAATATTCATTTAGTATTCACTCAACGAATGATTTTTACATACATATTATATGTGTGGCACGGTTATATAAATGTTGGGATAAAGACTGCGATAATAATACACAAAACATCTCTCAAGGGGACTACACTTTGTGAAAGAAGGTAAGCTACGCACACAATTGGCCCCATACATGGTAAAGGGTGGAGAGTGCCATAAGTGGAACAACCAGAGTGACTTCCAAGTTACTTCTTTTTCATTGACCATTCTAGAACTTGGATCATATTTTATCTCTTATCAATAGCTGTTATCAAAATCAAGGGTGATTTCAACAACCTGACCTTACAGGTCCATGATCTCTACTACTTCAGCAACATTTACTCAATGATCACATTTCAAACCTTGTCAGCACCTGAATCTTAACCTCTAAAACCTTAAATTCCAAAATGTCAATAACCTGGTCAACAATAATCTCACAGCATTGTGTAAGAGTGATTGAAGCAAAGAGAGGCTAAAATAGTGGAATTCCCTTTTCAGATTAATGTAAAATCTGATAAAAAATGTAAATAATCATCATGAGAGAAAGTGGATTCTAGACCATGTGAATCAAAAAATTAACCAATCATATCAACTATATAGTGAAGATGATGAGCTTGGTTACCTGAATATCAACATCACTCTTAAAAGAAATGTCAGATGGAAACTCAGGTTTGGAAAATAAAATCATGGTATCAATTACTAAAAAAGAGAGACACCAAATGTTCTAATCATTAAAGAATAAATAAATGGATAATAAAACAAGAAATTCATATATTTCATTTTATAAAATAATATTGACTGAGTACTTGGTTACTTCTAATGGTAGCAGTAAAGTTTTTATTTAAACTAGGTTTTAGTAACTGTTAATAGGAAAATACTTATCAATTTTCCTGTCCTGGCATGATTCCTCATTTATTTTTCCAAAGTTACTTATTATAGTTGTTGATTTACATGGAATTGTCACTGCTGATGCTGTTTGTCTAAACTAGTAGCTGAGTGGTAGCAGCAGGGAAGCTGAGAGGAATATAAAGCATTTAAACCAGTTGGACTAGGTGTATGTATCTATGGATACAAAGTAGACAAGGAAGAAATATTTTTCATGAGTTAAGTAACAGTATTTTAGTCTTAAGGAGAGCTGTTTCAATGTACACATGGTAAAATACATCTTTGAGATGTGAAATAGCCATTCTCTAGCTTCTGCACTGAATGAAGCAATATCAGGGCACGCTGAGAACTGGAAGCTGTGTATACATCTGTAGTCAGCACCCTTGGCATGGCCAGTGCCGTACCAATGGCAGGCAAAGACAGTAAGGAGGTTTTGCCAAATGACTTCATGTAGACTTACCTATAACAAGTGGGTAGTGGAGCAAAAAAGGAAGAAGGGGAAATGTTCCACAAGAAAACTGTAAATGAGAGTATGTATAAGCCAGTACTATGGAGACTCTTAGGTATAACTGATAGATTTTTTTGTTTGTTTGTTAGTTTTGCGGTACGCGGGCCTCTCACTGTTGTGGCCTCTCCCGTTGCGGAGCACAGGCTCTGGACGCGCAAGCTCAGCGGCCATGGCTCACGGGCCCAGCCGCTCCGCGGCACATGGGATCTTCGTGGACCGGGGCACAAACCCGTGTACCCTGCATTGGCAGGCGGACTCTCAACCACTGCGCCACCAGGGAAGCCCTAATTGATAGATATTTTGAAGAAAGCAAACTTCTAGAAATAAAATAGGTGGGGCCTTTTGCCATAATTTCTCAATTTTTCAAAAGAGAAATGTTCTAATTGAAGACTTTATCTTGATGAAGTTTTAAATATATGGGTCATATAAAAATAGCAATGTATTTTTAAGAAGTAATCTTCACTAACTTCAAGTTAATTAAATTAAAATCAAGAAGTGGTGGAATACTGTCTACCTAAAGAGTAAATCAAAGCCAATCCAAAATAAGAATATTGTTTGCACTACAGAAAGTCTTTTAACAATCTAACCTTATGATTTCCTCAATCACGGTGTTTTTGTGAGTCTGTGATTAGTGCGTATTTGTAAGGAATTTTACAGTTCTATCTGTGGAGTCTAGAACCCATTCACAGGCAATTTCTAAAATAAAGGTTTTCATTCTTGACAGCCTAAGTCATACTGCCTTGACTTTGAAACCTTAATAGTAACTTTATAACCCAGGTTGAGAAAATAAGATACATCAACTGAATGTTTCCACTCCAGTTTACCACTTACAATCTCATATCTTCCCTAACATTTTTGCAATCATACAGCTTCAAAGCCTGTGGTAGAAATAAATACAGGTTTTACTTACATTTTAGTTTTTGATCATCAATCCTCTTCCAGCATTTTAAAATGTCCTACATTTATGTCTCTTTAGGGGAAAATGATTATTTCTAATCATAGCATTACAAATGTGGAAACAGATATAAAGAGATAAGAATTGCTCAAGGTCATTGGCAGAGGTATGATTAAGTGACAGCAAGCAACCACAGAATATAGAACATTATACAGATGTTCAAATTGTAAAGAATATGAATAGTTGCAAAATTTAAACAAAAAGTGACTTCAAAAATCATTGTATGCTAATGAGAAAACAAAGGAAGCACATTGTAAAGTTACATAAATATAAATAAGTAGGGGGTTTCTATGTATCCTCTGATTTTTATTATGATACTTCTCCTAAAACTGAGTTAGTTATAAAACATCATGGTATAAAGCAGGCTGACTCTTCTCAGACAGTGTGAGGATCTTAAGCTGTATTCCTACAGGTTTGGAATCAAATAAATAAGACAAAAAGAAAAGCAAAAGAAACAACATATGAAAATGGTAAATTTATATTATCAAGTAAATTATGGTCTTGGTAATATGAAGAAATAAATGTAGGTCAATGTCTGTTACTGATACACACACAATTGCAGGTGCATGTAACAAATATTTGAACTGTGAGGCCTGGTAATGTTAGTGATATTTTCCATGGCTCTTTTCTATGTCAAGGAAAAAAGAAGTAAGCTTATTCTTTACCAAACCTGTGCTGAACAAGTCATATATGTTGTTTCAATTGGGTCTAAGAAAAATCCTAGAAAATAATTCTTATTCTCCATTCAAAGAGAAGGAAACAGTCAAAAGTAGAGTATTACTGAAATCACAGCATTTGCAGGAGATGTATCTAAAATTGAATTCTGTATTTGTCATATTCGTTCCACCTACTCACCCCTGCAAAGAGACCTCTAAAATGTAACTGTGTATTATGAATGAAGGATGGGGTTTGGGGATGAAGTGGGGAGAGAGAGTGGGGGAGGGAGGGAGAGAGGGGAGATTGATTTTGCGATCTTTATGGAACAAACTGGAACTTCCAATAATAATATGCCCTACACATATATTCTCCAGTAGCCAGAAAGAGTTAGCATGCTCCCGCCCCACCCCCCTCCACCAGTTTGAATCACCACCAGGAAAATTATTTGGCACTGTTGCAATCATTTTAGAAAACCCACATCCCCAATGCAACTGTTAATAGTCTCATTGGCTGGGGGGGAAAGAAAGAAGTTTCGGAATGAGGACTGCTTTCAGCTTGTGCCAAATTCTAACCCATAATCCACTTCAAACAGAGTAGTGTTATTTCCTTTTCATTTCATTTCTCCTCCAATACTGCTTTGAGTATTGGATTTCCTTGTGATAATGCTTCGAAGTTAATGATCAGAGTGCACTTCATGAACCAAAATGATTTTAACTCAGCTTTTCAGAGTTACTCTTCCTAAAATATTTCCCTGGAGAGTCAAGTTTTTTTGAATCAAGGTATTTCTATTCAAGGTCTAAACCACTTTTGAGGGTAATAGCTAAGTAAACACTGTTATATTTTGGTTGATGCAATCTGCATGAATTATTTTTCATTAAATGGCAAAATCTAATTCCAGTGGGAAAAAATTTTGTTAATTGTTTTCATAAAGATGTGTCCCAGGGCAGCATTTAGTTTTTCACTGACCATGGGTCTCCAAAAGCTTTTAAAATCATTGCTTGCTTATTATTCACTGAAAATGAAAAAAAAAAAAAAGTAAAAACTGACCTTTTCTTCTAAGCATTTGTTAAATATATTTTTCCTTCTAGCTAAAAACTTCCTCCTAGTATGAATATTTACTTGTATTCTGTAAATGAAAAAGACACGAAAAGCCAGTAGACTCACATGGATGGAACATTTACCAATTACCGGTCGACAATTTCAAATCATCTCTCTCTAGAAAAAGCTGGCCATCCTGGACTCCCTGTTCAGTTTTCCTAACACTGGAGAGAAAACATGTTGTCTGAAAAAGATACAGTGCTCTTTGAGACCAAATACTCTGCTCACCACAGATAACTTCAGACTCACACACATACAATCAGTATTTTTAAAAATTGTTGCAAGAGATAAGGAATGAACCATTGTTCATGAAAACTAAGCATGATTCTTATTCATGGCTAAAGATCTAGGGAAAGGATACAAAGCAAACTGATCACTCCACTTCTGTAACCTCAAGGAAATTCTTTTGTGCATACATGCACACACACTCACATACTCACAGTAGAGAATCAGGTGAAATATTGTTTTAGTGATATTTTAAGTTCAGTCTTTTCTCTTGACCAAAGCTTAGATTTTGTAGTGTTACAGCATTTTTATAAACTGCTTTTACTTTTACTATGGTCTAGAAGTTTCCTGTTGCAGAATGGATCAATCTTACTCCAGCTTACAAAATTACTGCAAAATGGACTTGATTCCTTCTACCTTTCTTTGTAAGATGTCACTAAAGCTTGCATGACCAGGGCAGAATGTTCTTTTGCTGCAGTACATATTACCTGCATACCTTATTGTGTTTCCTAATTGAGAAAAACTGTCAGTGGTTGACCTGAGCCCTTCTACTAATAAAAACTAAAGTCAGGGATTCAAGTGATCTTAGCTTTCTTGTAAATGTCCTTCAAATATTAAAGTGGAAAAATCTCCTGGAGTTTCAATAGTGTTGCAGTCAAGTGTTTATTTTTACATTCTAGAGTCAACCACAGAGACTAAGAGATAAATTACACACTTCATAAAATAAATAACACGTTCAGATACCATGTTAGTAATATTATCATATTCAACAAATACTCTTAATTGCAAAGACATTTTAACTAAATGTAAAAATATAAAATTTCAAAATGAACTTATCATTCGCTCTATGAGAAAATTTTTCTAATTTATTTCTTAGTTTTTTGATAAGTTTAGTTGAATTCCCCTTTCAAGGAATCTACCTTATTTTTGAGTGAAAAGCACAGCATTTATGGGCTGCATATACAGAGCAAATATAAGGGTATTTTCCCTGTTTCTTTATCTGAATTCCTTAATGAATGGAACCCATGTATCTATTTTAGAGTAACTAACTCCAGACATTGAACAAAAAGTCATGTTACCTCCCAGTAAAAAATAAGAAGGACTTCGTGGAAGTCCCTGATTGAAAGGAATTCAATGTTCAGGCCTGGATCTTACATTAATACAATGTTATTAAACCTTTTAACACAATTTTTTGAACCGCAGTTTTCTGATCAGTAAAATGAGGTGCAGTTTAGGAACTAATAACAATTCATTGGTAGGCTTTATATTGATTTGCAAATGAATACCATACGTTTGTAAGAAGCAGAACCTGCATTATTACTTTGTGAGAAATGACATTACTGCTAGAAATAATGACAGCTGTCAATTATTGAGAAACTTCCAAATACTAAGTGTTAAGCAAATTACATAGACTATTTTCCATATACATGCAACTTTGTAAAATTGATAAAATTCTCATTTTTTAAAATGTGTATCAGAAAAGCTAAGGATCTTACACAATTAGTAAACAGAAATATTAAATTGAAATATTAAATCGGAATATTAAATCAAAACAGAAATATTAAATCGAAATATTAAATATTAAATCGAAATATTAAATTGAAATTTGTGTACTCCAAAACACATGTGTTTTCCTGTACATTCTAATAATAAAAACAGAATCCCTTGCAGTGGGGTGGGGATGGTGGTGTGATGAATTGGGCAATTGGGATTGACATGTATACACTGATGTGCATAAAATTGATGACTGGTAAGAACTTGCAGTACAAACAAACAAACAAAAAAACTAATACTAATCTTTCTTTGGGTTATTTGTATGGAAATATGTTAATATAAATGTTTCAGACATTAAAAAAAAATTATACTTCAATCTATTGAAATAATCTATTTTTGTGGGGGAAAAAGTGGAATTTATGTCAGGGAAACTGAGTTCAGCTATTAGAAATTGAACAACAATTGAAGTATCAGAAGAATAAGTCAAATATTAATGTGATTGGTTACCTATAAGGAATGAATGGGAGGGAAGGGGGTGGGGAAATGGCACATCTCTAAATTTACCTTTTTTATACAATCTTGATTTTGAAAACATGTTATTGTTTCACATAATCAAAAAGAAAATAATTAAAATCAAAAAGTTTGGGAGAAAATCCTAAAGTTGAATAAAAGCAGAAACAAATTAACCAAAGTGTGCTTTGGTTAATATACCAAAATACAAATTATAAATGAATACTATAACCACACTGAAGAATGGGTGGGAATAAAGAAGTAGCCCATGTACATTTTGAACACAGTATTTGGAATATATGACCTTAGCTAAAGACAAACAAACAAAAATATTGAACTCTAGTTAGTAGATTTCTTTTTCACAAAGACATAGGTTACCAATTCTGAAACTAAGTTTTCTATAAATTTTAAGACTAATCAAATACATAGATGTATTGTGGATAATGAGAGCCAGCTTTTTCAGAGTAGGAATGTATAATGTGGAAAAGGAAAAGGATAGGATAAACCATGTGGTGCTGAGTTGGAACTGGGTTTATTCGAGGTTTTAAAGTATGTAGATACTTAGATATAAAAGTAGAAATAGATGTGTGTGTGTGTGTGTGTGTGCGTGTGCATGCACACGTGTGTGCGGTATGTGTGTCTGGTATATGCTTCCTAGCTCTATCAGCTAAGAAGACTAAGAAGCAAGAGAAACCCAGAAGCAATGAGCAAATAGTATCCAGATCTAGGTTTCTAAATACCATTCTCCACAAAAAGGAAACTATGAAGAGATGCCTGAATCCAGAGATATGACTGAAAAATAACAAGATAATCCTGGGAGATCCTGATGTGTCAGAAAACAAGGAAGTATTAAAATAAATTATGGAGACAGGTTAAAGAAATAGGAGTCAGCTTGAAGGGGCTTAAACTAGTGAAATCTGGAACAATTTGAAGCTCAAAATAAATAATGACAGTAAAGGATTATAATCTATTCAGTAAAATGATTCAAGGATTCACACTGATATAAAAAGTAAATGAATGATAGATAGATGGTGATGATAGATAAGAGATAGATAGATAAAAGACAGATAAAGAAAGGAAATCTCTTTATGAAAGAAAACCAACTAATAAATGTAGACAGAGTGATAGAACTGGAAAAGAAATCCCAATTTCTCAAGCATGGTAATAAAAACTGATTCAAGCACAAGCCATCATAGATCATAGATACTAAAACTTGTGGGAGAAAGTTTGAGGAATATTAAGATGTTTACATAATTTCAAAATATCTCTCCAAAGGATATTTATTAATTAAAAAGGATAAAATAGTAACTTTACAGTAAAGCAACCTGGCAAGTAGCAATTTAACCAAGTATTAAAGTTAATATCTCCAGTATTTTAACACATTAATATCTCATGCCTTTTGATATGAGGCACCAAGAAAGATACATCACTTCTGTTGTATTCCTGTCACTAAAGTGCATAATTTGAATCTAGTCATCATCAGATAAAACAAAATTGAAAGACATTCTGCAAAATAACTAGCTTAAACTCCTTGAAAATGTCATTGTCCAAAATACAAAGATTCAGGAACTGTGTCAGATTAAAGGAAACTAAAGACATGTGAATGTGATTCATAATCCTAGTTTACTTTTTCTACAAAGGATATTATCTGAACAATTGGAAAAATCTGAATATGGACTTTGGCTTAAATAACAACACAGTATCAGTATTAAATTTCCTGATTTTGATGATTATGCTGTAATTATATAAGAGAATGTCTGTGTTTTTAGGAAATAAACACTGAAGTGTGTAGGGGTAAAGAGTAATCATATCTACAACTTACTGCCCAGTGATTCAGGAAAGTAATTGTATACACACACAGAGACATAAATGGATACAATCAAAGAAAGCATACAAAAGATAATGCATATGTAAGCAATATCTGAACACTTGGGAAAACTGTATGAAGAACACAGGAATTTTTTGAGTACCATTCTTGAAAGGTTTCTATAAGTCTGAACTTACATTAGTACATAATATTTTTTTTTGAAATTAAAAATGGGCTTCAAATTTCTTATCTTGAAAATCCATGATGATCTCAAAGAATCCTTGCAAATGTAACATTCTCTAATTCAATAAAACACTTAATCAAGATAAGTCTTCATGGTAGCATACTTCACATCAAGCATGATTCTTAAAGCTGAATTTCAAAATTAACTTTACACCAAACCAGTTGTAATCCAGCAGCATCTTTGGATTTAGGAAACTCATTTTTCATCATAATAATATACATGTTGGGGCTGCATGTCATTAGACAAAACATGTTTATGTGCTACCTTGTTAAGTGTTTAATATTGCTTTAAAATTAATGAAATTCACCACAACCCACTCTCTTTTATTTTCCCAATTCTTACAGTATTGCAAAAGCTCATGTAATGATTGTTATTAGTAAAAAAAAATAAATGTAGGTGATACAATATGTATTTTTTAAAAAAAGTTTTATCTGCCCATAGCAAGACTATTTTCACTCTCAACTTATCTTCAGAGCTTTTATGTGTGTTTGTGAACAAGGCTGCTTTTTTATTTCCTCTTTTGGGTGCTTTCAGATTTGCTTCATGAATTCAGGGTTTTGAAACACTTAGAAGACAAATTTCATTATTTTCTCAATACTGCTGTTCAAGGTGAGTTGACTTTATGTGAAACTACAATTGTTGAAATTAACTGGTAATTTTAAAAGAAAAAACATCTAGGCATCTTTTATCCTTGGAGGAGGAAATTAGATAAGTGAAAACATCAACTATAGAATAATTCAAGTAAGTAAATTTTAAAGATCTTATTGGCTTTATTCAGTGATTCCTGAGTCAGGCAGCATCCAATATAGCAGAAAGAAAGGAGCTCCAAGGGGCTGTACAAAGTGAAAGATTTTGCAGGCATAAGGGAGCAGGAACAAGGAAGTTATATTAGACAAAACAGCTGCTTGGTTATTACAAGGCCACTTTCCTTTAGGGTATGGCAGGTGTCTATCAGGCAGATTACCTAACTAGCACTGAATTTGCAATTCCTGATTGACTGGTTTAAGATTCCATTTCTGAGAAAGACAAAACTGTAATTAAGTCTTAGTTTAGTGATGTGGGATTCAGCAAAAGCAACTCCTTTTTGGTTGTGTCGTCTTGTTTTTAACAAGTGCCTTCAACTGGCTCTTTTGGGGGACAGGATAAAATTTTTTATATTGAGACTTTGGGAAACAAAATATCTGCATATATCTAGTTGTTTAATGCCTTTATATTTTTTCAATTTAACACATATCTTTACCTGTTTTATTCAAAAGGTCAACTGATAATACAAGAATATATAGTGGAATGTTTACTAATGACAAATGACAACGACAAAAGTATAAAAATTCAGGATGTTGATTAAGATTGCAAACAAGCTTAGAGAAAATAATTTCTTTGTTCGTAAGTAAAGTAAATGCATACTACTGTCCATAAACTATCCACTCCCTTCATGCCCCGTTTTGATTGGTTTCAGAGTCTAAAATAAAATTGTTTTGCAGGGCATATTTGTCTTAAAGCTCAACATTTTTGTAAAGTCCTTTAGAAGCAATAGCCCAGCAGTATCTTAGGTGATATCCAATAGATTGAAAAATAGAAGAGGACATTTCTGAAGCATTGCGATGCTAGTGAGGAGAATAGGGAATCAGACAGTAGCAGAAACCCAGAGAGAGTAACAAACACATCAAATTGAAGAGGATCCAAAGAAATCAGTTTTGCATTGGTATGGTTTTTTTCTTCCTTTTTTTTTATATCTCTGTACAAATTTTACTTTTCTCAGAACAGATAACTTTTTTAACATTAAACAACTCCCTCTACCTTAGTGTCTCACTCCCTTAGCACCAATAGAAAGCTGAATTGAAATCTGTATGAAGAACTGAGCATGCCCAGTAAATCTTAATATTTTGTATATTGCCATCAGGATATTATGCAGTATCTTTTTAATGAAATTTCATTGCTTATGTCAGTTCATCTGATCTGAAAACCTGCAAGCTGGCTCTTAGAATTTTGGTCAGTTTCTTGAGTCAATTAACCAGGGTTTTATCAGTCAGGGTTCTCCAGTGTTAAAAACAACAGCCTCAAAATGGAGTCACTTATGCTAAGGCCCATGTCATCAAACCAAGATTTATCTTAATTACAGTTTAGCTTTCCCAGAAATTGGATCTTAAGCCAGTTAATTAGGAATTGCCTGATCAGCACTAGTTAGGTAATCTGCCTGATAGATACCCTGCCATCCCCTAATGGAAAGTAACCTTGCAATAACCAGTATAACTTCCTTGTTCTTGCTCACTTTTGCCTGTAAGTCTTTCATTTTGCACAGCTCCACAGAGCTCCTTTCTATCTCCTAGATTGGATGTTGCCTGATTCAAATCAATTTTTACTCAAATAAACTCAAATTTTTAATATGCCTCAATTTATCTTTTACTACCATAGAAATAGAATCAATAGAATACATATATTCAGAGAGAGATAGAGACAGAGAAGAGATAGAAAGACAGAGAATGAATGAGACAGAGAGACAGAAATGGATGAATGAAAGATTCATTTTAAGGAATTGGCTCCTGTGATTATGGAGGCTGGCAACTCCAGTATTCGTAGTGCAGGCTGGCAGTCAGGAAACTCAGGAATTATTCCAATTACAGAATTCCTTCTTCCTCACAAAACACCAGTCTTTGCTGTAAAGGCCACAACTGACTGGATGAGGCCCACCCACAGTATCATAGGTAATCTATTTAAACTGGCTGTAAATGTAAATCTTATCTATAAAATACCTTCACAGCAACACCTAGACCAGTGTTTGATCAAACAACTGGACACCATAACCTTGCCAAGCTAACAAAATTTACCATCGCATTGGTAGTTGGGCAATATTCTTAATGAAGTCCTGCCAAGGATATTTTATGAACCCACTGACAAAGATTCTTTCCTTGACCAAATTCTAGCAAGGATCCTCTGAGACCCTTTTTGACTAGGTTCAACCTTGACCTATAAAGATTTGGTCAAAAAACTAACGTAGTTTCTAACAACTCAAGGCTGTATTCTTAAGATGATCCTAACCTCCCTTTAAGTGCTTGGCTGAGAAAACTCAAGACTGCCCCCCAAATTTGCTGCTTTTTCTAGTCATTACAAAGGATACGACCCTGTAACTCAGTCTCTATGGGAGGGTAGGAACCTAACTTGACAAGCTCCAGTTAGCAAATCCACAAAGACCAACCCCCTTTTGCACCTTTTGTAGTTTTCCACTTCCCTAACTCTATTGAACCCCAGTTCATTCCACTCCCTATTCCTTCATTCTCCCTTTAAAACTCCCAGTCACCTCTGTACAAATCAGAGTTGAGTTCAGTTCATCTTAGATTTATTTTGCTATTGCAAAAGCATATTATTGATTAAAAACTGTCCTTACCACTTTAGCTAGTGTCTGGCTTTGTGTATCTTTGACTGCATTCTCCTTTCCAAAAAACAAAGAAACATTAAGAAAACAACAGCAGGAACATATCAATTAATTAAATATAATAGAATTATATTATAAAATTAATTAACACTAATAACTAATTGATTATTTGATTAATATAATATGGAGACCACTGATGTTATGATGAAACCAGAGAAATTAAATTTTACAGGACAGTATTAATTAAGCAAGGAGGTCATTAGCCTGAGGTGGCTTTAATGCCTTAGTGGCTTATGTAGGCAAACCAAAATCCAAATCTGTAAATGCAAAGTTATGAAATCAAAACCTAAAGACAACTAATCACAAACAGCCAACTAGACTTTAAACTACATCCAGTCAATAATGTTCTTGTTACTGAACTCAGGTTCAGCTGCTCACCACTCAAAAGCCAATAATTCAAGAAACAAGTGTCAGTAGAAAGGAAAGTTGCTTTAGTCAGAAAAACCGGCAATCTGGGGAGAAGGTAGACTAAAGTCCTGAGAGCAACTCCAAAGATTCTGCTCAGCCATGACAGTTTTTAAAGGGAAAAAAGGGGGAAGGTAATCATCGAGGCAAGAGGTTGGATTCTGCATCATTCTCCATTGCATGTAGAATGGCTGACTCTTTCTTCAGACGTTATCTTGCCTGCATGATCTTCCTGCAGGATTGCTAATGGGGCTGTTGCGGGTAGAGAGCTAGTCTTTTTTTTTTTTTTAACATCTTTATTGGAGTATAATTGCTTTAAAATGGTGTGTTAGTTTCTGCTTTATAACAAAGTGAATCAGTTATACATATACATATGTTCCCATATCTCTTCCCTCTTGTGTCTCCCTCCCTCCCACCCCTCTAGGTGGTCACAAACCACCCAGCTGATCTCCCTGTGCTATGTGGTTGCTTCCCACTGAGCTAGTCATTTTTTAACTGCTTAATTCTTCATTCTTATTTATTTTTATATAGGAAAAGAATCAACCGGTTAGGCAAGGCATGGTGTATGTTCAGGAGAGCATAAGTCAGGAGTTAGGTTAAATTGCCTAGTGATCTCACGTCTATAATTAGGTTCTTTTAAGGTTAGAGTGGCACAGAAATGGGCAGACAGGAAAGGGGCAAAAGAGTTACTTTCAGTTTCCATTTCTATGGCATTAGGGGCAAAGATCCATCTTCTGTAACTTCTTCATGCTGACAAACGGTGCTGTATTCTCAGAGTGGAAAATGTCAACATGGGTCTGTAGCATCTCTTTGCTGACAATTCTATTTGCCCACTTACATATACAGGCAGAGCAAGCTACAATTATTTTGATTCCCACAAAGATATAGATTATTATGAGCAATAATGTTAATCTCATTCTCTTGCCAGATCTTGGAATTGTGCTAGCCATAGATTCAGTACTGCTCAAGATGGAGAAGCTTATGTCATGGCTACAGTCTGGTCATCTCACAGTTAGTATTTTTTTCCATTTGGTCAAAGTTACAGTATCCTTAAAACAACTCTGGAATGCATCAGACACTGGGTCTGTGACTCTACTGTCCTAATCATTAACTGCTCGGTTTTATACCGGGGCCCTGCAGGGTTCTGCTCCGTTCCATTCTTTGTTTGCTTTCACACTTTTTCTATATAAGTCTTTCCCCTGGCTCCTGTCTGTGGAGCACTCCCAACCACTTCTTGTTTGGCACTGTCCAATTCTTATCAATTCTTGGTCAAATAAACTCTTAAAATTTTAATATGTCTCAGTTTGGTTTTTAACAACAGAAAACTAAAAGTGACAAGGTTGCTAAGTGATTCCTGAAAAGAAAAAAACAGAGAAGGAAAAGGAATATTTTAGAAAATATATATATATACTTCTCAACAGAAAAATGAGAAATGGCTAAGAACTTACTTCCCAGTAGTCACCATCTGTCACCTTGATCATATGGTTGAAATAAACAATATCCTCTTGCAAATATACCAAGTCCTTCACAATTAAACCAAAGATGCCTTCTTTCTCCAAAGCTTATTCTTCTACTCATAAACAGTTCTACCTGGACTTTATTTATTTCCGTGAATAATACTATACATCCACTTTTAATTCTTTTTATAGAGTACCTACCATCTTGTTTTTCTTCTCTATTCTAGTCTTATATATCTTGAGACATAGGAAACAATGCACATCCTCTAAAACAATAAAGTGCAGTTTCTTCTAATAGAATCACTGCTTAACCTTATTCAATCAATATCATACGTACAATATAGAATTCTACCTTTCATTTACATCTTCTCCTAGACCGAAAACACAGAGCACCAACTGCCTCTATCTGTTATTACTTTGGATGCCAGTTTAGACCAAATATCCTTTAGAGCCCTATTTATTGAAAAAAGTATTTGAAATCTTATATCTTTACCTTTACCCTAATTATATCTAGTGACATTTATTTTTAAATAGAATAAATAGCATATATGTTACTACTCATAGATAGATAGACAGATATTGATAGGTGACAGAGATATATTTGTCAGTTTCAGCTACTCAGAAATTGCATGTCTATATAATCTGAGGAAGTATTCCTGCCTGTATAAACTTCCATATGTTGGGAGCATACACCCAAAGACCGAAGTGAGCAAAATAATACTGCTTTAAACTGAAAGATACTGAATCACCTTTAATTGAAGCATTTATCTTTCAATCCTGAGTATCACCATCTATCTTCTATCAACTGGAATAGGAATGACAGAACAATATTAGATATTTTTAATAAAGCCACTTTTTAAAAATATATTTGTTATATTTGAATACATTTTATTCCTGCCACCAGAGAATATCAAGCTTTTTAAACCTGCAATCTCAAAAGATCCTATTTCATGCATCTGATACTTAATTCTCTCCCCATCTTGATCTCACTAAGAAATTATCCCCCTCTCTATCCCACCAAGAAATTATTTTAGAGTATTTTAAAATAATTAAAATATCTTAATCATTAGAGAAATCCATTTGGCTAGAGTTATTCATAAACAAAAATATACAAGTAAAAGAAAGCCCACATCATTTCATTGTTATGATGTAAGGTGTAGACAAGTAGGCTTTGTTGCTTTTGTTTAGTTAAATCCGGTTTTCCTTTCACTAATAAAAAATCTATTGTTCCTAATGAAAGGATAGGGCAAAGAATGTGACACAAGTATTCTACTTGTTAAATCATCAGAAAGGAAAGGGACTGCCTCAGTCAGTGCTAATGTTTTCATATGACCAAGCATTTATATAACAGAAAGATTTTACAAAAGTCTTTTCCCAATTCTGTAATGATCGTCTTAAAGATTGTTAATCACTTATTTTCAAGATAAATGAAATTCTTTTGACACAAAAAGGAGTGGAAATGTAGCATAATTACTATTGTGTCTCATGTAACAACAGCCATATCAAAGCAAGTTTTATGGAAAAATTCAGATTGAGAAACCAGGATTTTAGTTTGTAAACCAAACATTGGTAATTATATATTATATATGGTACAAGGCCCATATTTCCATCTCTGTGACAGAAGAGGCTTAAACTATCAAATCCATAGTTTTCAATAACTTGAAAATTCTGTGCTTTTCAAACTCTCTCAAACAAAAGATTTAGGCTTGAAATATTTTAACGGTTCTAAAAATTAGAAAACAATTGTTAAAATGTAAAAAAAATAGAGTTTATCTGTAATGACTACCTTTTCTTTTTCATTATCTAGCTGATGACTTTAGCTACTTTAGAATATTGCCAACCAGACTCTAAGGCAACTCTAATAAGATAAAAAACAATAATAATCACCATGTCAACAACAACCAAAAATAGCAATAGTGAACATAAAGAGAATTTCTAAACTTCCAAGGGAGCTGAAAGAGGTATCAGGATATTAGAAACAAACAAACAAACAAAAATATTGTATGAAACAAACAAAAGTATGGGGAGGAAACAACCAAATATACAATAAAGAAAACTAGGATATGAAGAATAATACTGTTTCAAACTGGACAGTGCTTTGTTTGTTTGTTTTATAGGTTTAGAAGTTTGACCAGAAGAAAATAATGAAAATACCTAATTTGTCTTTTAGACACTTAAATAAAACAAGCAGATTTATTTCATGTCTTTGTTAGAACTCATGTGTGTTACCAGAGGGATCAAAAAAAAAAATAGCTTTTATTTCCTGCTTTTCTGTATTCTCTCAGCAATCTAATATACTGTAGTAATTTTCTGATAAAAAGATGTCGTATTTAAATCAACTTATAAACAACTGTCAACACGGGTTCAGATGAGAAAGATTAGGTTCAGCATTCATGACCATGGTTTTAGATAAGATTTTTGGAACATAGACATAGTTTGGGGGTAAATCAAACCCTAGGATCATGTTTAGTAGGGCTCCTGGATCTTTTCTTCAATATTCAAATTGGAAAAGCATTACAATCAACTGGTAGAACACTTTCTAATTCATTTGATTGAGCTGAACAGATAACTGGAAAAAGCAAGATCCATTCCTTCCCACTTTATAGCATTATATTTAAAGAGTAAAATTACTTTCCTCATGACTTTGAACAAACTCAACCTATTAAATCTGAGCAATGTAATAAAAAGTTCTCCATATTATCAAGTATATTTAAAAAAGAAACTGTGATCATTTGCTGAATCTTAATTGCAAAAATATAATCCTTACATATGAACCAAGTATGAAGAATGATGTTTAGTTTTAGCATCTTTGATGATCATTAGATGTGAAGTTTTACACTCTTGAGTGGCCAAACCTCTAAAAGTTTCTGAGAGTTAATGGTCATTATCAGAAAGCTAATTTTGATAAGTTCACATTCCTAAAATATTTTAATTCAGATTGTAGATAGGGGAGCTAGGTTCTCAGTTTATAAGTGAATGTAATTAAGTATGTACATTACCTTATGTTCAAGACAGCTGCATTTGGATAATCTGTGTCTTCTATAGTAATCATAATAATTCCATAAACTTAAAAAAATAATTTAGGTTCTTCTGCTTTTAGGTTGTTAAGTAGTGAAAAAATTATAGGTGTTAAAATTGTAATTTGCTTATAGCAGGGAACTCTAAGAGATTTATGTTTTCGCTCGGTTCCCAAGCAAATGGTTTCCAGTCTCTTCTACACATATGGATATTCCCATTCTACTAGTGCCAAGCACCCTGATTTCCTAGCACATTTTACTTAATTCCATGGGCCAAATCAAGCAGTAGGTCATAAAACACAGATAGACTTTTTGCTAGAGTTGGGGCCAAGGCATAATTCTCAAACATTTTTCTCCTCCTTAATGTGGAGAAGTGTGTAAAATTGTAAAGATTAGTAAACTAAGTCTCTCAGAAATGACACCGGTGAAATGCTGATAAATAGGATGATCGACATCTTCATTGATTCCATAAATATTTATTAAACATCTACGTTGTGATACTGGTGATGAATTCAGAGCTGAATAAAGTAGACAAAATCTCAGACATTAAAAAACTTACATAGTTACTAGATGCAAGAATTTTATAAAAAAGGAGAACAAAGCACTTTTCTTGTTCTTGAGAAGCTTAAATGATTAAAATAGGAGCTAAGAACTTGCTGATACAAAGCCTTTGGAGAAAATAACTAAGCAATAGGTAATTAAGAAATAAGACATGTAATTATAAAGAGTATAGTTACAAATAGCATCAGTACATGGAAAAACAGATCAGTTTGAGTTCAAGGAGTTGGGTAAGATATTCTAGAAAAGTAGAAACTGAGAAACAGTACAGTACATGTTTGTACTGGTTTTAAACAACAAAATCAAAATGAATAGGCATGTATTTATCAGCATAAGGAAGAACCTAAGCAAAATAACGTACAGGGAAACCAATTTGGCACAAATAAGGGCCGAATAAAGTGTCTCATTAGACTATAATGATTTTACATGTTTAATTAAATGTATGAATATGGGAGAGGGACTAGGACCAGTTTCCTTAGAATTAAAAGCACATTTAATAAATAGCAGCTAATAAATAACAATTAATGTGCTATTCATTTCTACAGAAGTAATTTTTGTCTTGATTTTTTCATGATGGCTCATCCTATTTTATACAATAGTATTTCTTATAGTAAAGTGATTTGCTAAATTTATTTACATCTATAAATTGAGTTTTCCCATATTTGGTACATTGTTTGGGACTGTCAACATAAAAATGGACCAACTCTCTTATCCTTCAAAATGCTCACAGCTGAGATTAGGGGGAGTGAGGACAGTGCGGTGGTACAATGAAAGAAGCATGTAAATGTGGAAGCTAATTTTGTGAGTTAATAAATTATCTTTGAAAAAAATTTCATAGAAATAAATTTTCCATTTGAAAAAAAATATCAGATGATAAATCTCAATTTCTGACTCAGAAAATGTGATTATCATGGAAACAGGCTAGAATCAGGCTCCAAGCACTGTTTTGTGAATTATAGGAGTGGCTACAATTAGTATGCGTGCCATATGTTAATCTCCAGATGGTCAAGAGCTTTGGAACACATTGTCTATATGTACTATATAAATAAACCTGTTTAACTTTGTCTAATATTCTTCTTTCATTGCAACGTAAGTTGAAAATATTTAAAAGAAACAAGGGTCTTGTCTCTTTAAGATGCCATGGAATGACAATGAGTAAATTAAGATCACTGAAGGCAGGAAAATAAATTGCTATCATTAATGAAGGTCAGAATGGCACAAGGAAAAAATAAGAAGTCCAGAAGATAAAAAGTCAGAAGGAAGGTTTAAGAGAAACTAACCATTGTTTCAATTTTGTACCCTAGCCAGAACCTTGATTAATAAAGAACAAACAGATTTTGATGCTCATAGTTATTCTAAATAGCAAATAAGAAAAGCATAGGAATAATATTAGTCTCTGTTAAATGAAGGGGAAATATAGAAATAGTATATGACAAAGTTGAAATTCAATAAATGGTAGCTTAAAATTAACTACATGACTTGGTGGCACAACAGATATTTATTAAAGATATGCATGTAAAACACAAAATTTGTTTTACATATTTTTTGATCATTGAATGATTTGATGAATGAGTTTAGTACTCGGGTGAATATTATATTGCCAACTACAAGTGAGAAAAATACTCGTAATACTGAAATAATATGAGGTATAGAAATAATACATGCAAAGCACCATCCAGAGTATCTGTGCTTTCATAAACAGTAGGAAATAAATTAACAAATTAAGTGTTATTGATTCCTAAACAGTTATTTTTGTAGGAATATCTTGCTATGCAATATAAAGCAATTATTAATAATATAATATCCATTTATGAAACAGTTCCTCTATGGTAGATATTGCAATAGTCTGTGTCAGTTTCCTATTGCCACTGGAAAATATAATCACAGACTCACTTTCTTACAATTCTAGAGGTCAGAATTCCAAAAGGAGTTTTATCAGGATGAAATCCAGGTATTGGTAGTGTCGTGTTCTTTCTGGAGGCTCTTGAGAAGAATCTGTTTCTTTGTTTTTTTCTGGCTTTGGGTGACATCTGTAGTCTTTGGTTCATAGCCCCTTCCTTTATCTTCAAAATACGGCCAGCCTTTCTTTTTTTGTCGTATCTTCTTTTTCTCTTCGTTGACCTGCTTAGCTCCCTTTTATAATGACTCTTGTGATTACGTGGGTGTACCTGCATAGTCCAAAATAATCTCCCCAACTCAAGGTTCTTAATCCCATTTGCAAATTCTCTGTGCCACGTTAAGTAATATATTCGCAGATTCAAGGGACTAGGATGTGGACGTAGGTGGGAAAGCATTACTCTTTATACCACACCATTTTTAAAAATATATATTCTAATTATATACTCAAAACAACACAGTGAAGTAGCAGTTACTCTTCCTATTTTACACACGGACACAAATCTAACAAATGACAGGTTTCATCTCTCTTCTGTCTGTCTACAATTCTATCTTGCCACTTGGAAATCCTGCTTTAGTCTTTCTGATTGGGAGGTCATTCCTTTGTAAGGAATATAATGAAAGATACCACAGTTCAACCTTCCCATTGGTTTTAAGGGTAATAATATTAGGACGATGAAAATTAATGGACAGTCCAATCTCTGAATGACCACAACTTAGCAGATGCTCCTTGAAGCACATGGAAGTAGCCACCGTAAACACAGGGACTTCTAGAAGGTGACAGTTGCTCTCTTTGCTAGTAACTTCCTAGTAAGTGCTCCTGGTGGCATCTTTTTAATCCTCCTATTTCTGTTATGTTCCACCCAGACAATTCTGTGGCAAAAGACAACCCTCAGAATGGGAGAAAATATTTGCAAACAAAGCAACTGACAAAGGATTAATCTCCAAAATGTATAAGCAACTCATGCAACTCAATATCAAAAAAACAAACAACCCAATCTAAAAGTGGGTGGAAAACCTAAATAGACATTTCTCCAAAGACATACTGATAGCCAACAAACACATGAAAAAATGCTCAACATCACTAATTATTAGGGAAATGCAAATCAAAACTACAATGAGGGGCTTCCCTGGTGGCGCAGTGGTTGGGAGTCCGCCTGCCGATGCAGGGGACACGGGTTCGTGCCCCAGTCTGGGAAGATCCCACATGCCACAGAGCGGCTGGGCCCATGAGCCATGGCCGCTGAGCCTGTGCGTCCGGAGCCTGTGCTCTGCAACGGAAGAGGCCACAGCAGTGAGAGGCCCACGTATGGCAAAAAAAAAACCCAAAACCCCCCCTAAAAATAGAACTACCATGTGACCCAGCAGTCCCACTCCTGGGCATATACCCTGAGAAAACCATAATTCAAAAAGAGTCATGTACCACAATGTTCACTGCAGCTCTATTTACAATAGCCAGGACATGAAAGCAACCTAAATGTCCAACAACAGAGGAATGGATAAAGAAGATGTGGTACATATATACAATGGAATATTACTCAGCCATAAAAAGGAACAAAATTGGATCATTTGTAGAGACATGGATGGACCTAGAGACTGTCATACAGAGTGAAGTAAGTCAGAAAGAGAAAAACAAATATCATATATTAATGTATATGTGTGGAATATGAAAAAATTGGTATAGACAATCTTATTTACAAAGCAGAAATAGAGACACAGACGTAGAAAACAAATGTATGGATACCAAGGGGGAAGGGCGGCTTGGGATGAATTGGGAGATTTGGATTGACATATAAACACTATTGATACTATGTATAAAATAGATAACAAATGAGAACCTACTGTATAGCACAGGGAACATTACTCAGTGCTCTGTGGTGACCTAAATGGGTAGGAAATCCAAAAAAGAAGGGATATATGTATACATATAGCTGATTCACTTTGCTGTACAGTAGAAACTAACACAACATTGTAAAGCAACTATACTACAATAAAAATTTAAAAACACAAACATTTTAAATATACTGTTTCAGTAACTACTCTAGAGTGTTGTTCAAAGAACAATTCCCACTGAGTGCTCTGGTGATGGCCAGACACAGCCATTTCCAAAAACTTGTTCAATGCTACTTAGATTATATACCACCTGATAACACATCTCGAGTGAGCCCTTGGTGCCATAACCATTAAAAGACTTTGAAGGCTTGGGGTAAACCTTACAATTATTCCCCCATGACATCTCCCTGTCACAACAGTGTATGAACAAGACCCAGGTTAGACTGTTCCAATATTCCCTAAAATCAATATTCTGAATAAACTCTAAGAGTAGCCTGAGTTGTGTGTGTCTATGTGTGTGTAACTATATACATAATTTATTACAAATACACACATATAAATGTATACACATACATGTATATTTGGCACACATAAATATATTGGTATACAACTCAGTATAGTCCATGTATATGTATATGTACAAGTATACATTCAGGGATAGATTCTCACTTGATACCATTAATCTCAGTTGAAGTCAATCTAGCTTGACATCCCTGGAATTTATCTCAGTTTAGGTAGTGCTCTCCCCAGGAACATTTGCCTGAGCCCTTCTC
Organism: Neophocaena asiaeorientalis asiaeorientalis; assembly: GCF_003031525.2. Taxonomy (NCBI): domain Eukaryota; kingdom Metazoa; phylum Chordata; class Mammalia; order Artiodactyla; family Phocoenidae; genus Neophocaena; species Neophocaena asiaeorientalis. The sequence goes on along the minus strand of NW_020173488.1, from coordinate 1,110,237 downwards.
TCAAGGCTACAGGAGTGCCTTGTACATAGCTCTACCACTGCATTTGCTTAAAATTGTCTGCTTTAGTCGGTCTGCCTGACTTAAATTACACTATAAGCAACTTGAGGAGACAGACCATACATTATTCATTTGCATAATTCCTGAGAGATGATAGAAGTTCAAAAATAATTGGCTGACTTAAACAGGGATTCAGTCATACAGTAATTACCCAAGGCAAAGACAGACAGTGATGTGCACTGGAGAACTCAGTAAGGCATTCAGGCTTACCCCATGGCTTCACACCTTTACTAGTGACAGACTCATCATGTAAGTGTTCAGATTTCTGCATTTTCACACACTGGTATCCACCTCTAGCCTTTGTTTTCCATTACTATTTTGAATTACCTTAATATGACTTATGGCAGTCTAGGGCTGTTCATGTTTGGAGATAGAAATCGAAGAAGCTATTAGAAAAAATTCAGAGGAGGGGCTTCCCTGGTGGCACAGTGGTTGAGAGTCCGCCTGCCGATGCAGGGGACACAGGTTCGTGCCCTGGTCCAGGAAGATCCCACATGCCACGGAGCGGCTAGGCCCATGAGCCATGGCCGCTGAGCCTGTGTGTCCGGAGCCTGTGCTCTGCAATGGGAGAGGCCACAACAGGGAGAGGGCTGCGTACCGCAAAAAAAAAAAAAAAAATCAGAGGAATATTAGGAAGCAGTCCAGAAAATATGTTAAGCAGACAATTTTTTTATAGCCCCTGTAGAAAGATTTTTAAAAGGAGTAGAAAGACAAAAACAACAGACAAAAAAGCAAAATGAATGCAAACAGCTATGGAAGCAAGCAAGCAAACCAAGCAAACCAACCAACCTAATTCTGCATTCTTCCATTTTGGAGAAATTGCAACATAAGGACCATGCTGGCCAAATTAGGCCTCACACAGATTTCATTATGTGAGTTCACTAACTGCTTGGTTCAACCCACTTGAGGCACTAGAATCTTGGCCACAGTGTTAGTTTGGTTGATTGGTCAGGTAGCTTTCTTTAATAACACCTCAAGGGGCTGTGGATTTTGGCAAGAACAGAGCTAATTTCAGCTTAATTGCCACATAAAGTTTTCCCTACAGCACAGAAGCCACTGACCTTATGTTGCTTTCTATGACACACTTTTCAACATCTCTCCTGAGTGTAATGACATATCCTGGATTTGCTGTTTAACAGCTTAAGTCTACAGTAGATGATCTTGTCATCACTGTCATTTTACCTTTTCTGAAAAGAAGAAACATGTCAGGAGTTTATACCTCAGACCTCCGAACACCCATTTTGTTCTGTCTGAAACAACTTCCAGTAGCTGTCCTTTGTCCTTCACAGAATGGAGATTCTTAGCACAGAGCAATGCAAACACTAACTTTTCTTCTCCAAAGTCCTCTCACCTGTGTGTAGTCTCTCCTCCCTCCAAAGTAAAAAGAATTCCATGTGTATGCTTTCCTAATTATAGCGTTCAGTTTTCCCTCTCCACCAGCTCCTTAAGGATAAAAACTATGTTTTATACACCTCTGTGCTTGCTAAAGCATGATTAAGCTTCTATGTTCTATTGATTCTTTATTTATACATCATGACTGTGGTTTCCTCATTTATTCTATGAATTCCTTGGTGTATAGAGTCTTCGTAGTACAGTATATGATACTTGCATGCTCCTACAATGTTTGGCAAGTTCTATGGTACCATACTTTATTTTTGGTATTAATTTCAAAGTTTCCAAGAACCTGGGAAGAAAGGTTAAAATTTTTCAAAATAAATTTTTCCTTTCTACTAGAGAAAAGCATATAAAATTCCCAAAGATCTAGACTTCCTTTTTCCAAACTCTAATAAAACCCAGAATGGATTGGACACCTCTGGTTGTGACTGGTTTTCCAGAACAGGGTTTTATCTGAAGGATATTTCTGATCAGGCATGGCTAAGGTAACCAAGCGGTCTGTCAGAGTGAAAGCATTCTTTTCTGTCCAAAGGTAATTCCTTTACAAGATGTGCCATAAATGTATTACTCATGATTCCTGAGTTCAGATATGTTGGGTTTTTTGACCTAAAACAACTCATTAGGATAGGAGAGAACTGAAATCAACAGAAGAGAACTATATTTCAAATAAATGTTGGGTGGGGTTTCAAGCATTGAAGAGTTTACAATACCTTCCCATCCCTCATATACAAATTTAAATTAAAACAAAATATCAAGACTGGAACAAGAGCCAAAAGCGTAACAAATTTCTACCTATTTGCTTCCTTATTGTTTCTATGTCAAGACTTTCAAAATATGAATTAGGAAATTACTTAAAATAACTACTCTTCCTTATTTGAGTAGTGCTCTTTGCATCTACCAAATGGGTTCTCTGACATTACTAAAACGGATGTGAAAAAATGATAAAAAATATCCTTTATCTTACAGTCTTATAAAGTCTGCCTGAATTAAATTCGAACTTGTGTTTGGCCATCCTCTAAATATAAAATATAAATCTAATTTCATCTCTCATTTTACGCAGTTCTCTGCTTTAAGATTGCCCCACAAGCCTTCTTAGCTTATACCTCTTACTCCCTTCTATCATTTATAGCACTGACTTCTAGGATTTGGAATAATTTTAGAAAAATATACTGTGTGTCATGCACTGTATCATGGAGACTTTATATATGATGGAATTCTTAGAACAAATGAGGAAACCATAGCCTTGATATGTCTAAGTGCTGACTTTCATTCAAGATCTGTATGGCATATTGTGCCTCAGATTTTCATCACTGAAAAAAAAATAGCCCATTATAATGGTTAAATAAGATAATGGCTTGTAGCGCAGTCCGTGGTACATAATAGCCAGATTTTGAACTCAAGCTCATCTGTCATATCATGCTGCACATAACATTCAATCTGCTTCAGAAATAGGCCTTTCAGGTTTTAGTCTTGATCCCAGTCAAGAAAGTGGCAGCAAAATTCTAAATAGCCCCCATTCCCAACCATACATTCCTATAAAAAACATATTTCTCCCACTGCTAAGATAGCTTTCTCATATAGCTTGCATTTCCTGGGTTGGGGAGGGAACAAAAGGTGGGGGGGTGCAGAATAAATATAATTATCCAAAAGTTGGGGAGTTGTGCTCTACCTGGAAAGAGTACATTTGAGGATTATACTCCATGAATAATACATTTAAGGCTTATACACAGCACTGCATAAAGATTTGCTCCAGTAATATTTAAACAGCATGAAGTTATGTAGGCAAGATGATAATAAGAACACACACATATGAGAATTGTGTGTAGGTAAGCCATTCAATACCAATTACAGAAATTAATTCTATTATTTACTAAGCCACTAACTTCTTGAATCATGAAGCTTTTGGGTGTTTGAATGTATGACACATTTATATGAAATGCTGTTTCTGTGAGATTCCCAATTTCATTCCACAAATACCCTCTAAAAGCTATTATATTACATTATTTATTAAGCAATTGAACTCAATCATTTTATGCCACATCATCTTACATTCTAAGGACATGTTATATTGTCTTAAGCATCTTATATTTGATCCATTTTGTATGCACAGCTTATTACATTTATAGATTGACATTTGCATGTCTGATCAATTGCAAACCACCAGCATACAGTGCAGTATGATACCTTAGTTTAATTCAATTTCATTTTCAATTGGTTCCATCTTTAAATATTAATTTAGGTAAATGTGATTGCACCATAGTGTAATTACTTCAAGCAAGAACAGATTTAATCTATTTTTAAAACTATAGAAGATTTATGTGTTTACTCTCCAACTGTAAAAATCATCGGCAGGCAGACTCTTAACCACTGCGCCACTAGGGAAGCCCCTAATCTATTTTTAAAACTATAGAAGATTTATGTGTCTACTCTCCAACTGTAAAAATGTATTGAAAATTGTCATACATATGACACTTTATTTTTTGTGTACCTCCAAGTCGCTTCATCAAAAAACAGATTATGACGGTTTTAAATAAAGTTTCATAGAAGCATGTGGTCACTTTCCAATGAAAAAAAGCACAGGGCTTCCCTGGTGGCGCAGTGGTTGAGAGTCCGCCTGCCGATGCAGGGGACATGGAATTCTTAGAACAAATGAGGAAACCATAGCCTTGATATGTCTAAGTGCTGACTTTCATTCAAGATCTGTATGGCATATTGTGCCTCAGATTTTCATCACTGAAAAAAAAATAGCCCATTATAATGGTTAAATAAGATAATGGCTTGTAGCGCAGTCCGTGGTACATAATAGCCAGATTTTGAACTCAAGCTCATCTGTCATATCATGCTGCACATAACATTCAATCTGCTTCAGAAATAGGCCTTTCAGGTTTTAGTCTTGATCCCAGTCAAGAAAGTGGCAGCAAAATTCTAAATAGCCCCCATTCCCAACCATACATTCCTATAAAAAACATATTTCTCCCACTGCTAAGATAGCTTTCTCATATAGCTTGCATTTCCTGGGTTGGGGAGGGAACAAAAGGTGGGGGGGTGCAGAATAAATATAATTATCCAAAAGTTGGGGAGTTGTGCTCTACCTGGAAAGAGTACATTTGAGGATTATACTCCATGAATAATACATTTAAGGCTTATACACAGCACTGCATAAAGATTTGCTCCAGTAATATTTAAACAGCATGAAGTTATGTAGGCAAGATGATAATAAGAACACACACATATGAGAATTGTGTGTAGGTAAGCCATTCAATACCAATTACAGAAATTAATTCTATTATTTACTAAGCCACTAACTTCTTGAATCATGAAGCTTTTGGGTGTTTGAATGTATGACACATTTATATGAAATGCTGTTTCTGTGAGATTCCCAATTTCATTCCACAAATACCCTCTAAAAGCTATTATATTACATTATTTATTAAGCAATTGAACTCAATCATTTTATGCCACATCATCTTACATTCTAAGGACATGTTATATTGTCTTAAGCATCTTATATTTGATCCATTTTGTATGCACAGCTTATTACATTTATAGATTGACATTTGCATGTCTGATCAATTGCAAACCACCAGCATACAGTGCAGTATGATACCTTAGTTTAATTCAATTTCATTTTCAATTGGTTCCATCTTTAAATATTAATTTAGGTAAATGTGATTGCACCATAGTGTAATTACTTCAAGCAAGAACAGATTTAATCTATTTTTAAAACTATAGAAGATTTATGTGTCTACTCTCCAACTGTAAAAATGTATTGAAAATTGTCATACATATGATACTTTATTTTTTGTGTACCTCCAAGTCGCTTCATCAAAAAACAGATTATGACGGTTTTAAATAAAGTTTCATAGAAGCATGTGGTCACTTTCCAATGAAAAAAAGCACAGGGCTTCCCTGGTGGCTCAGTGGTTGAGAGTCCGCCTGCCGATGCAGGGGACACGGGTTCGTCTCCTGGTCTGGGAAGATACCACATGCCACAGAGTGGCTGCGTCTGTGAGCCATGGCCACTGGGCCTGCGCGTCCGGAGCCTGTGCTCCGCAAAGGGAGAGGCCACAACAGTGAGATGCCCGCGTACCGTAAAAAAAAAAAAGAAAAGAAAAGAAAAAAAGCACAATCAAGCCTCTCTCTGGGATTATTTATGGCAGAGGTTGAAAGCCGCCTGCCTCCAAAAGTGCTCTGGAGAGCACTTTTGCTTTATCCCTCCACACACACAAAAAAAGCCAACATTTTAATATTAGACAATTTTGCATAAAAGTCAAAATCAGAGATCTTGTACTACTTGGCCCACACTCCTGCATAGTAACAACTGACTGGTTAAGTGGCAGGTATGTGTAACCCCTTTAAATGGACAAGGCAGAGTTATTGCTGTGTGCTACAGCCCCACTGCATTTCTAATACTATGCGTGCATAATAAATACATAATATAGTTACACCCTGACTGATATGGGAGGCATTTGTATTTTCTATTCTTCATTTATGGTATTTACATTGTGGAAAAACAGAAATGCAGAATATTTGGCGGGGGTGAAGGTGGGTATCAGCATCGGTGCTAGTTGGAATGCTATCTTGGAAACACCCATAATGGAGAAACTCTTCCAGAAACTGTGCCCCTTACTATTTCTATGTTTACAAAATGAAAATCCCATATTTGTTCTTCAACATGTTTCACTATTTCTAATTCCTGCCCCAAGTCTCCTCCTACTGCTCCTCCTCCTTCTTTCTTCAGCTTAGGTTAACCTGGAACATTGTATTTAAAAACAATATTGTTCAGCAGATACTAGGAAACACAGCTAAGGAATTTTTTTTCCCAGAAGTTGTTTATTTTCCACCTATAGAAAACTGTAATAATAAGTGAATAGAAACCAAGAGATACCTTACATTAGGAAACTGTTTGATCTTCCTGAATTATTTTGCTATGTTTTTCCCCAATTTATTATATGTTAAAGTGATTTGGGAGAATGTTGCTCAGGTTGGGTTTTCTGTGAAATAGCTTTAAGAGTCCAAGTAAGTCACACTGCCTCTCTGGGCTTCGATATCATTTTCTGTTAAAGGGGTGTCTAATACAGTGATTAAGAGCATGGACTGAGGAGTTTGAATGCTGGCTGTGCCATTAGTTTCAAAACCTGGTGCAATGCACCCAGTCTCTTGATATCTGCACCTATCCAACGGAGAGGATAACAAGAGCGTTTTGCTCATAAGGTTATTCTGCAAACTAAGTGAACTAATAATGTAAAGCACTCAGAACTGTGGTTGGCATATATTAAGTAAGATGTAAGAGTTTGTTGAAAACAAATAAAACTTGATAAATTGTTTGTATCTAAATAAGCCACCAGCTTTAAAATTCTACTTTCATATTCTGTGACTTGATAATATCAATAGATTAATTAAAAGACCTCTTTAAATGTGTGATATTAAAGAGATTACCCCTATTATTTATGTTGATTTTAGTTTTATAAAAATATCTTGGCCAAATCTTTTTTAAATGAGTCTGTATACAATTCTTAATAGTAAAAAGATAAAAGAAGGAGAGAAGCTTACATAAGGAAATTCACTGTTCAATGTTACCTCGGTTCCTTAGATTGAAGTTTCAGTTTTACTTCAAAAAAATAAACAACTTGGTATAGGATTTCCTACACCTCATACATAGGGTAAGAAGTTAGAAATATTATGACACACTTACACTGAGAATGTATACTGGTAATCAAGAAGCGAAATTTCACATGGGGTAACTGTCTTGACTTTCTTCCAACCTAATTCTATTATCAAATTTTCTTTATCTGTACTTAAAAATGTTATTAATTTTGTTGTGTTCTATGTGGGGATCCCAACTTTAAAGAGTCTTATTTCTTTAAAACTATTCTTATGCTCTTTATATATAATATAGTTTTAATATACTTAAATATTAAAATTATTCTTTCTAGAAATTTTAAATTTGCTGCTTAATTCCAGGGTAATGAAATGTCCAAAAATGTTGATATGCCTTACTAAAACTAGTGACCTAATTCCATATGGAAATGCAATTTTAAACTGGTATAGTTTTCTGATAGAATATTTTAATTTTTTCCTGTTTCCAATGAAAATCTATTTTAAACTACACTTCGTAAGTCATTGAGAATTACTACCAAATGGGACTTAATTCAAAAAGAAAAAAATTATATAGGTATATACAATGATGGAGCAGGAAGGAAATATAGAATACACCTGGTTCATTGTCCTTATTTAAAGGAGAAGAAATTTAAAACCAGACAGGTTAACTTGTCAAAAGTTTATTCAGTAAGGCAGAATCACAGCCAAAACTGGATACAAGTTATCCGACTTGCTGACAATTTACCATGAGCATTGTCTAATGTGCGCTGGATTGTTAATTTCCCAGTCCAGAAACTTAAATGATGCTAGACACTAAGTTTATCAATATGTTTTAGCACTGTTCTTTAAAACACTGAAACTTATTAACACTGATGACTTCTTACTAAAGGAAGACCAATACAATGATTTTATCATGTCTAAGAATTGTATTGATCAGTAGACTCAAACTGTTGGCTGCAGATATTTTTAGCCCTACATATTTTATATTCAGATATCTAAAGAAATAATTCTCAAATAAATTTAGAATTGTGAGCAGAATTTAGTCTTTCATAATAGTCCCAAAATACTGTATTATCTCATTCAATATAGAAATCATTCTTATATATCTTATCATATCTCAAGATGTTCTAAAGTGACCACACACACACACACACACACACACAGACAGAGGCATATGCACTTATAAGCAAACCCACTGTTTAAATCATATCTATTTGTCCTACAGAAATTAAGTGCAACATGAAGGAAACACAGACATTTAGATATTTTCACCATTAATAATCGTTGATATGTAATAACACAAAATTGTAAAATGCAGAAAGCTCTAAAGAATTTTAAGTGAGTCTATACTTGAACCACCTGCTCATGGCCACGATAAATATTCTGGTATGTTTTTTTCCCCAGACTCATTACCATCCTTGTGTGTTTCTAGGTGTGTCTCTGTGTGTTGTGTGCCAAGTAAGGAAAATTTAGAAAAATTTGAATTCATAATAATTGATTTCCTTAGTTCAAAGATGGTGTATATACTTTAAGACTTGAACTCAGTTTATGGAGACCAAATACATGTCTTTACAACTTAAAATGTTGATTTATAATTATTTATGTCTCAATTTCTGTTTCATTTTTGTAATGCTCTACTTTAAAAATAGCGGAATTTATTTCTATGACTTTACCTCTAAATAGAGCTGTCCAAATTCTAGGAGTTTTGAGGCAGAAAACTTTTTTTTAAAATTTTTAAGTCCTTCTCATTGTAATTTCAGTGTAATCATTTACTAGTTAGACACTGGGAGACTGATTCCCATTCCTTAATTCAATAAATATTTTCATGTTGATAGTATGTGAGAATCATTCTCTTAGATGGCAAGGTAAAAACCAGTGAAAAAACACCACCAAAGCAATAATACAGCCCTGCCCTAACAGAACTTAACATTCTGATAGGTACATATGATAAAAATTAGACAAATTAATGTACAATATGATGGCAGGAAGCAATAGAACTATGAACAAAACTAAAGCAAAATAAAGGAATAAGAACTAATAGGAAACATTGTTTGAGATGGAGTAGTTTCAGAAAGCTTCTCTAGTGAGGTAAACATTTGAGCAAAAACCCAAAAGAAGTGAGGGAATTAAAACTCCCGGAATCTGACAGCAGCATGAAATGAATGTTGTCAGCAACCACCTGAGCAAGACAGCCGATCCTAAGTCAAGTATCCAGAAGAAAACCCAGCCAGGGGGCGGTCCTTGATTGCCTCTTCGTCAGATCCTAATAAAAGGACCAAAGTAAAGCATGCTCAGACTTCTGATTCATGGAGAGTATGAACTAAGAAATGTGTGTCCTTTTACCCCACTACATTTGTGGTAATGCGTTACACAGCAATTGAAAACTAACACACATTTTAATACCTGGAAGTGGGTTGTACTGTAACAAATACCTCAGAATGTGAGAGTGGATTAAAACTGGGCAATGGGCAGAGGCTGGAAGAATTTTGAGGATCGTTAAAGAGAAGCTCTTAATTTCTTTGAACAAACTGTTACTAAATGTATAGACTTTAAGGACGCTGCTGCTGAGGACTCAAAAACAAAGTGAGGAATGTGTCATTGGAAACTGGAGGAAGGAGTATCCTTGTTATACTGTGGCAGAACCCTTAGCAAAATTGCTTCCTGCAGTTACATGGAAAGCAAAACTTGTAAGGGATGAACTTGTTCATTTAGCTAAGGAGATTTCCAAGCAAAATGTTGAAGGTACCACCTGTTTTTTGTTTTGTTTTGTTTCTTTGCTGTATTTAGTAAAACATGAAGGACAGAGATAAATTGAAGGAATACTTAAAAACAAAAAAAGGAAAAGAAAACATATCTTGATGGGTTTGAAATACTCAAACTTTCCAAATGGCAAAGAATGCAAAAATTGAGAAATACCTTATAAAAGCATGGCATAGGGAAAAGCTGGGGGTGCAAATATACAACCTTTTGCTATACTCTCAGAAAGATCAAAAGATCAGAGTATTCAGTTACACAAAGTGTCCTTAAAGAATTAATAACATGCCTGGCAGATCCTCTCAATCTTCTCAATTAGCCTAGGAAGACTGAGAGCCTTGTCCTTCAGCCATCTGAACAGGAGGTAGAGAGGGATTATTTCAAAAGTATCTGTGAATGTGACTTTTGTCTAACGGGCTGAACCCCACTGAAATCCACAGGAGATCCATAAAGTTCTTGAGAAAATCATATCAGCACAAATATTGCCAGCTTGGACTGAAAGAGACGGAAAAAGTATCAAAGGAGAAGTTGAAACCCCAAAAGTCTACTGGAAGTGTCTTAGCTTGTTCAAGCCACTATAATAAAATACCATGACCTGGGTGGCTTATAAATGACAACTATTTATTTTTAATAGTTCTAGAGGTTGGGAAGTCCAAGATCAAAGTGCCAGCTCATTAGGTATCTAATAAGAGCCCACTTCCTGGTTAATAGATGGCCATCTTTTTGCTGTGTCCTCACATGGCAGGATAGGTAATAAAGTTCTCTGGGATCTCTTTCATAAAGGTACAAATCCCATTCATGAGGCTCCACCCTCATGACCTAAGCAATACACAAAGGTCCCATTTCCTAATACAATCACATTGGGGGTTAGGATTTCAACATATCAGTATCGGAGTACACAGATATCTAGTCCACAGTAGGCAGGAAGCAGACAGATAAACTATGCACTACAAACACATGCTACTTTTCATGAAAAGTGAAGATGACACAGAGGATGGAACCAAGAAAACAGAATACAGTAAAGAGCCACAAATAATTATTCTTTAGTCTTGAAATTTAATCAAGAAATTCCTAACATCTTCCAGATCAGAACTACTATTAAACAAGCACTTATTTTTACCTCCTATTTCCCTCTCCTTAAACATAATGTTTATAGCTCAGGATACAGGATATTCTCCCTACCGTACATCATATGGTATGGAGGCAGATAACTTGTCTTTTGTTTCATAGGTCCACAAATGAAAGGAATTTTGTCCCAGGAGCAGTATTTAAGAGATTATATTCAGGAACCTCATCTACTCCAGGACATGATCTGGATGATAAGATTTTGTACTTTGTTTTCTTTCTTTTTTTTTTATAAACATCTTTATTGGAGTTTAATTGCTTTACAATGTTGTGTTAGTTTCTGCTGTATAACAAAGTGAATCAGCTTTATGTATACATATATTCCCATCCTCCCTCTTGTGTCTCCCTCCCATCCTCCCTATCCCACACCTCTAGGTGGTCACAAAGCACTGAGATGATCTCCCTCTTCTGTGCAGCTGCTTCTCACTAGCCATCCATTTTACATTTGGTAGTGTATATATGTCAATGTCACACTCTCACTTCATCCCAGCGTACCCTTCCCCCTCCCCGTGTCCTCAAGTGCATTCTCTATGTCTGTGTCTTTATTCCTGTCCTGCCCCTAGGTTTGTCAAAAACATTTTTTTTTCTTTTAGATTCCATATATATGTGTTAGCATATGGTATTTGTTTTTCTGACTTACTTTATTCTGTATGACAGACTCTAGGTCCATCCACCTCACTACAAATAACTCAATTTCATTTCTTTTTATGGCTGAGTAATATTCCATTGTATATATATGCCACATCTTCTTTATCAATTCATCTGTTGATGGACACTTAGGTTGCTTCCATGGCCTGGCTATTGTAAACAGAGCTGCAATGAAGATTGTTGTACATGACTCTTTTTGAATTATGGTTTTCTCAGGGTATATGCCCAGTAATGGGATTGCTGGGTCATATGGTAGTTCTATTTTTAGTTTTTAAAGAACCTCCATACTGTTCTCCATAGTGGCTGTATCAATTTACATTCCCACTAACAGTGCAGGAGGGTTCGCTTTTCTCAACACTTTCTCCAGCATTTATTGTTTGTAGACTTTTTGATCGTGGCCATTCTGACTGGTGTGAGGTGATACCTCATTGTAGTTTTGATTTGCATTTCTCTAATGATTAGTGATGTTGAATAGGCTTTCATGTATTTGTTGGCAATCTGGATATCTTCTTTGGAGAAATGTCTATTTAGGTCTTCTGCCCATTTTTGGATTGAGTTGTTTCTTTTTTTGATATTGAACTGCATGAGATGCTTGTAAGTTTTGGAGGTTAATCCTTTGTCAGTTGCTTCATTTGCAAATATTTTCTCCTATTCTGAAAGTTGTCTTTTCGTCTTGCTTATGGTTTCCTTTGCTGTGCACAAGATTTTAAGTTTCATTAGGTCTCATTTGTTTATTTTTGTTTTTATTTCCATTTCTCTAGGAGGTGGGTCGAAAAGGATCTTGCTGTGGTTTATGTCATAGAGTGTTCTGTCTATATTTTCGTTGAAGAGTTTTATAGTGTCTGGCCTTACGTTAAGGTCTTTATTCCATTTTTGAGTTTATTTTTGTGTATGGTGTTAGGAAGTGCTCTAATTTCATTCTTTCACTTGTTGCTGTCCAGTTTTCCCAGCACAACTTATTGAAGAGACTGTCTTTTCTCCATTGTATATTCTTGCCTCCTTTATCAAAGATAAGGTGACCATATGTGTGTGTGTTTATCTCTGGGCTTTCTATCCTGTTCCATAGATCAATATCTCTGTTTTTGTGCCAGTACCATAATGTCTTTATTACTGTAGCTTTGTAGTATAGTCTGAAGTCAGGGAGCCTGATTCCTCCAGCTCCATTTTTCTTTCTCAGAATAGCTTTGCTATTCGGGGTGTTTTGTGTTTCCACACAAATTGTGGAATTTTTTGTTCTAGTTCTGTGAAAAAGGCCATTGGGAGTTTGATAGGGATTGCATTGAATCTGTAGATTGCTTTGAGTAGTATAGTCATTTTCACACAATGTTGATTCTTCCAATCCAAGAACATGGTATATCTCTCCATCTGTTTGTATCGTCTTTAATTTCTTTCAACAGTGTCTTGTAGTTTTCTGCATACAGGTCTTTTGTCTCCTTAGGTAGGTTTACTCCTAGGTATTTTACTCTTTTTGTTACAGTGGTAAATGGGAGTGTTTCTTTAATTTCTCTTTCAGATTTTCCATCATTAGTGTATAGGAATGCAAGAGATTTCTGTGCATTAATTTTGTATCTTGCTACTTTACAAAATTCATTGGTTAGCTCTAGTAGTCTTCTCGTGGCATCTTTAGGATTCTTTCTGTATAGTATCATGCTGTCTGCAAACAGTGACACTTTTACTTCCTTTCCAATTTGTTTCCTTTTATTTCTTTTTCTTCTCTGATTGCTGTGGCTAAAACTTTCAAAACTATGTTGAATAACAGCGGTGAGAGTGGGCAATCTTGTCTTGTTCCTGATCTTAGAGGAAATGGTTTCAGTTTTTCACCATTGAGAATGATGTTGGCTGCGGGTTTGTCATATATAGCCTTTACTATGTTGAGGTAGGTTCTCTCAATGCCTACTTTCCAGAGAGGTTTTATTATAAATTGGTGTTGAATTTTGTCAAAAGCTTTTCCTGCACCTATTGAGATGATCATGTGGTTTCTATCCTTCAATTTGTTAATATTGTGTATCACATTGATTGATTTGCATATATTGAAGAATCCTTGCATTCCTGGGATAAACCTCACTTGATCATGGTGTATGATGCTTTTAATGTGCTGCTGGATTCTGTTTGCTAGTATTTTTTATTTTTTTGCTAGTATTTGGTTGAGGATTCTTCATCCATGTTCATCAGTGATATTGACCTGTGGTTTTCTTTTTTTGTGACATCTCTGTCTGGTTTTGGTACCAGGGTGATGGTGGCTTCGTAGAATGAGTTTGGGAGTGTTCCTCCCTTTGCTATACTTTGGAAGAGTTTGAGAAGGATAGGTGTTAGCTCTTCTCTAAATGCCTGATAAAATTCACCTGTGAAGCCATCTGGTCCTGGGCTTTTGTTTGTTGGAAGATTTTTAATCACAGTCTCAATTTCAGTGCTTGTGATTGGTCTGTTTATATTTTCTATTTCTTCCTGGTGTAGTCTTGGAAGGTTGTGCTTCTCCAAGAATCTGTCCATTTCTTCCAGGTTGTCCATTTTATTGGCATATAATTGCTTGTAGTAATCTCTCATGATCCTTTGAATTTCTGCAGTGTCAGTTGTTACTTCTCCTTTTTCATTTCTAATTCTGTTGATTTGAGTCTCCTCTTTTTTTTCTCTTGATGAGTCTGGATAAGGGTTTATCAACTTTGTTTACCTTCTCAAAGAACCAGCTTTTAGCTTTACTGACCTTTGCTATCGTTTCCTTCATTTCTTTTTCATTTATTTCTGATCTGATTTTTATGATTTCTTTCCTTCTGCTACCTTTGGGGTTTTTTTGTTCTTCTTTCTCTAATTGCTTTAGGTGCAAGGTTAGGTTGTTTATTTGAGATTTGTCTTGTTTCTTGAGGTAGGATTGTATTGTTATAAACTTCCCTCTTAGAACTGCTTTTGCTGCATCGCATTGGTTGTGGGTCATCATGTTTTCATTGTCATTTGTTTCTAAGTATTTTTTCATTTCCTCTTTGATTTCTTCAGTGATCTCTTGCTTATTTAGTAGCGTGTTGTTTAACCTCCATGTGTTTGTTATTTTTTACATTTTTTTCCCTGTAATTGATATCTCATCTCATAGCATTGTGGTCGGTAAAGATAACTGATATGATTTCAATTGTCTTAAATTTACCAAGGCTTGATTTGTGACTCAAGATATGATCTATCCTGGAGAATGTTCCATGAGCACTTGAGAAGAAAGTGTATTCTGTTGTTTTTGTATGGAATGTCCTATAAATATCAATTAAGCCCATCTTGTCTAATGTGTCATTTAAAGCTTGTGTTTCCTTATTTATTTTCATTTTGGATTATCTGTCCATGGGTGAAAGTGGGGTGTTAACATTCCCTACTATTATTGTTTTACTGTCGACTTCCCCATTTATGGCTGTTAGCCTTTGCCTTACGTATTTAGGTGCTCCTAATTGGGTGCATAAATATCTACAGTTGTTATATCTTCTTGTTGGATTGATCCCTTTATCATTATGTAGTGTCCTTATTTGTCTCTTCTAACAGTCTTTATTTTAAAGTCTATTTTGTCTGATATGAGAATTGCTACTCCAGCTTTCTTTTGATTTCCATTTGCATGTAATATCTTTTTCCATCCCCTCACTTTCAGTCTGTATGTATCCCTAGGTCTGAAGTGGGTCTCTTGTAGACAGCATATGCATGGGTCTTGTTTTTGTATCCATTCAGTCAGTCTGTATCTTTTGGTTGGAGCATTTAATCCATTTACATTTAAGGTTATTATCAATATGTATGTTCCTATTACCATTTTCTTAATTGTTTTGGGATTTTTTTTTTTTTGTAGGTCTTTTCCTTCTCTTGTGTTTCCTGCCTAGAGAAGTTCCTTTAGCATTTGTTGTAAAGCTGGTTTGGTGGTCCTGAATTCTGTTAGCTTTTGCTTGTCTGTAATAGTTTTAATTTCTCCTTTGAAGCTGAATGAGATCCTTGCTGGGTAATGTTGGTTGTAGGTTTTTTCCTTTTATAACTCTAAATGTGTCCTGCCACTCGCTTCTGGCTTGCAGAGTTTCTGCCTAAAGATCAGCTGTTAACCTTATGGGGATTCTCTTGTATGTTATTTGTTGCTTTTCCCTGCTGCTTTTAATATTGTTTCTTTGTATTTAATTTTTGATAGTTTGATTCATATGTGTCTTTCACTTTGGATTTATCCTGCATGGACTCTCTGTGCTTCTTGGACTTGATTGACTATTTCCTTTCCCATGTTAGGGAAGTTTTTGACTATAAACTCTTGAAATATTTTCTGAGACCCTTTCTTTTTCTCTTCTTCTTCTGGGACACCTATAATTTTATACTGGTCCATTTAATGTTGTCCCAGAAATCTCTGAGACTGTCCTCAATTCTTTTCATTCTTTTTTCTTTATTCTGCTCTTCAGTAGTTATTTCCAGTATTTTATCTTCCAGGTTACTTATCCGTTCTTCTGCCTCAGTTATTCTGCTATTGATTCCTTATAGAGAATTTTTAATTTCATTTATTGTGTTGTTCATCATTGTTTGTTTGTTCTTTAGTTCTTCTAGGTCCTTGTTAAACGTTTCTTGTATTTTCTCCATTCTATTTTCAAGATTTTGGATCATCTTTACTATCATTACTCTGAACTCTTTTTCTTCTTCATTTGTTTGGTCTGGTGGGTTTTTACCTTGCTCCTTCATCTGCTGCATATTTCTCTGTCTCCTCATTTTGTTTAACTTATTTTGTTTGGGGCCTCCTTTTTGCAGGCTGGTTTGTAGTTCCTGTTGTTTTTGGTGTCTTTCCCTAGTGGGTGAGGTTAGTTCGATGGGTTGTGCAGGCTTCCTGGTGGAGGGAACTGGTGTCTGTGTTCTGATGGGTGGGGCTGGATCGTGTCTTTCTGGTGATCAGGGCTGCGTCCAGCTGTGTGTTTTGGGGGTGTCTGTGAACTTAGTATGATTTTAGGCAGTGTCTGTGCTAATGGGTGGGGTTATGTTCCTTTCATCCTAGTTGTTTGGCATGGGGCATCCAGCACTGGAGCCTCTGGCCATTGGATGGGGCTGGGTCTTAGCATTGAGATGGAGATCTCTGGGAGAGCTCTTGCCGATTGATATTACGTGGAGCTGGGAGGTCTCTGTTGGTCCAATGTCCTGAACTCTGCTCTCCCACATTGGACACTCAGGCCTGACACCAGGCCAGAACACCAAGACCCTGTCAGCCATATGGCCAGGTACATGGGGATTTTCTTGCCTTTGGGGAAATCTGAGGTCATCTGCCAGCATTCAGTATGTGTTCTAAAGGAGGTGTTCCACATGTAGATGTATTTTTGATGTATTTTGGGGGAGGTAGGTGATCTCTACGTCTCACTGCTCTGCCATCTTGAAGGTCTCCCGTTTGTTTTTTTTTCTTTTCCTTTGTGCTTTGTCTAGTTTCACTTGTTCACAGGGTGCTTCATGCAGACACCTAGCACTGGCACTTCAGATCAGAGTGCCTAGTGAGAAATGGCTGTGCTGACACCTCAGCTCAGCCTGCTGGGCCATGTGCAGAATTGCTGTCTGTGACGCTGCAACTCAAGATCAAATTTTGTACTTTCATATGATGCCTAATGGGATGAGATTTGGGGGAAACTTGGGAGAGGGTGAATCTCTTTCGCATTTGGGAGGGATATGATTAAATATACTTCAGTGAATCATAGCTCTGAGTCTTGGACCTTGTACTTTCAGCTTTTTTCTCCTACCTCCTGAAGTAGATAGAAGACCACTGGGCTAGATGATTTCCAACTCCTCTCATCTCTAAAGTTTACAGTTTATTTTTCAGAGAGACACGGGTATTCAAATTAAAAAAAAAAAAAAAAAACCTTTATCAAAGAACATGGCTTATGTTCTGATCAGAATTACTGGGCTTGTTTCCTAACTATAAAATCAACACTGTTAAGGTATTTAACTTACAACACTCCAGTGTTGTTAGTGTGGTTTAAACATTTAAAGCCAAAATTCATGTAAAGTGCTTACCTCAAAGAAGGGCTAGCATAGAGTAAATAAGTGCTATATTTTAGACAGTATAATCATCATTATTATTAAGCGATAATTTCTATGCATTGCTTATTCTGGAAGTGGAAGAGAAGTATCTTAGTGTGAAAAATAAACATAAGATATGATGAATATAGGGATTTCCCTGGTGGCGCAGTGGTTAAGAATCCACCTGCGAATGCAGAGGACACAGGTTTGAGCCTTGGTCCAAGAAGATCCCACATGCCATGGAGCAACTAAGCCTGTGTGCCACAGCTACTGAGCCTACACTCTAGAGCCCGCAAGCCACAACTACTGAGCCCACGTGCCTAGAGCCCATGCTCCACAACAAGAAGCCACTGCAGTAAGAAGCCCACTCACCACAACAAAGAGTAGCCCCCACTGACTGCAACTGGAGAAAGCCTGCACACAGCAACGAAGACCCAATGCAGCCAAAAATAAATTAAATAAATAAATTCATTTAAAAAACGGTGTGATGAACATCAAGCCATGCTAATTTAGATATCAGCAACTATAATTTCTGTAATGATTCATATCATTAAAAAGTCTCTTTCCGGGCTTCCCTGGTGGCGCAGTGGTTGAGAATCTGCCTGCTAACGCAGGGGACACGGGTTCGAGCCCTGGTCTGGGAGTATCCCATATGCCGTGGAGCAACTAGGTCCGTGAGCCACAACTACTAAGCCTGCGCATCTGGAGCCTATGCTCTGCAACAAGAGGCCACGATAGTGAGAGGCCCGCACACCGTGATGAAGAGTGGCCCCTGCTTGCCACACATAGAGAAAGCCCTAGCACAGAAACGAAGACCCAACACAGCAAAAAATAAATTAATTAATAAACTCCTACCCCCAACATCTTAAAAAAAAAAAAGTCTCTTTCCTTAAGTGACTCACCTTACTCCTGAAGAATCTGAGGCTTTATTAAGTAAAATGAAGATAGTGGTCAAGAAGTAAACTTATCTGTGGATGTGTTCACACTTTTATATTCCTTTGTTTATGAGAGTATTTTTCCAACCTGTGTGGCACTATACCAAATCCTCCTCCTCCCTTGAGACCTTTCCTGGTCATTGCAGAAACAACTTTTCCCAATTATCTCTGAACTTACTGCACTTTTCTCCTCTCTCAAGGCATTTATCACTTGCTATAATGTAACAGAGTCATCAGTGCAGATTTCTTCTCCCCTAATGCCCATAAACTCACTGACAAAAGGTTTTATTTTGATTCATCTTAGACACAAAGATATTTATCAACTCGTCCTACTGTAACCAAAGGTGGGATCTGGCTGCTCACCACTCAAAAGCCAATAAACAGGCAAAGTTGGTGGAAAGGAAAGTTTGCTTTACTCTGGATGCTGGCAACTTAGGAAGGGTGGAGGGTGGACACCTGTCCGAAGGCCGACTGCTCCACCCCATCCCCCATCACAACTAGTGGGCAAGAGATTTTATAGGCTGAGGGAGGGGGCTACATGCAGAAACAGCACACTGTCAGCTCTGACAGTCATCTTGAAATTGGTCATTGGTGGTCTGCCCAGCATCATCTTGATTGTTTTAAGTACAGTTAATCTCCAGTTCCAGGGTTGGTTTGTTCCCATTTCCTTGAGGCCAGTTCTTGGAATTGTGGCAGCTTATGTCATGGCTACAGTCTGGTCATCATGCAGTTAACTTCTTCCACCGGGTGGGGGTTTCAGTATCTATAAGACAGCTCACAGGATATGGCTCAGAATATTATCTATAATCCTTAGAAGGAAATAAAGGTCCTTGACTATACTTATTGACTATTATTACTTGGTCTCCTTTGACGGTTTTCCTTTGTTTCTGCATTTTCTCACTTCTCTGATTAAACTTATTCTTTGGCTAAAGTCTTTCCACAGGCAAAAGGCAAGCTGAGGATGTGGGGGGCAAGGATCACAGGGTCCTGCTCCATTTCACTACTTACTGTCATGACTCAACTTTAGGGATTTTCTCTGTGTTGTTTTAATGCAAATATTTTTTTAATAGACAGAAGATGTAACCTCTTTACTCTTTATACTCCCCAAATCACATGATATTGTAGCTATGAAAGGTATGATTTAACATTTGCAATTACCTTGCATCCTTGGTGAAATTGTATTATAATGTGTTATCTTTTAGAATAAGAAAACTGAACCAAACGATCTGTTTTCCTGCCCGTTGAACGCTTTAGACCCTTGGTAAGTGAGGCCTTTCTGAATTTCACATAGAAGATATGTCTCCTGATATAGAAAGTAATTCCTTTGCATTATACACAAGAGAATTATAAAGATTTATGGAAAATACAAGTGACTTCCCTATCATTCTTACCAGTATTTCCAGATGACTCCGTCGTAGAGGACTTTTTTTTTTTGAAAAAAAAAGTCGGCTTGAAATAACAAAGTAAAGTTACAGGATTGGACACGAAAGAGAAACCCAACACCCTCTGAATTTAATTTGAAAGTGAAAATAAGGGTTTGAAATTAAAAAGATGGGGGTACAGAGAGGGAAAAGGGCAGTTGTCATGCATATAGTCAAGCTACATCAAGGTTAAATCCCAATTGGGAAGAATAATTGAAAAATAAATAAATCTCTCTAAGGGTAGGACAAAAGAATTCTTAGGGAGGTGTATAACACACCAGACCCCACACTGCTTTTCAATAGCTTTAAAAAAAAAAAAAAAAAAAAAAATATATATATATATATATATATAATAGTCTTTGATTTGGTTAGATGAATGGGACTTAGGAATTTTTTAGCTGGAAGAATTTTGCAGTGTTACAGTGAAGAGGAATATGAGTAAGAGGAATTTAGAGGAACTCATTATTTATCAGTGTATTAGTATTAGTCTTCTATCTTTACTTTCCCCTTCTGTCATCAGCCAGAAAACATTCTCTGCTTTTAAAGGACTTATGCCACTATCTTAGTCCTGACTAGATAGTTTCCCTATCTTCAGGTCAATTCAATATAACATTATCACAGTAGTGAAATCTCATCATATTTACCAGTTCCAGTTACATCCCAAGGGTAGGAGATTATTCAAGGCCAAGGTCACTGAGGATCATTTTTAGAATTTTGTTCAACAAAATAGGGAAAAGAGTTCAACTTTAGCCCAGATTTATAAGCTTTCATTCAATGCAAAAAGAAGGCCACCAGTTATTTTTAATATATATTGACTGTTACATTTAATAGAGAACATAATAAGAATAATAAAACTTTACACACCATTTTTCCACAGGCACTTTCACATTTGCCCCTACAGAATACCTAGACAACTCTTATTATACCTACTTTCCAGAGCACAGAGATTTTAAGTAAACTATTCTCAAGTTCCACTAGTGGAAAATTCTGTCTTCAAAGAGAAGTCTGCTTCCAAACACATTATGTTTTACTTTACACAGAATTATTTATTGTAGATAATTTGCTGTTACCAGAATCATCAAACATGATTGCTTTCACTATTGACAGAATAGAATGAGTGTCTTCTATGGTGTGGTTTGTACTGTAACAACATGAGTTACAAATAATGTGAATATTAAAGTAAGGATAGAGTCCAAGATGAGGTGAGTCATGTTTCCCTGCATCTATAAGGCAATGATAGTGCTGAATATTAGAGATGAGAATCCAGGAAGAGGACTCCTAATTCAGAGCTGTGCATCATCAGGTGACTTGCCTCTCTTTAGGAGGCTCTCCAACTGCTTGAGTTGTGGAAATCAGGCTTTCCCCCCATGCTAAATGTCTGGAAGCCTATTCTGACCTGCTTAGGTTTCTAAATAGCCTTCCCTGGTGCTATATAGCAGGAGTTACATTGAGGAGTGGAAAACACCACTCCTTACACTCTCAACCTGTCGACTGCCAGATCTGTTTCATTTTCCAAGAATTGTGCCAGTGTCTTTTCTTCTGTTTAAGTTAGTTGACTTTTAAAATGTAGTTTCATTACCAGAGAGCTTAGTAAATGAGGTATCATTATACACAAATCCATAGGGACACTGAAATTATTTAAGACAATACAACCCCTTCTTCAGGATGTCATGTTTCTTTTTTTTTTCTTTTGCGGTATGCGGGCCTCTCCCTGTTGTGGCCTTTCCCGTTGCGGAGCACAAGCTCCGGACATGCAGGCCCAGCAGCCATGGCTCACGGGCGCAGCCGCTCTGCGGCATGTGGGATCTTCCCGGACCGGGGCACGAACCCGTGTCCCCTGCATTGGCAGGCGGACTCTCAACCACTGCGCCACCAGGGAAGCCCCAGGATGTCATTTTTAACAGAAATTTTACCCCTAGCATTTTTCTGCCAAGTTAAGGAAATATACAACATTAGTAACTAGTTGGTCTTAATACATTGCTTGCAAAACTTTTACAGGCAATCTCAGTGATGGTCTCTGGGAGAATTCTGCTTGAATAGGATTTAGACTTAGTTCATGCAATGTTGACTTTTGAGTGTTGGTCTTCTGAGAAAGAACACTTTATAAACTATGTATTTTAGCATCGATGGCCTGGGAATTTCTCACAGAGGATATCTTTCGTATTCTGGGTGTGATTACATAGCACCCTTTTCTAAGGGTTCACGTGTCAAAGCAAAGAGCTCTACAGGAATTACTCATTAAAGTATCTTCAAATGAAAAACTAACCACATCTAACAACAGTAAAGGCCAATTAAAAATATAAATAAAATATATATGTGTACTTATATGATAGAAAGAAAGGTAAGTAGATAATAGATGATAGACAACAGATTTGTTAACTTTTTGGTATTTCAGCTTACTGAAATTCTTAAATTTGGCATGATAAAATGATTTAAAGATATTTTCCTTCAATTTTGACATATGGATAAGAAAAGTAAAAGTAGATACTTAGAGCGATGAACTGATTTAGTAGAGTATTTCTTCCAACTGTGACTCAGAGTACACATGCTTTGCTTATATAAGTATCATATTTGAACCCAAGTTTCTAGACTTACCTTCTCAAATAAAACTGAATATGCTGATAAAAGAAGTCGCCACCTGTTTATAATACACTGAATTTAAAAACAATAAGGATTATAATTTGTATATTAGAATAAATAGGTATACAGAATTTTTATTACTCAAGGAATACTTAGAGGATTTCTGACCTTGTTTACCAAAGAAGCATCAGATGGGTATGTATTTATTGAAAAATAATGGGTTAAAAGTTGTCATAAGAGTGCTTGCTTTTTTCACTTCCATTTATATACATATAACATTTTAGGTATATCATTCTGCATTATTACTGACTTATTCTGTTATTAGCAGCAAGATGTATGTCCAGGTTTATTAGAAAATGGTAGTAATATCTCAGCAGATATTACTCTAAAGTTTGCAATTGTGATCATTCCAGTTTAGTTCCTAAACCAGCTAAAGTGCTGGTATATTAAGCCAAGTTTCCTTAAAGTAAAAAAAAAAAAATTAAATTTATGGTAATAATATTGGATTTTACTTAAAATGAAGATTTTTATTGACTTTAGTATACATGAAAATATCAATTCTGGAACTCTATTAAAGATATTATTATTTACTTTCGTAGTGTACATATGCAATATTTTTCAGAGCTTATTACAAATATATTAAGTTTTCTCCAGCTTTGATACTGAATCCTAATTACTTCACTAGATACCTGTCAAATAATATACCACACTCAATTTTTTGTTTGTTTTTAATTTTGGTAATGTGAATGAGACCAATGGCAGGAGTTTGATACTCATTTGGCCTTTTAGAAATACAAGAGAAATGTCCTCCCTGGAAAATTGTTGCTTGGAAAACTGAGGTTTAATGGCTTCTATTATTTTAAAAACATATTAAATAG
This sequence comes from Neophocaena asiaeorientalis asiaeorientalis, assembly GCF_003031525.2. Taxonomy (NCBI): domain Eukaryota; kingdom Metazoa; phylum Chordata; class Mammalia; order Artiodactyla; family Phocoenidae; genus Neophocaena; species Neophocaena asiaeorientalis. The sequence continues at coordinate 1,086,861 of NW_020173488.1, read as the reverse complement.
TATATAATTTTCTGTCTTTTAAAACATGTTATCCATACCTTCTACAACAACAAAAAATTATTTCATCTTAAACCATGAAAGATGTGTGTTAAAGAAGTTATAATTTCTTTAATAATGAAAAGCCAGTAGATCAGTAGATAGTGTTTCTGGTTACAGATTTACTCCTAGGTAGACATGTGATATTACACAAGTTATTTAAACTTTCTAGAAATCAATTCCTCACTTAGAAAATTAGATAAACTAAGTAGGATCTCAAAGGGTCTTGATATCTCTAGGATAAGCAAGGCTATGCTGGTACAATGGGGAAAAAATCAAAATCTCATTGTCACTTTTCCTTTTTATGCTCACACTAATTCTTCTGAAGATCCAGGAAACTCTCTGTGGTCACTGTCCTTCATGCAGCTATTGGTGACTAGGAGTAAGGCTGCAGTTGCTACATAATCTGGAACATGCAGCTTTCTTGGATGATGCAAGAAAGCTGCAGGAGGGCTGTTCATAAGCAAGTATAGGCTTTGGAATTGACAAAGACTCTCTACTTGACCAAACTCTAGATAGACTCCTCTAAGCCCATTTTCAACTAGGCTCTGTCCTTAGGCCTTGTCTTCAAGAGCCCAGTTGTAGCAAGAATCTTGCTATGTCAGTTTCACAAGAATCTCCCACCCTCAATATCTGATTACCCTTGCTATCTGATTATATTCCTCATCCCCCACTACTATAGACTGAATATTTGTGTCCCCTTAAAATTCCTGTGTTGAAACCTAATCCCAAATGGGATAGTATTAGGAGGTGTAACCTTTGGGAGGTGACTAGGTCATGAGGGTAAAGCCCTCAGGAATGGGGTCAGTGTCATTACAAAGGAGATTTCAGAGAGATCTCTGCTCCTCTCAGTGAGAGGGGGTCTTCTATGATCCAGAAAGCAGAACCTACCAGATGCTGAATCTGCTGCCTCCATGATTTAGGAGTAACAAGCCTTCTGAATTGTGAGAAATAAATTTCTGTTGTTTATAAGCTACTCAGTCTATGATATTTTGTTATAGTAGACCAAACAGACTAATCCCCCTAGGAAATATCTGATCACCTTGGTCTGCCTTCAGCAAAACTTCTTTTAGGTCAATTTGACAAGGGTTTCTCTATTTTCTTAGTAATTTTCTACCCCCTAAACCACTATCACCACCACCGACTCTGCTTCGTAACTATAAATCCCCACTTTTTTTTGTTGAATTTGAACCTAGTTATATACTGAGGTCTTTTTTCCCCTGTTGTAATAGTGCTCAAATAAAATCTGTTTTTACCACTTCAACAATTGTCCAGCTCTGGTTTTCTTTAAAAGATGAAAGTGATATGTGACTCTTTCCCACATATTCCTTTGGTCACAGCTAGTCACACAGCCATGCTTATTCAAAGAGATGTGGAAGGAAGATGAGAAGCACTGGAAATCTTTGTGAGAACTGATTATGTCTATTGTACTTCTTTGTGCTGTAACTTCCTAAAATTCCATTATGCCTTGAAATTTCCCAGGGAAAAGGTATTGGATAATAACAAGTTTACCAATAATAAAAGCATTTTAAACATATATAAATACCTTTTCTCAACGTATATTCACAAAAACATCCATGTTAGAGTTATGTCTGACAGACATCACTCTTATATTACAAGTGAACAAATTGAGGCACAGAGTATGAAATACAGTGATTAAATAACATCTGAAATACACTCCTCTGCTTGGATGCAGAACAAAGTCTAGAATCTAATCTCCTGTATTCTAATCCGAAATTCTTTTCCACTGGACTATGTCAAATGTAAATGTAACTAACTAGAAAATACTACCTGAAATCACTGTCAAGAAAAAACAGCTTGAAAGAACATTCTAGTATTTGACTGAAAACAAGTAGTTTCATTTATTTTTATTAAGAATATGAATTTCTCAAAGCAGGAGTTATGTTTATTCTTTATTTGCTTCCTTCATGAGGTGCAAGACAGGGCAAGAAAACATTAGCTTCCTCCACTTTACCCCACTCACATGCCCCTGTCAAAATCTTTTTCCTGGATACTATTCAAATGTCACAAATGAACCTGGGCGCCAATTTGTGACAATGTGCTAAGCACCCCTAGTTAATAGTACCTTATAAAATATTAGAACATTAAGGCCCTTAGAGAACATCTTGACTAAAATTCTCATTTGTAGATAAGATACCTGAGTCTCAAGAAGATCAATCTGTTTTTCCATTGCTACTAAGCTATATTATTTGCTGTATTAAGTATAATTGAAGAAAGTATATGTGACCTATCTGGGGCATTTATTTTAGAATACTTCCAATAATAAAATTCATATAGTTTGATTTTAAAAAGTAACCTCTTTGCCATGAATCTTCCCCACCCCTATGTATGTTCCGTATTTACCCCAGTTATCAGAGAAGAATAAATACTATCACATAGCTCCCCTGCTGGAAGGCCTAGGTAAGCTTCCCTTGCTTATGAGAGAAAGCACACATTCTGCAGTATTTAATTTTGCAGTCTGGTTTCCACATTCCACATTTCAACATTCTCCATATTCACTGACAGTCCTGCAGCCCATACCAAAATCAGAGTGATGTCATTCTTCTCTGCACATATGATGGTATTTCATAACTTCACACCTTTGCTATTGTTTACCTTTATCCAATTTCCCTTTCTTCCAGTCCTTCTGAGTCCTATTATTTGCCACCCTTCATTTCAAATGATGTCCCTTCAGGAAAGACTCTCTCATCTTCCTAGGAGTGGTCTGTGTGCTCCTACAAAATATTGTTCATATCACTATCAAAGTATTTACCAAACTCACATGAAATTTTCTGTTTCACCCAATAGATCTTCTGAAAGCAGACACCACAGTTCATGCATTTTCTTTTTTCATGGATACCAGAGTATCTGACCTAATAGCTGCCTAATGAATTTTGTAGAAGAGTGAAAATATTATTGAATAAAAATTACTTACACTGACACAACTCTTTACAAATCACCAGTACTTTTCCTATTGTGTTATAGCAACCCTTCACCACATAGTATCCATCTATTTATAATTCTTATACACAGGGTTCACCAGATGTGGGAGAGGGATTCTTTTGAAAGTTCCATAAGTGAAGAAAACCACCAGTAATTGGACAATGGGTAATATTTAACAAACTCTCTTGACACAAACTCTCTGTGCCCCCTAGTAACTCATCCAGTTGTGTATCTCCCTACTTCCAAATGGCATGACCACAGCTACACAGCAGTAATTTAAACAAGCAGCTAGTCACATTTTCTCAAACTGTAGAAAGTGAGGATTTCAAAGCTACACACCAATTTTGTTTTATAAGGTGTTTCACTAATTATGTTCACTGACCTTACTTCCACTGTGTTAGTTTATATTGCTCTCTGCTTGAGGAGTTTAATGAGTGTGTGAATTCCACTGGGTATTCTGATTACAATATCCCTGCATATGTGCACCATTTTATGAGAAAACAGATTACCATGAGTCTAAAAAAAAGGTGTTTTTTGGGTCTTCCATCTGAATTTTATACTTTTCTTCAATTATGGGTTTCTCAACCCAAATTATAATATTTGTCACAAATAAGCTGGTATGTCAAGAATAAATTTATGTGTTCTATTTCAGCTCAGCAAGAAGTGGAAAGAATATGAGATTTTGAGTGAAATGACTAGTTCCACCTCCACTACTTACATTTTGCTTGACATTGGGAAAGTCTCTAACCACACTTAGCCTCAAGTTCTTCTTCTGCTAAATGTGGATACTAATTAGATACAGATTCTGTCAGAATCAAGAGAGAGGATAGATGTAAATGTGCCTTTTTAAATTCAAGGATGTATATGAATTTCACAGTACAACATTATATATGCATATTATCATAAGTTTTTGCTAAATCCTATTCAGGTATTGACCTGCTGCCTCTTAATGCAATCAAGGAATATAATTAAGCAGATCTGACATCTAGTTCTGGCTGTTTAGTCAGGAGCATTAATGAGTGACATTGGGCAGCTCACAGTAACCTTAATCAAATCTGGCTCCTACCTTTAGTATTAACAGATTCTGAGAACCACCCCTTCTTTGGAGTTACTGGATATGAGTACATCACCACCTGTCAAGATAATTCTTTCTCTTTTGTGTCTTTTTTTTCCTTCTGTGACTCAAATGCCAATGCAATTTTTGCCTGTATCTGGAACCTACTCTTTGTCATTCATTCTGAAGACTCTGTAAATAACCCTATTATATGGTAGTCAATGAGAAAAAAATTGCAAATAAAGTGCTGACCCAATTATAAACTGGAAGTCAAGAAATCTGCAATCTAATATGAGTATTAGCAATTATGTGCTGGACACTCTCAAATTTATATCATTTATCAGAAATCCTCTGTTGGCATTCAAGAGCCAAAATATTCAATTGCCTATACAACATTACAATTGTAAAATACATATACAGACTTCAGTGTTTTGGTCCAGCATATAAGAAGCTTAGAAATCACCATTCTATCCTAACCAAAAGTAAAGAGCTGAACAAACTGAAAAAATCAACAATTCTTTTTAGATCTGTCAGAGAAGCAAGGTCACAAGGTAAACCACTGCACAAAAAAATTAGAGAGACAGACAAGCAGTTACAGAGAATCACAAATTTCAAGAGAAGAAACCCATGAGCAGAAACCTCCCCAGGAACCAGTGCTGAGGTAGAAAAACTTTAACTATAATTGGCAAATTGCAGAGTTGTGTGGACAACTCTAAGTATTAAAAACTCCAGGGGAACATTGTCAAGGGGACATCCATGCTTTTGTGAGTTTTACTCCAGGACATTTATCAGGTTCTCATGGTGAATAACGGAGAAAAATTCCCTCGTGCTTATGACAGGGGTAGGGAAAAATGTAACCATTTTTTAAATACTCCAGAATATTCTGCTCTAAAAAAGGCCTGTCTTCAGGAGAAACAATTTTATCAGTATTAAACTTGCTGGGGTTTTAATCAGAGCCTAACCTACCTGGTGGAAGAAAAATATCCAACTCCGTAAAGGAATTTTGTGAAAAACCATACACACAATTTTTTTTTTTTTTTTTAGTTTGTCTTTCAGTACCTGGTTTATGTTACTTATCACAATGTACTCCAGCTTTATTTATGTTGTCACAAATGGCAAGATTTTCTTTTTCTTTATGGATGAACTACATATGTTCTTTATTCATTCATTTATTGAGAGACACTTAGGTTGTATCCATATCTTAGCTGTTGTGAATAGTGTTGAATGTGATGAAGCTATGTCTTCAAGATATGGATTTCATTTCCTCTGGATATATAACCAGAAAAGGGATTGCTAGATTGTATGATAGTTCTGTTTTCAATTTTTTGAGGAACCTCCATAATATTTTCCATAGTGGCTGCACCAGTTTACATTCCCACCAACAGGGTTCTCTTTTCTCCACATCCTTCCCATCACTTATCTCTTGCCTTTTTTTTTTTTTTTTGCTTCGCCCTGTGGCTTGCAGGATCTTAGTTCCCCCACCAGGGATCGAACCTGGCTCCCCTGCAATGGAAGCGCAGACTCCTAACCACAGGACCACCAGGGAATTCACTTGTCTTTTTTTTTTTTTTTTAATTTATTTCATTTATTTATTTTTGGCTGTGTTGGGTCTTCATCACTGCACGCAGGCAGTGATGCGTTGAGCAGAGTTGCGGTGAGCAGAGATTACTCTTTGTTGTGGTGTGGGGGCTTCTCATTGTGGTGGCTTCTCTTTGTTGCAGAGCATGGGCTCTAGGCACCTGGGCTTCAGTAGTTGTGGCTCATGGGCTCTACAGCGCAGGCTCAGTAGTTGTGGCATGCAGACAATTTTAATAACCCAGATGAAAATGGAGGATTCCTTGAAAGACAGAATCTGCCAAAACTCACACAAGAAAAAGCAGACAATCTGAATAGGACTGTATCTATTAAAGACATTGAATCAATAATTTGAACCTTCCACATCAGAAAGCACCAAGCCCAGATAGGTGACTTCTAGCAGATAGGTGAATTCTACCAAACATTTAAATAAAACAGAATTTTCTACAATCTCTTCCAAAATACAGAAACAGAGGGAATATTTCCTAACTTATTCTATGAGGCCAAGATTACCCTAATACCAAAGACTTTATAATAAATGAAAATTGCAAACCAATATTTTTCATGAACATAGATACAAACATTCTCAACAAAATAGCACATTGAATCCAACAGCATATAAAAATAATTATAAACCACAACCAAGTGAGATTTGCACTTGTAAATGCAAGGCTGCTTGAAAATCCAATAATGCAATCCATCACATCAACAGACCAGAAAAGAAAAATCTCATAGTCATAACAATAGATGCAGAAAAAGCGTTTGACAAAATCCAATGCCGATACATGGTAAAAATGCTCAGTAAATTAGGAATAGAGGGGAACTTCCTCAACTTGATAAGGAATATCTACAAAAACCCTATGGTTAATATTGTATTTAATGACAAGAGTATCAAAACTCCCCCACTAAGATCACAAAAAAGACAAGGATATTCCCTTTCCTTATTGCTTTTCAACATCACACTGAAAGTCCTAGTAATGCAGTTAGAAAACAAAAGGAAATAAAAGTTATACAGATTAGAAAAAAAATAAAATTGTCTTTGTTTGCAGATGACATGATGGTCTATGTAGAAAATCTAAAAGAACTGATTTTAAAAAGCTCCTGAAACTAATAAGCAATTATAACAAGGTTAAAAGACACGAAGTTAAAATATAAACTCTATTATTTTCCTATATAGTAGCAATAAACAAGTAGATTTTGAAGTTAAAAACATAATACCATTCACATTAGAATGCCCAAATATGAAATACTTTGGTATAACTTTAATATAATATGTATAAGATTTACATGAGGAACACTACAATACTCTGATCAAAGATATCAAAAAAGGGGCTTCCCTGGTGGCGCAGTAGTTGAGAGTCCGCCTGCCGATGCAGGGGGCGCGGGTTCGTGCCCCGGTCCAGGAAGATCCCACATGCCGCGGAGCGGCTGGGCCCGTGAGCCACGGCCGCTGAGCCTGCACGTCCGGAGCCTGTGCTCCGCAATGGAAGAGGCCACAACAGTGAGAGGCCTGCATACCGCCCAAAAAAAAAAAAAAGATATCAAAAAAGAACTAAGTAAATGAAGAGATATCTCATGTTCTTGGATAGAAAAACTCAATAATGCCAAGATGTCAGTTCTTCCCAACTTGATCTATAGGTTCAACATAATCCCAATCAAAACTGCAGTAAGTTATTTTGAGGATATCAGCAAAATGATTCTAAAGTTTATATGGAGAGGCAGAAGACCCAGAATAGCCACTCAGTACTGAAGGAGAAGAATAGAGTTAGAGAAGTGACATACCGTACTTCAAGATCTACTATAAAGCTACAGTAATTAAGACAGTATAGTTTTAGAAAAAAAAAAAAAATCAGTGGAACAGAATAGAGATCCCAGAAATAGACCCACATAAATATAGTCAACTGATCTTTCAGTTGCCTATAAGCAAAGGCAATATAATGAAGCAGAGATAGTCTTTCCAGTAAATAGTGATGGAACAACTGGACACCCACACATAAAAAAATGAATCTAGAACAGAACTTACACCATTGACAAAAATTAACACAAATGGATCATAGACATAAATGTAAACTACAAAACTGTAAAACACCTCGAAGATAACATAGGAGAAAACCTAGATAACATTGAGTATACAATGACTTTTTAAATACGTTACAGGCATAAGCCATGAAGGAAATAATTGATAAGCTGACCTGCATTAAATTTTAAAACTTCTGCTTTGTGAAAGACAATTTCAGTAGAATAAGACACAAATCATAGACTAAGTAAAAATGTTTGTGAAAGACTCAGCAGATAAAGAACTGTTATTCAAAATATACAAAGAGTTCTTAAAACTCAACAATAAGTACACAAATAACCCAATTAAATGATGGACTAAAGCCCTTAACAGAGCACTCACCAAAGAAGATATACAAATGGCAAATAGAATATGAAAAGATGCTCCACATCAATATGTCATTAAGGTTAATACAAATTGAATCAACATTGAGAGATCACTACACATCTGTTAGAATGTCCACACTCCAAAGTACTGATAACACCAAATGCTGGGGAGGACGTGGGATAATAGGAACTCTTATTCACTGCTAGTTAAAATACAAAATGGTACAGCCACTTTGGAAGACAGTTTGACAGTTTCTTAGAAAGCTATATGTATTCTTACCATACAATCCAGCAATTCTGTTCTTTGATATTTACCCAAAGGAAATGCAAACTTATGTCCACACAGAAACCTGCACATGAATGTTTATAACAGCTTTATTCATAATTGCCCAAACTTGGAAGCAACCAAGTTGTCCTTTAGTAGGTGAATGGATAAATTGTTGTACATCTAGAAGTGAGATATTATTCAGCACTAAAAATAATGAGCTATCAAGCCATGAAAAGACATGGAGGAAACTTTAGTGTATATTACTAAGATAAATAATCCAATCTGAAAATGCTACATACATACTGTATGATTCCAACTATATGACATTCCAAAGGCAAAACTATGGAAAGAGTAAAAAAAATCTGATTGTGTTAAGGGAGAGGGTGGCAAAGTACAGAGAATTTTTAGGACAGTGAAACTATTCTGTGATACTGCTATAGTGGATACAAGCCATTATACATTTGTCAAAATTCATAGAATGTACAACACCATGAGTGAACGCTTATGTAAACTATGGTATCTGTGTGATAAGGAGATGTCAATGTAGATTCAATGACTGTAACAAATGTACCACTGTGGTGCAAAACATCAATAGTGGGTATGCATGTGTGGCAACTGGGTGTATATGGCAACTCTTTTGTACTTTTCACTCAATTTTGCTATGAACCTAAAATTGCTCTTAAAAAATAAAGTTTATTTATTAAAAACAAACATAATACACATACATCTCAGAGTCCTCTTTTCCAAAACAAAACCTATTTTTCTCAAAACATTGATGTTGACTTTTTCAACACTCAATAACTACTTTTATTGAGCCTGGAGTTGGGTAATTGACCGAGTGGTTGAACCTGGTACACAATCTGATAGCACTTATAGTTCCCAGGCTATAGGTCTTCTGCAAGAAAAAAAAAGTTGTTACTGATACAAATACTTAAAGATTTTTACATATCTTTCTGAATTTATTTTTTTACCACTATAATCCTAATTCTCCCATGCAGTCACACTGGCCTCTGCTTTTCCTCAAAAAATCCCAATAGTGCTCCTGCTTCAGGACATGAGGTTTTGATGCACTTGTTTGTAATGTTCTTCTCTTAGGAAGAGTGTCATCCCCCTAGAGAGGTCCTTCTGGATCTCAACCCTGTGACCCAGGAATTTTCTCTTTTTCCCTTGCTCCATTTTAATTCATAGCCTTTGTATTTGATGTTGAATTACTTATTCTATATTTATTGTTTATTATTTATCTAATTCATTAGAATATAAGCTCCACAAGGGCAAGAGTTTGTCTCTTTGTTTACAGATGTATTTCCTGTGCCTAGAACAATTCCTGACATTAACTTTTTAAAATATATTTAAAAATTTTATTGAAGTATAATTGATTTACAATGTTGATTTAATTTCTGCTATATGGCAAAGTGACTCATATATACATATGTATATATTCTTTTTCATATTCTTTTCCATTATGGTTTATCACAGGATATTGAATATAGTTCCCTGTGCTATACAGTAGGACCTTGTTGTTTATCCATCCTATATATAATAGTTTGCATCTGCTAAACCCAAACTCCCAATCCTTCCCTACCCAGCCTCCCCTTGGGAAGTACAAGTCTGTTCTCTATATTTGTTAGTTTGTTTTTGTACTGACATTAACTTTTTATGCTATATTTGTTAAATGAATTAATAGTTCAAAAATAATGTAGATGCATATGCTCTAAATTGTGGAATGTGGAACTATGGAAGATAAGCATGGATGGGAAGGGTTGTTTAGTATAGAAATCTTCCTGTAAGTAGGGATAATTCCAAGGTGTGAAAAATGAGTAGAGTTTCAGAAGATATAGCAATGGGGATTGAGTGCTCTTAGACAAAAGAGTCATTCTGAAATCAAGGAAGTGAGAAATAGTTTGATGGAGAGGAAGTTAATAGAAAAGTGGTGGAGATAAAGCAGGAAGTAGCAAAAGTCAGATCACAAAGGACTCTGGATGCTAACCTAAAGCTACAGAGAAAAACTGAAGATTTTTAAATAGGTGACATTATCAGATTTATATATTTGAAAAAATGATTCCTGTAGCTAGAAAGAGGAGAGATTGGAGAAGAGCCAGACTAGAGTCAGAAAGAATGCAATGTAGCGATACACAATACAAGTGAGAGAGCCTGGACTAAGGCAGTGGCATTGGGTGAAAAGATCCAAAATAATTGCTGAGATAGTAAGATGATATAATCCGTTAAGACTTTATCACATAATGAATGTGATGAACCTGGGGAAAGAATCAAGGATGACTCTGGATTTATGGCTTGGCAAGAAACTTAATGACAATGCCACTCACTGAGATAGGCTGTATGGTAGAATGAAAGATTTTTAAAAATAAAATAATTCAGAAAACCTACATGTCCTCCAAATTTTGGAGGACAAAGGGAATTGTACTTGGTTTGTGTCTGATAATTTTCAAAGAAGAAAAGCTGTTCTTCCTCTGATGATAGTGGAAATGTGGGCATTTGCCATGTTATGGACTCTTTGACAGCAGTCTTTCAGTTATATTGAAAAGAGACCTGCCTAAGAATACTTCTTGCCAGGAGTAAAGAAAACTCATTAGAAAAAGTTGAAGGTAAAATAGGCATAGGTCATCATATGTAAAACAGGCATAGGTTAGTGATGGTTTGGAGAAAGCATTGCTCATGCCAGGGAATTGAAAGCAGAGGTTCCTAGTAGTAAGTAGTAAGGATAAGATAAGCTCTGAAGAATCCCATAAAAATTATTTTCCATGGGACAAAGAAAGAGCATTATAATTCCAGATTAGTATTGCTCCAGTGCAAACATACAACTCCCAAGGTGAGAGTAAAATACAATCCTATTTATTTATGAGTTGATTTAGCCTCCCATGGTCACTTTAAAATTTATTCATGAGGGTCATCTCCATGCCACTGGATGAAAACTTTGGAAACCTTCCCAAACTCTTAGGTAATAGACAATTCAATTCCCTCTTTGATGCAAACAGGGTCTCCATTCTGAAATTAGGTTATTATTAGATTATTGAAGATGGTAATCAATAATTAGTGAATTAATTAGTTATAAGAAATCTCCCAGTAATCACACACTCATCCCATACCCTGAAATTAATAGCTCTTGGCATTTGAGGAAGGAGTATAGTCTTCTGCTCTCTCCCCCTGGTCATGTCTTCTCTTGTAGTAGGTGGGAAAGGATAAGGTGTAGACTGTATGACTGGTAGTGGTTAAACCAGCTTCTTTCTCAGGGTTGTTCAGAAAGTCCCAGCTCTGGATATGTCTTACTCTTACTTAGGGCAGATGCATTTCTCTTTGGGGTGTTTTTTCAGCCCCCAATAATTCAGCATCCACTACCTATTTCTTGATGCTGGAGTCTCTCCACTTCTCTCACTGACTTTTGTACAGGACAGTAGACAATCCCATTCCAGCTTTCTCTCTTGTAGGCTCACCTCTGATCTATAGAAAATACTCACACATTTCTTGACTCAACAAATTCTGGGAGAACTTGCCCATCTCAGTTAGCTTACATTTTGCTTTCATGTGTTCCCAGTGGCTGTCAGTCCCCAGTCCATGATGACCCCGAGTTTAGGAAAACAAATCAAGTTCTCTGAAAGAAGTTAAAGAGGTGACTTAGAGAAGAGAACTTTAAACTTTGGGAAACTTGACTAAAAATATAATAATAAACATTGGTATCTGCTGAATCAGCATCTCAAATAATGGGTGCAGTGTCTAAAATTTTGAATACACTTCCCTAAGATTATTGTAACTCACATCAGAGTTTGAGTGAGATTAGCTTATCCATAGCTTTTTCCTTTTTAAAAAATTTCATTTATCCTTTCATTTGTCATCAATTTTAAGACACATAACAACAATGATTATTATATATTTTAGTGAAAGTTGGAAATGCATTTTGCTATAAATTTTCCCTAAAACTATGTATTCTTCTCCCTATGTTGTTTTGCCTTACAAGAGTTAATACATGTATTCAGATGTAAAAATGGTGATTATGTTAAAGAGGAAAAGCCATGATTCCTGGAGAATATGATGCCATAGCTATCATCTACTGCCTTCAATAAATTGCACCTCAAGTCTCTTGATTTTAAAAACTGCGATCCTGTGGAAAATCACCCTTGTGAGCATTCACAGTGCTCCCTGAACAGATGGACATGAGTGAAGATATCCAAGACACTACTGATAATCATGGAATGTATTTGTGGATTTCAGTAAATAATCTAAAAGAATCCAGATGGAATATTATCCTGCTGGAAATGATACATAATTAGGAACATGGTCACTATTAAAATACTTCCCAATGCATATTTATGCCATATATTATACAATATATGTGGGCATAAAAATTAAAAGGAGGAAATGTAAGGATTATATTAAGATTTACACTAAAATATTACTTAAACTTCTCACTACAAAAAAAAGTGATGTAAATAATGTGGTCCCTTTGGACATCCTGTCTCCTTTTACAGAACAGTTTCTGTAGCTAGTCACATAGGCAAATAATTAAACCAAGGGAACAGCAGCATGGCTACGATAAAATTACTTGCTCCCGGGTGTGTAGGGGACTGGTTTGTTGCAACTTGCTACAATGTTTGCTGTTTTTTCAAAAAGTGTTAGGCCTTTGGACATGGGTTCCTCATTTGTGAGGCAAGCTCACTGAATGAATAGTGTCCATCTGGGCCCAGTGGGACTTATAGGCAAGGGAAAACAATACAAATATGCTGATAACTGTATTGCCTGCTACACTGTGAGTAATAAATTCCTTTGTCTCTGATCCAGAGTTCTTGTATTGTCTCTCAGAAAATTTTTAGCTTAAGAAGTAGGGTAAAAACCTCAGACACCTTATAGTTCTTGATATAGTCCTTAAGCAGTTTGAATAAAAGGCTATTTTCAGATTGAAATTAAAATTTTTGAGTTCACTTCTCAGATAAATCCATGAAAACAAAAACTGTTACATAAAGTTTAAGCAATGTGTTGGCTTCCTACCACTGCTATGACCAATTACTACAAACTTATAGGGGCTAAAAGAAAATAAATTACAGTTCAGTAAGTCAGTCCAAAATTAGTCTTTCTAGGCTAAGATCAAGACACTGGCAATTTGGAGACTCTTGAAGAGAGCTCATTTCTTTGCCCTTTCTAGTTTCTGGTGGCAATCCTGATCCTTGGGCCATGGCCCCTTCTTCAGCACTGAATCACTCTAAGCACTGTTTCTGTAGCTGTATTTCCTGCTTCTCACTCTGACCCTCTGCTTTTCCCTTATAAGGACCCATTGGACCTACCCTGGATAATCCAGGATAATCTTCCCATCTCAACATCCATATCTTAATCACATTTGCCAAGTCCCTCTGCCATGTATGACAACATCTTCACAGGTTCTGGGGATTAGGACATAGACATAGATAGCTTTGAGGGGCCATTATTTAATCTACCACAAAGGATTCAAGTATGCTAAGAAGTCCAACAATGGCCCAAAGTTGATCACATGGAGAAAATTTCAAGGAAAATCTTTAGGGGAGTCACAGATATTTCCAGGGAGCTTGAGGATCCATGAATAAGAAATAAAGGTTTATACACAGGGACTCTTACAGCATAATTAGGATTCAACTGCATCATATATAATGCAGCATCATGAAGGCAACTGTGATATTCTACCTAGATCAGTACAGATGGGATAGACTTGTGATCAAAAGTAAAGGATTTGAATTCTATCCACATTGTTACTTGTGTGTCTTGATAAGACTATGTAACCACCTTTTGTAATCTAATTGGTTTATCGATTTATAAAGGAATCAACACCTTTATCTGGTTGAATTTTTATGAGAACTAACTAGGTAAAACAGATTATTAGTTATAATGTTATACAAATATATAATTTGCATCATGACATTACAATATTATAGTTTATGAAAAATTTTTTCTATTACACATTACATTGTTGTAGAAAGAAACAATTTGTAAATTACTAGTCAATATCTAAAAAAATTATAACACATTCTTTAATTTACAAATTATTAAGGTATCATTTTGGCTCATATTTGTAGGTAACAATTGTTTTTTTAAAAACTTCTGTATTGAGTTGTTTCTTTCTTTTTTTTTCCCTGCGGTACACGGGCCTCTCACTGCTGTGGCCTCTCCTGTTGCAGAGCACAGGCTCCGGACGCGCAGGCTCAGCGGCCATGGCTCACGGGCCCAGCCGCTCTGCGGCATGTGGGAATCCTCCCGGACCGGGGCATGAACCGGCGTCCCCTGCATCGGCAGGCGGACTCTCAACCACTGCACCATGAGGGAAGCCCTGTATTGAGTTTTAATAAAATCATTTTCCAGGATATTCAGAATATATTTAGAAGACAGTAAAATAAAGTAGTATATATAAAGACTATTTGCAGACTCCCCCATGCTATAGACTGAATATTTATGTTCCCCCCTCCAAAATTCAGATGTTGAAATCCTGACAGTGTGATGGTATTAGGAGATGGAGTCTTTGGGTAGTGATTAGGTCATGAGAGCAGAGCCCTCATGAATGCAATTAGTGCCCTTATAAAAGAGACCCCAGAGAGCTCTCTTGCCCCTTCCATCACATGAGGTCATAACAGAAAGATAGCTATCTATGAACCAGAAAGTAGGTTTCATGAGTCGCTGAATCTGCCAGTGCCTTGATCTTAGACTTTCCACCTCTAGAACTGTGAGAAATAAATTTCTATTGTTTGTAAGCCACCCAGTCTATGATATTTTGTTACAGAAGCCTGAATGAACTACTAAAACACCATATTTTTGAATAAAGACATATACACTTCTGTCCCCAATAAGCATTAATGAGAGAATAATCACATACACATAACAATTTGTAAGAAACTTTGAATTTACTTATTACTTTAGAAAATTCAGGAATGCCTTCCTCTTTAGCCTCATAATTTACGGTTTTCTAATGTCTATCTGGATGAAACTAATACAGGGGAACTCACCACTAAAGGAAATACATTTTTTAAAATTTTATGTAGCTCTAATCCAACAATGCCAGGCTGATATGATACTGTTAATTATAATTGTTATTGTTATCTTTAAATACATATCACACATGAAGATTTAATGAAAAATGTTACGTACATTATGCCTTTTTAAATTCAGAAAAATCCTCCCTAATATTTTTAAAGCTAAAGAACCTTCAACTCATATAAGTTCTCACTTTCTCTATATCACCAAACGTAGATAAAATAGAAAAAAAAATTTAAAACTTTTCAGAAAAAATGTAAAGAGAAATGTATGGAGAAAGCTTCCTGAGGAGGCAGCTGCATTTGAACTAGGTCCTCAGAGATATGAAAGATTCGATCAGTAGAAAACTGATAGATTTTTGCCAAAGGAACTGAAATATATCACAATGTATCCTACAGTTTCTAAGAAAAAAAGTGAAGGATATATGTGAAGGAAAAATTTTTTAAATAGAAAGTAATTTGAAAAGAGATTTGGTTACACAATTAATTGGGGAAAAGGTATTCTAGTTACATGCAATCATTGAGTCTCCACTCTTTAATGGGATATGCAAAATAAGTATATATTATGTTATCTTCCTAAAAGACATACAAAAAACAAGTGCTAGAGGGCTTTCAATATATCATCCACTTAAAGACACTAACAAGGATAACTAACTCATTGAATGAGTTGGACGAAATGGAGTATGAGCAAAAAATTTTCATTTCCACCACAGCAATTTAAACTTATTCTACTGAATGCAAGAAATTTTCTGAATACATTAAGATATTATAACATAACTGTCCTCAGAAATTAGATATTGGCATAGTTATCAAACAAAATGGTGAATTGGCAAAAGTGGCCTAATGTTTGAATGCAGAACAAATTCAATGAGATGAAGGTGAGATATTAAAAAAATCTTTCTCTCCAGGGTCTTCCCTGGTGGCGCAGTGGTTGAGAGTCCGCCTGCCGATGCAGAGGACGCGCGCTCGTGCCCCGGTCCGGGAAGATCCCACATGCCGCAGAGGGGCTGGGCCCGTGAGCCATGGCCGCTGAGCCTGCGCCTCCGGAGCCTGTGCTCCACAATGGGAGAGGCCACAACAGTGAGAGGCCTGCGTAACGCAAAAAAAAAAAAACCCAAATCTTTCTCTGGATGAGACTCACAGTGATAGGAAACCAGATTAAGGTGGCAGAATTGGATGTAAATAATCATCCAAGAGATACTGTGGAAGAAGAATGGATTGTCCTGAATGACTAACTGGATAGAGGAAATGAAGAAAATAACTCAGTGTGAGATCCTGCTCCTAAGGATGTTGCTGAAGAAGAAAGTTATAGTATTACTGACATATACGTGGGAATTAAGAAGCATATTGACTTAGGAATAAAAAATCAAATATTGGTATTTGGATTTTGAGACAGCACTCAGACATTCAAGTGTAAATTTGTTTTTCTAAATTCGGAAATATAGAAGTAGAGGATGAATTAAGATACAAAAATCAACATGTGGAGTTATTACTGAAGAAGTGACAGCTGCATTGTGAGCCTAGATTAATTGGGGGGAATTATGTATAGTACATTTTCAAAAGCAGAGGAATCAACATTGAGCTCTGACTTAGAGACTGGATATGCCACCATTTATTGAGTGTGTAGTGTGTGCCAGCTAAAGAGAGGAACTGGGTTTTAGAGAGGATAAGGAAGTTGCCTAAGATCACACAACTAGTAAATGTTATCAAATGGAAGATCCAGGATTCATCTTCACTCTATTTCAAAATCTCCTTTTTCCTAACAATTATAACAAAGGTAACATAAATGGAATAGATTGAAAAAGAAAGGTAAATCCAGGTTTTAACACAGATGAATGTTTTAAGAGTGGATTATTAAACACATAGGTTGACATGCGGAGAAAAGCTGAAGATGATGAAAATACATTGCAATAAAATGACCAAGCTGCCCAAACTGTCCTTGAACGGCCATGCTTGTAAAACCGTGTCACCCTGTTTTCTGGCCATCGTTAAATAACACTTACATTACCCATGAATTTTCTAATGATTAACGTTCTTAGGTTTTATAAAGTCTTCCCTAGCAGCGTTTCTAGCAAATTTGTCTTGAAAGATTTCCATAGCCCTGCATACTCAAGGTCTCATGTAACTGACAAGATAATGACAGCGGCAATTTTAAACTGCTAAAAGACTGCTGTATTTGATCTTTTCCAGTGCTGATTTCAGCAAAAGAGGAGGAAGTGTTCATTATGTCAAGAAGAATGACAAACACACACATCAAACACAAAATATGATGCCAGTTTCTGAGACTTTTCCATCCAAATCTTCTCCTACCAAATGACAGGAATAGGTCAAAATTATGGTCAGGGAAAACGAAGTAAATGTTGGTTGATCTCAAGCTAAAAAAGTAATTACTGTTAACAAGATTTGCAATTTACAAATCCCCATTTATATATAACAGTACATGATTTTATATTAGCCAGAAAAGATGACAGGGAAAGGGGTAATATTCACTGACATAAAAATTATTTTTGCTTATATGAGGCAGGTTTTATTCTTTGATTTCCAATTTGATTCAATGCTCAACCTAATGAAAATGCTACAGCAAATAAAATATTTCCACTGTACAATCATTTGTGATTTTGTTTAGCTGTCAATAACTTCAGGTTTTCATAAATGAGGTTATTTAGTTGCCCAATATTAAACTGCTTGCTATATTGTAAACAGAAGAGAAGAGGTTAATTTAGAAGAGCATTAAGAAAAAAAAAAAGTTCTGCAAGGGAAAATGCAAGGTTTAATCAAAATAGACCATTGGGAACAAATGGCAAGGAGCAAAATACACTAATTGAAAGCCAGGCAGGACATTTTCCATTTCTTTCCTTTTTAGTGCACTGATTTAAAAAAATAGTT
The DNA here is from genome assembly GCF_003031525.2 of Neophocaena asiaeorientalis asiaeorientalis. Classification (NCBI taxonomy): domain Eukaryota; kingdom Metazoa; phylum Chordata; class Mammalia; order Artiodactyla; family Phocoenidae; genus Neophocaena; species Neophocaena asiaeorientalis. The sequence continues at coordinate 1,068,716 of NW_020173488.1, read as the reverse complement.
AATGAGCACACATCACCAGATCTACTCCACACTGGGAGTTTAACTTTGTAATTTTTCAGAGAAGCAGGGCATTTAATGAAAGCACCATTAAGTTATAAATGCACAATGATGTATATTGTCGATAAACTGGAGACTACTCAAAACATTCCTTTGTAAATGCCGCATGTTTCCAGAATTTATTTGCCATTTCATGTTTACCAAGTGCTTTATTCTGGTTCAAAATCTGTTTTTCAAAATCATGTGGAAATATTTTTGTTCGGAAATATTTTTGTTCGAACGCTATTAGAATACACAATGGTGACACTTCTTGGTTTATTTTTCTTACCAGTTTATATCATTTACATTATTTAACCACAATTACTTTTAATTATATAGGAAAGTACTGCAATTTTGCAGCACCTGCTAGATGTCCCTGACTCAACAATTATTTATCTATTGTCTACTATGTGAAGTACAAATGTACCTGCTGGGTCCTTATCTTTTCAAGAACTTTTATAATCTATTGAAGGAACCAGAATTCTCATCATGTGTGTTACAGTAGAATAAGGCAGTTGAATTTTGGGCAGTTCCTTAGGCCCATGTTGATGCAGGATTTCTTGAGGCATGCCCTCTGGCATTCACTACCACATTCAAAATATCCCCAACTTAACCATCCAGGGAATAAATAACTGCATGCAGATGACTCACAATAATAAAAGGCAGCATTAGTTGAGTATGTATTCTGCATCAGGCATAGTGTTAAGTGTGTTTATTAAGCATTCACCCTTTGGAGGCTCATCATAACTCCGTAAGACAGCTGTTATAATTACTTCCCATTTTAGCTGACAAAACTGAGTTTGAGAGAGTCTAAATTGCCCAACGTTATATAACTAGATGAGCTGGAGCTGGTATTCACATTCATATAACCTGAGTACAGACTCTTTACTTTTATCTAGTTAAGATATACTTCCTTTCTGTCACACTGAGGACTTGGAATGCCTCACCTAGTGACTATTTAGACAAGCACTATTTTAGTTTAGCTACATTTCTACTACCCTAATTACAGTAGGGAGGACAAGCAGAGCCAGGATTATTTCATTACATGGAAAAAATAATTCCCACCTACTTCTGTCTATTGAGATTTGTCTCACACACTTAGCTCATGAGGCACCTGAACCAACAAAAGTAAACAAATAAATAAGTAAAATAAAATAAAATAATCCAAGCAGAACTGTTTAAGCTTTGCCCAGCTCCTGTATATAGTCAGAAGGGCAGCTGTTCCTGTGATGGCCACATTCTCTGGGGATGCCTTGGCTGTGACTACCCAGATGATTATGATTGCAGATTTCAGTTTGGCAAAGAGAAAGCATATTCTGATCAGAGCAAGTGAAGGAGAGAGGGTCATGCATTCAGAGTACTGGGGAATTATACAATTTCAGAGTTGGAAATGATCTTAAAGTTCATGATGCCTTCATATCAATAGTGTTTGACCCAATTCAAAATGATCATTATGCATCCCATCACAGCTGAAAGAGGAGAAAGCCTTTGTTAAGTGATCTGGTCAGAATAATTTAATTATTTTAACTGTAATATCTGGTTGCCTTTTGTGGCCTAATTATTATATATTACAAAGGAGGGGAGTAAAGTTACTATATATTGCATAGAAAGGGACAGAAAAATATTCTGGTTCAAAAATCTATTTTTCAAAATCATGTGGAAATATTTTTGTTCGAAGGCTATTAGACTACACAATGATGACACTTCGCATTGGTTTATTTTTCTTAACAGTTTATATCATTTACACTATTTAACCACAATTACTTTCAATTATATAGGAAAGTGCTGTCTTCAACCTCAGGGCATTTGACTAGGACACCCACAGGATGACTTTTCCTAGAAGTTGAACTTTTATTTTCTGACTCCCAAGTCACTGTTATTAACAATTCGATTTTAACTTAGATGGGCCTGTTACATCATGGCTCTCTCACCTCACAATAATTATGGCTTCAACAATATCCTACTTGCATTACTGAAGCACTGAGTGACACAAGATCACATTGGGCAACAGTCTCCCCTATGACCTGGTCTAAAATATGCACACTTTTGAGAGCTTTCATAATGGCAGATTGTCCTCCTAGACCCAGTCCTACATATTTTTCCCCACTGGTCATCCATCATTTAGGTTTCAATGTGCTTTTCAGTTGTTCTTTTTCAAAATTGACAGTAGGGCATTTCTTCTTATTCTCCCTTACTCTAAAAAGCTTGTTTCTAATATCCTTCTAGACATAAAAGGAGGACTGAGCCTTAGGAAAAATCCAATAAAACATGTTATACCAAGGTGCAATCCCCACAAAAATTATGACAGCAATAACTTTCTTATTTTGAAATGTATTTGCATTTACTGGAATAATCTTCTTGTCTTAAGGAAAATCCTTAATCTTATCAGCTAAGAGGTTTTAATAGCTGGCTTTTAAGTCCCTGGTATTATCCAGAAAATAATCTATTTAGAAATAAAAGTGGCATTAGGAAAGTGGTTGAAGACGCTTTGCCTGAACTTTCTGTAGTGCATCAGTCTCTGTACACTTAAATAAATGAACCGTCTTTAAATAGTCTAATGGCTTTTGGAGGCACTCTAATAAAACACCATTTCCTTTCAGTTATTTGATGCACTAAATGTTTTTCTGCTCCAGTAGTTTCATGTTAAGTGTTCCTTTCTCCTAAATTGTTTTTGTATTTGCATATATATCTCTATAGCTACAGATATATAGTGCATTTTGCACAATTAAAGAAAAAGTATTTTAAATCTAGAAAGTTCAAATGTAAGAAGTGTAGTTCTCAGCAACCCTTTAATGTCTTCTTAAACTGCTTTTTCTAACTTAGGCTTCCATTTATTTCAAATGGTGTTTGCTTTTATTATTTGAATTCTATGTTCATAGGGATTAATCTCAAATGTCCATTCATATACCTGTCATTAACAGTTAAAATTTAATGACTACTTTATTAGTGGCTGATATTGTTCTAAGTGTTTACATGTATTAATTTATTTAATACTCTCAGAACCCTTTAGAATAGGTGCTATTATTATTCTCATTTGATAGATGAGAAAAGGAAAGAGAAGTTAAACAATGTGTACCTAGTTGCACTGGTAGAAGAAACTGCACCCTAGAGGATTGTTGGCAGAGTCAGGTTGACAGACTGGTGACAGAGTCAGGCATTAAACCTCGGTCTCAAGTCAGACCTTATAGCATTAGCCTCTTCTCTATTCTGTCTCAGTTGGAGATCAGAGAATCTTAGTAACTCATCTAAGGCCAACTAAATACTGTTTGATACAATGAGAATTTCAATCCAAGTTTTCCAACTCCAATTCCAACACTGTGTTTATTTTACTTGTGAAACTTCTCATAGTAAACTTCTTACCATATTGTGCCATAAGAAACTAAGCACTCCCTGATATGTTTATAGAACTGGGCATTTTAAAATACTTTTATCAAGAGCGATATCAAGAAACCTTTTCTAACACTTCTCCCATCACCACCACTATTGATGTCCTCAATTGGAGAAACTCATTGGGGAACATTTTGTTAATCTAGAACCTTTGCAAAAGTATAAATATGTCTGGATTGGGGCAGGGAAAGATCTTTCTTTAGCTGGTGTGTTCTGGATTGGTCTCTCCTTGCTTGTAGATAATGTGGGCATGTGAGGCAAATGGCAGATATCCTAGGCTTCATATTTAGTTAAAAGCTGAAGATGAATGTGAGAACTAGTGAAGGTATTTCTTATTTATTTCAAAAAGTAAAGCATGGCTCTTAGCATTCAGAGCAAAATTCAACATCAGAGATCTATGCTATCACAGTTGAGATACTTGCTAAAAGATACTCTTTTACATATTTACATGTCTAGTGTATATTAGGTACTATATCAAGCACTAGGGTTAAAAAGAGAGAGAGAGAAGTAGCACATGGATTTTATCCTGCTTTCACTGGTAAGGTATCAAGGGGGAAATGCTACAATTTTAGAGTAAGGTTGTGCTGCCTCCTGGCAGAGAACAAGAAGAAATTCCTAACACTGACAGTTAGTCCTCTCTACGGCCATACTAAGGTGGTCTTTGGCTGCTTCCTTCTCTTCAACTTCCTGTTGCAGGATTTAGTCCTTGGATGATTCATGACTTTAAACCTCCAAATTTTTTCTCTAGCATAAAACTTTTCTCCTCTCTATTCCAGACACATACCTCCGTTCTAAAACTGAACAGACAAATCTTCATTCCTGACTGCACTCTCTGTTCCCCAAATTTGCTCCACCCACAGTCTTCTCCATTCATATGATAGAATCTCCATTTTTTCCAATTTCTCAGTTAAAAACAAACAGAAAAATCCGTAACTCATCCATGAATTCTCTCACAATCCACTTTTAATGGGTCAGGAAATTCTGTTCATTCAACTTTTAAAATAAATCCAGAATCTGAAAGCTTCCAATCCTGTTCACCTCAAATACAGGTTCTCTTTTATGGCCTGGATGACTATCTTTCTAATCAGCTGTGTTGCTTCCACACCTGCCCCCACTCACACTCTGCTCTCAACACAAAAGCTACAGCTATCTTATTCGATCCTAAGTTAGACATGGCCCACTACTCTCCTCAAATCCTTCCACTGGCTTCCCATTTCTTTCTGAGTAGAAGCTAAGTTTTCTATAAAAGCCTGCAAAGTCCAATATGATCTGAGCAACATTACCCTTTTATCTTCACCTGCTACTACTTCTCTACTCATTCATTTTGGCCAGACTGGCCTTCTTGCTACTTTCAGAGCATGTTAGGGAAGCTGTTACCTGATGAATTTTCTGCTTAAAATGTTCTTTGCCAGATATCAGTATGGCTTATTCCTTAGTTCCTTATGTTTTTACTCAGTCATCTTTCAATTGAGCCTACCTTAACTACTTTACATTAAGCTGTGATCACTCCCTTCCTCTCCCTAATCGCTCTTCATACTTTTGCACTCCCTTATTTCTCTCTACTGTACTTATTACACTCTAACATGTTATATGTTTATTACTGTCTTAAGCATGATACTTAATTAATTTAATCCATACAATAACTCAACTAGGTAGAAACATTTATAATATCCACCTAAAAAATGGGAACATTGTGACACAAAAAGATTAAGCATCCTATCCAATTTACATTGCTAGGAAGTGGCTGATCTGGAATTTAAAACAGTCTGACTTGAGATCCAATTCTCTTAATTACCATGCTGTGCCACTTCTAGGAGGCCACATGAAGATTACTACAATATAATCAGTGGTATACAGAAAGTCACCATTGGGACACATAGGAAAGACACCTAAGGACGGAAAGGTTCAGCCTGAAGTTTTGGAATTGGCAAAGATGTTTTCCAAAGGATGAAGGGTTCACTCTTTTTTTTTTTTTTAATAGATCTTCATTGGAGTATAATTGCCTCACAATATTGTGTTTCTGTTGTACAACAAACCGAATCAGCCATATGCATACACATGTCCCCATATCCCCTCTCTCTTGAGCCTCCCTCCCATCCTCCCTATCCCACCCCTCTAGGTCATCACAAGGCACTGAGCTGATCTCCCTGTGTTACGCTGCTGCTTCCCACAAGCAAACTATTTTACATTCTGTAGTGTATATATGTCAATGCTACTCTCACTTCACACCAGCTTCGCCCTCCCAACCCACGTCATCAAGTCCATTCTCTATGTCTACCTCTTTTATTTTTTCCTTTTTTTTTAAACATCTTTATTGGAGCATAATTGCTTAACACTGTTGTGTTAGTTTCTGCTGTATGACAGAGAATCAGCTATACGTATACATATATCCCCATATCTCCTCCCTCTTGCGTCTCCCTCCAACCCTCCCTATGCCACCTCCTCTAGGTTGTCACAAAGCACCGAGCTGATCTCCCTGGACTATATGGCTGCTTCCCACTAGGTATCTATTTTACGTTTGGTAGTGTATATATGTCCATGCCCCTCTCTCACTTTGTCTCAGCTTACCTTTCCCCCTCCCCGTGTCCTCAAGTACAAGAACTTGTCCTGCCCCTAGGTTCTTCAGAACAATATATATATATATTTTACATTCCATATATATGTGATAGCATACAGTATTTGTTTTTCTCTTTCTCACTTACGTCACTCTGTATGACAGACTCTAGGTCCATCCACCTCAATACAAATAACTCAATTTTGTTCCTTTTTATGGCTGAGTAATATTCCATTGGATATATGTGCCACATCTTCTTTAAACATTCATCTATCAGTGGACACACAGGTTGCTTTCATGACCTGGCTATTGTAAATAGAGCTGCAATGAACATTGTGGTACATGACTCTTTTGAATTATGGTTTTCACAGGGTATATGACCAGTAATGGGATTGCTGGGTCGTATGGTAGTTCTATTTTTAATTTTTTAAGGAACCTCCACACTGTTCTCCATAGTGGCTGTATCAATTTACATTCCCACCAACAGTGCAAGAGGGTACCCTTTTCTCCACACTCTCTCCAGCATTTGTTTGTAGATTTTTTGATGATGGCCATTCTGACTGGTGTGAGGTGATACCTCATTGTAGTTTTGATTTGCATTTCTCTAATGATTAGTGATGTCCAGCATCCTTTCATGTGTTTGTTGGCAATCTGTATATCTTCTTTGCAGAAATGTCTATTTAGGTCTTCTGACAGTTTTTGCATTGGGCTGTTTTGTTTTTGTTTTGTTTTTTGATATTGAGCTGCATGAACTGCTTGTATACTTTGCAGATTGCAGATTAATCCTTTGTCAGTTGCTATGTTTGCAAATATTTTCTCCCATTCTGAGGATTGTCTTTTCATGTTTTCATTTGCTGTGCACAAGCTTTTAAGTGTCATGAGGTCCCATTTGTTTATATTTGTTTTTATTTCCATTTCTCTAGGAGGTGTGTCACAAAGGATCTTGCTGTGATTTATGTCAATAGACTGGTCTGCCTATGTTTTCCTCTAAGAGATTTATAGTGTCTGGCCTTCTATTTAGGTCTTTAATCCATTTTTTGAGTTTATTTTTGTGGACGGTGTTAGGGAGTGTTCTAATTTCATTCTTTTACATGTAGCTGTCCAGTTTTCCAGGCACCACTTATTGAAGAGGCTGCCTTTTCTCCATTGTATATTCTTGCCTCCTTTATCAAAAATAAGGTGACCATATGTGCGTGGGTTTATCTCTGGGCTTTCTACGCTGTTCCATTCGTCTATATTTCTGTTTTTGTGCCAGTACCATACTGTCTTGATTACTGTAGCTTTGTAGTATAGTCTGAAGTCTGGGGGCCTGATTCCTCCAGCTCCTTTTTTTCTTTCTCAAGATTGCTTTGGTTATTCGGGGTCTTGTTTCCAGAAAAATTGTGAAATTTTCTATTCTAGTTCTGTGAAAAATTCTGTTGTAGTTTGATAGGGATTGCATTGAATCTGTAGATTGCTTTGTATAGTCATTTTCAAAATATTGATTCTTCCAATCCAAGAACGTGGTATACATCTCCATCTGTTTGTATCATCTTTAATTTCTGTCATCAGTGTACTGTAGTTTTCTGCGTACAGGTCTTTCATCTCCTTAGGTAGGTTTATTCCTAGGTATTTTATTCTTTTTGTTGCAGTGGTAAATGAGAGTATTTCCTTAATTTCTCTATCAGATTTTTCATCATTAGTGTATAGGAATGCAAGAGATTTCTGTGCATTCATTTTGTATCATGGTACTTTACCAAATTCATTGATTAGCTCTGGTAGTTTTCTTCTAGCATCTTTAGGATTTGCTATGTATAGTATCATGTCATCTGCAAACAGTGACACTTTTACTTCTTCCTTTCCAATTTGGACTCTTTTCTTTTTTGTCTCTGAATATTGTGGCTAAAACTTCCAGAATTATGTTGAACAACAGTGGTGAGAGTGGGCAACCTTGTCTAGTTCCTGATATTAGTGGAAATGGTTTTAGTTTTTCACCATTGAGAACGATGCTGGCTGTGGGTTGGTCATATATGGCCTTTATTATTTTGAGGTAATTTCCCTCTATGCCTACTTTCTGTAGAGTTTTTATCATAAATTGGTGTTGGATTTTGTCAAAAGCTTTCTCTGCATCGATTGAGATGATCATATGCTTTTTATCCTTCAATTTGTTAATATGGTGTATCACATTGATTTGTGTATACTGAAGAATCCTTGCATTCCTGGGATGAACCCCACTTGATCATGGTGTATGGTCCTTTTAATGTGCTGCTGGGTTCTGTTTGCTAGTATTTTGTTGAGGATTTTTACATCTATGTTCAGCAGTGATATTGGCCTCTAGTTTTCTTTTTTTGTGACATCTATGTCTGGTTGTAGTATGAGGGTGATGGTGGCCTTGTAGAATGGGTTTGGGAGTGCTCCTCCCTCTGCTATATTTTGGAAGAGTTTGAGAAGGTTAGGTGTTAGCCCTTCTCTAAATGTTTAATAGAATTCGCCTGTGAAGCCATCTGGTCCTGGGCTTTTGTTTTTCGTACAATTTTTAATCACAGTTTCAATTTCAGTGCTTGTGATTTGTCCGTTTACATTTTCTATTTCTTTCTGGTTTAGTCTCAGAGGTTGTGCTTTTCTTAGAATTTGTTCAATTCTTCTAGGTTGTCCATTTTATTGGCATATAGTTGCTTGTACTAATCTCTCATGATCCTTTGTATTTCTGCAGTGTCAGTTGTTACTTTTCATTTTTCATTTCTAATTGTGTTGATTTGAATCTTCTCCCTTTTTTTCTTGATGAGTCTGGCTAATGCTTTATCAATTTTATTTATTTTCTCAAAGAACCAGGTTTTAGTTTTATTCATCTTTGCTATTGTTTCCTTCATTACTTTTTCATTTATTTCTGATCTGTTCTTTATGATTTCTTTCCTTTTGATCACTTTGTTTTTCTTTTTATTCATCTTTCTCTAATTGCTTTAGGTGAAGGTTAGGTTGTTTGAGATTTTTCTTGTTTCTTTAGGTAGGATTGTATTGCTATAAACTTCCATCTTAGAACTGCTTTTGCTGCATCTCATAGGTTTTGGGAAATCATGTTTTCATTGACATTTGTTTATAGGTATTTTTTGATTTCCTCTTTTATTTCTTCAGTGATCTCTTGGTTATTTAATACTGTACTGTTTAGCCTCTATGTGTTTGCATTTTTTAGTTTTTCTTCCCTGTAATTAATATCTTGTCTCATAGTGTTGTGGTTGGAAAAGATACTTGATACAATTCTGAATTATCTTAAATTTACCAAGGCTTGATTTGTGACTTAAGATATTATCTATCCTGGAGAATGTTCCATGAGCACTTGAGGATAAAGTGTATTGTTGTTTTGGGGTGGAATGTCCTATAAATATCAATTAAGTCCATCTTGTTTAATGTATCATTGAAAGCTTGTGTTTCGTTATTTATTTTCATTTTGGATGATCTGTCCATTGGTGAAAGTGGGGTGTTAAAGTCCCGTACTATGACTGTGTTACTGTTGATTTCCCCTTTTATGGCTGTTAGCCTTTGCCTTACATATTTAGGTGCTCCTAATTGGGTGCATAAATATCTACAATTGTTATATCTTTTTGTTGGATTGATCCCTTGATCATTATATGGTGTTCTTCTTTGTCTCTTATAATAGTCTTTATTTTAAAGTCTATTTTGTCTGATATTAGAATTGCTACTCCAGCTTTCTTTTGATTTCCATTTGCATGGAATATCTTTTTCCATCCCCTCACTTTCAGTCTGTATGTGTCTCTAGGTTTGAAATGGGTCTCCTGTAGACAGCATATACACAGCTCTTGCTCTTGTATCCATTCAGCCAGTCTACGTCTTTTGGTTGGAGCATTTAATCCATTCACATTTTAGGTACTTATCAATATGTATGTTTCTATTACCATTTTTTAATTGTTTTGAGTTTGTTATTGTAGGCCTTTTCCTTCTCTTGTGTTTCCTGACTAGAGAAGTTCCTTTAACATTTATTGTAAAGCTGGTTTGGCAGTGCTGAATTCTCATAGCTTTTGTTTGTCCTTAAAGGTTTCAGTTTCTCCATCATCTGAATGAGATCCTTGCTGGGTACAGTAATCTTGGTTGTAGGTTTTTCCCTTTCATCACTTTAAATATGACCTTCCATTCTCTTCTGGCTTGCAGAGTTTCTGCTGAAAGATCAGCTGTTAACCTAATGCGGAGTCCCTCGTATATTATTTGTTGCTTTTCTCTGATGCTTTTAATATTTTTTCTTTGTATTTGATTTTTGATAGTTTGATTGTGTGTCTTGGCGTGTTTCTCCTTGCATTTATCCTGTATGGGAATCTCTGTGTCTCCTGGTCGTGACTATTTCCTTTTCCATATTAGGCAAGTTTTCAACGATAATCTCTTCAAATATTTTCTCAGTCTCTTTCTCTTTCTCTTCTTCTTCTTGGACCTCTATAATTCAAATGTTGGTGCGTCTAGTATTGTCCCAGATGTCTCTTAGACTGCCCTCAATTCTTTTCATTCTTTTTTTCTGCTCTGTGGTAATTTTTTCCACTATTTTATTTTCCAGGTCACTTATCCATTCTTCTGCCTCAGTTATTCTGCTATTGATTCCTTATAGAGAATTTTTTATTTCATTTATTGTGTTGTTCATCATTGTTTGTTTGCTCTTTAGTTCTTCTAGGACCTTGTTAAACATTTCTTGCATTTTCTCCAGTCTGTTTCCAAGATATTGGATCATCTTTACTATCATTACTCTGAATTCTTTTTCAGGTAGACTGCCTATTTCCTCTTCATTTGTTTGGTCTGGTGGGTTTTTACCTTGCTCCTTCATCTCCTGCGTATTTCTTTGCCTTCTCATTTTGCTTTACTTACCATGTTTGGGTCTCCTTTTAACAGGCTGCAGGTTTGTAGTCCTGTTGTTTCTAATGTCTGCCCCCAGTGGATAAGGTTTATTTAGTGGGTTGTGTAGGCTTCCTGGTGGAGGGGTATGGTGCCTGTGTTCTAGTATATGAGTCTGGATCTTGTCTTTCTGGTGGGCAGGACCACGTCTGGTGGTGTATTTTTGGGTGTCTGTTAACTTATTATGATTTTAGTCAGCCTCTCTGCTGATGGGTGGGGTTGTGTTCCTGTCTTGCTAGTTGTTTGGCATGGGGTGTCCAGCACCAGAAATTGTTGGTCGTTGAGTGGAGCTGGGTCTTAGCATTGAGATGGAGATCTCTGGGAGAGCTCTTGCCGATTGATATTACGTGGAGCCAGGAGGTCTCTGGTGGTCCAATGTCCTGAACTCAGCTCTCCCACCTCAGAGGCTCAGGCCTGACAACCAGCCAGAGCACCAAAACCCTGTCAGCCACATGGCGTGTGGCAGGTGAAGTAATGGTCCCCCATAGACACAGACATCCAAATCCCTGGAACCGCCTTGCTGGTGTGCAGAGTTGGGGACCCAGAGCCACCGGAGGCACAGGGCATTGGCCGGAGGTACACAGGGAGGCCTGGTGTCCTTGGGGTCAGAGCCAGGCCACCTTCACTGCCCATTGTATCCAGCATGGCAGGGACTCCGCCTGAACTTGACAGGCATCTCGAAGGGTTCACTTTTGAAAGGTGCATTGGTGTTAGGCAAAAAAAGAAAAAAAAAAACCTGAACAACAATAAAAAACGTAGCAGCACAAGAAGAAGGGACAAAATAAAGGCATACAGAATGCTTGGCATGTTGGGAGGACTACATAAAGTTATAGTATTACTTGAAAATAAAATGCTAAGTCATAAAGAGCCATGTATGGCATACATATGGCAGACAATATGAATACATGGAAGAATATGAAGTGGGCTGCTATTGTAAGCTGAATTTCCCAGAACAGGCTCTAAGAAAGGTAGCCATGTGAAAGAGGAGAAGAAGAGCCAAGTGGGAAAGTAAGGAAAGGAGAACAATAGAGGGTAGAATATCCAGTTAGGGAGTGTGAATTTGGCCCATTCTCACAGGGGAAACATATACAATTGGGTTTCAAGTAAATGATGCAAGATAAAAGAACCATATTAATATACCTCCTGGGATGTTTCAGGAAAGCTTTATTAAACTAAAGGTACATTCCTAAATACACATGAACTGTGTAGATGTTAACGTGTTTGACTATTCCTTAGGCAGGGGGAGAAATGCGTGTGTGTGAGGAAATTTTACCTTCTTATAGCCACACCTTCCTAAGTTCCCTTCTAGGCAAGTTGTCTATATCTGGTTAACATGTAATGAACACAATGATGATGAATAGGCTTAAATAACAAGTCAAGATAAATCTGTGGAGGTCCTTAAGAGATAGATTTGCCTTTAGTACCTAAGAATTAGAAAGACTTAATTTGGTAGTAGAAAAACTTTCTGAAACATTTAAGAGTTTGTAAATGATTCTTTATCAGTAGAATGTAGTAACCTCTGCCCTGCCAACTCACTGTATTATTATTGTGAAGGTTAGAGGATAGAAAGGCTATTAAGAAACTTAAAGTTGTACAACAAGTGATATACATAAATGAGTTTGATTTCTGATTCATACTATCCAGAAATGATATTGAACCTAATCTATATCATCTAGAAATCCTATTGCAGACCCTTTAACAGTGTCTTTGTATAGTATATTTGTATGTATGTTTGTATATGTATGGATACAAATTTTTTTCCCTTACGCATAGTGGTAAGCAGAATAATGGTCCCCTAAAGATCTTCATATCCTAAACCCCAGATACTATGTAATGTTACAGGGCAAGCAGGAATTAAGGTTACAGATGGAATTAAAATTGTTAGCAGACCTTGAAATGGTGAGAATATGCTGAATTATTTGTGTGGTTTAAATGTAATCACAAGGGTCCTACATATTAGGAAGAGGGATACAGAAGAGGACTTATCAGAGGAATGAAATGTGAGAAAGACCCAACTGGACATTGCTGGTTTTGAAGATGTAACAGAACCATGAGCCAAGGAATAGTATAGGCTGACTCCATAAACTGGAAAAGCAAGGAAATGAGTTTTCTCCTAGCACCTCCAGAAGGAACACAACCCTGCCAAAACCTTAATTGTGGCCCACTGAGGCCTATTTTGGATATCTTACCTTTAAATATTTCAGAAAAAAAATGTGTATTGTTTTAAGAAAGCCAACATGTGCTATTTGTTATAGCAGCAACAGAAAACTAAAAACCATATAGATAACAGAATTCTCCTACACGCAGATTTTACACGGATGAATGCAACCTTAGAATTTTGGAAAATAAATTGTGATGATGTGTTACTATGTAAGGAGACATTAAATATTTTTATACTCATTTCTCAGGCTTAATAATTGTAGAGGAATATAACATCTTCAGAGGCAATGGAAACACTGAATGAGCCACTATGTGTGAAATTTACCAAGCTCGTAAATATAAGTTTTAGGGTTGTTGCTCTTATTATTATTATCATCATCATCATTTGGATAAAGAAGGAATACTTGTCTGGTAAAGGAACCTTATCTTTTATTGGGTAGAAACCATCCACTTTCGTCTTCCATTAATTAAGGTCCTAGAGAGGAAAAAAAAATATATATAGTAGCTGTGAGGGAAACAGAAATATATACTTATTTTGAATTATTGTAATGAGTACAAAAGCCCAGTTACTGGCAAGAAAAGAGAATTCACTGCATATTGTGACAATAAAGAAACGGTCAATGCTCAAAGACCAAATCTATTTTTTTGGCTGTTTACAAGTCAATAAAGTATCCGATTGTGATGAGTTTTGACATTATTAACATAATGCTCAAAGAAAATTAACAATGTACAATGATTTTGTCATAAATGGGTAGGTAGAAAAAGGAGGGGGAAGAGAATGAAGAGGGAGAGAGAGACTGAAAGAGACAATGGGTTCTGGCACCATCTGTCAGTGTGCTAATAGTTGCTTCTATAGCAGCAGCAGGTTTAAGTCAAGAAAATTAAGCATTTGGATGATTCACCATTGCATCAGCTGCTGTCAATTGCATTTTATTTTGGCTTATTATCTTTATTAGGTAAAAGCATTGAATATCATGTTGCTTATTCAAAGCAATTATTGAGTGAGGGGGGAAAAACAAAATCTGCACAGACTACTTTAGAGACCAATAAATGAAGAAGGAAAAGAGGAAAGATACTTAAAAAGTAACTTTTATTTTGGTATATTTTGTTCTTTTTTTTTTTTTTTTTTTTTTTTGTGGTACCTGGGCCTCTCCCTGTTGTGGCCTCTCCCATTGCGGAGCACAGGCTCCAGACGTGCAGGCCCAGCAGCCATGGCTCACGGGCCTAGCCGCTCCATGGCATGTGGGATCTTCCCAGACCAGGGCACGAACCCGTGTCCCCTGCATCGGCAGGCGGACTCTCAACCACTGCGTCACCAGGGAAGCCCTATTTTGGTATATTTTGGAATTAAGATTTTGAAAACAATAGACTTTGAATATGAGAGTTGACACATAGAACTAGGATTGTTATACCAACTGACTGCCCTTTTATTCATGTATCTAACATGAATTATGTTTAAAAGTGATCAAACAAAAATTTTATAGCACGTCACCAGATCAATTGTCCTCAATATTCTCCATTTTTTCATAATATGATCTTTACACTCTAAGATGGATCAGTAAATGCTTCATGCTGGGCTGTTTCTGTGTCTATCTAAAGCTTCCATCTTCAAGATAATCATGATTTCAAATCCAGAATTCCTTTAAGAGCTTATATAAAAATCACTGCCTCTGTGAAATTTCGTTGACATGAAAGATGAGTAGGTATTTAATAACGTTAGTAATAGATGTTAAATAATGGAAACAGAGATGGATACTTACTCTGAGATTGAATCTGAAATTAAGAATAGAGTGGTCAAGATAATATCCAATGGATGGATAATACAGTGTGAGTGTTTTAAAGTTAGCAATAAAACCAAAAAATTAGGGGGAAAATATACTATCTTTACCAAATTCAACTGCCTTACATATAAAACTGCTTATAGCACATTTTAAAAAATCACAGTGTTTATATAAATTAGAAAAGATATTTTCAATTATCTAATTTCAGCCCCATACCCCAACTTTATACTCCCATTTTTAACATTTGCCCAATACAAGCTACTCCCATACTTTTTTTTTCACTGATCCCTGGACCTAGCTGTATGTTTATACTTTTGATGAGAATTAGCAGCTCTGAACCGTAAGCCTCTTATCACAGGGTATATGGTAGACACTTAAAACTTACTAATCGAGAGAATGAGAGAATGAATGATAGGCTGAAAGAGTGAAAGTCAAGTATTTTTCTATTTGTATATTATTACATTTCCTTAACAAGGGAGCAGAATCAGGTAGACTGGACTTTTAAAAAATCAGGAATATAGACTAAATTATAAGCAATCTTAGCAATCCAGGGACATACAGGAATGTACATCATTTAGACCTAAGGATACACATAATACAATCAAAATATACAAAAAATATAACTTCTGTGGCCATTTGCTGCAATCCTGAAAAGATGAGCAAATGATGCATTACCAGAGGGTGCACACCTTTATGGCCAAAAAAATGTATGAATGTTTCAATTTTTGTCCCTGTACTCTTGATACGAATTTATTTACACTAGAGAACCAGCCATCTTCCCAAACTTCTCAGACATAATGAATTGCATTTTGTAAAAGGAAAATACATAATATAATATTATACACATTTAAGCAGACATAGCAGTTCAGTCTGCAGAGACATCCTGGAATAGGATACCCAGTATAGTTTAAGAAGGTGAGCTAGTAAGTTAAGCTGAGCTAGTAAGCATTTTTAGGCCAGTTCTAAATGAAAAAAGTCTAAAAAACAAAACAGAACAAAATGAAGTAGTTAATGTGTGTATATACATGCACACGTATACATATTTACATATATGTACATGTACGTATATATTTTATATATTTACACACAGAGACATATACACATGCACAAGAAAGATGAATAGCAGGTAAGTCTTATGTGTAATGACTGTATCCATTCCCTGTAGGATGCATAACAATTAGCCTCTCAGGGGGCACCATATATATACTTAAAAGATATGACTGCTCACTTACTGTTGCATTCTAATGTTTTTTTTTTTTTTTATTCTTCTACTATTACATTTTAGTGACACTGCTATGGTATTTCTTTTAAAAACATCACAATTCTATTTTCTATAAGCAGCTAGTGTGCTATCCTGAGGCCAAAATATGAATCCTCAGTTTGTGAAAATGCGGCTAAGCAATTATATAGTTCTCCAAAATGGGGAAAAATAACTCTTTGGCCAAATGGGAAGAGATACAAAATACATTATTATAACAACTATAGTTTTGTAGTTTATGCACTTTTCCCCCCATGACAATAGCATCTCTTGGACTCCAACGTATGAGCAAAATTCCAGATATTCCAATTTCACATATATCCTTGAATGAGGTTGTCCAATCTACTACAACATGCAATCCTTCATTCCTTCCTCTGTCTTGGGTGTGCCCCAAATCTTACTATGGAGTCCACAAAAGTAATATGATTTTGTTTCAGCATTATTTTTTGTCTGAGGTGGATTGAATTCCATATTATTATTTAATTAGGATCTATCTACTATATTACAATTCCACTTAATACATTTTCTCATGTCTTCCTTGTAGCAAATCTGCCAGCTAGCTGTTATTTCTATTGTAAAGATGAATAAAATTGGGCTTTGAAACATTAACTTACTGGTTCTCACATTTTTATAAGCCTCAGATATAGGATTCAAAACTAAGTCAGGATTCTTCCAAAATCAAGTTAGACAAGTAGGCTCTGGACCTCTCTCCTCCTCTTTGCAGCTTTGGAGTGCTTTCTTTGGAGGATGGTCCTCTCTGGGACCTGTATATGCCGGAGACAGAAATGCGATCTATGAATGGATACTGTCCTTTTTCTTTCATTTCTTTCACTCTCCTCCTCCTTCCATTGTCCCCTTCATACCTACATGGAATTGACCAGATAGGTACCCAAGGAGCTCCAAGAGTCACAACAGTGGAGTCCTGGTCCTTTCAGCATGACCTGGAAAGCAGATATCTCTCACTATCTAGCATGTTATTTCTTTCATAAGATCTTTGAATTTGAACTATCAGAATGGTAGTGATACTTTGATTTGGGGTTACTTTCTTTCATTTTAGACATAGGACAAGAGCAGGCCTCTGAGCTAGAGTCCATCAGTAACCTTGGACATAAGGCTCTTGTTCCTTGCCTATCTATATTCTGACCTTGATGCTACCTCCAGTCTACAGTGTTTGTAATACAAAGGGTCCCAATAGCACTGGCAGCTAAGACAGTCACCATATCATCTTTGCAGGTTCTATGCCATATATCAGGCAATTCTCTGGATGAGTCATGCCTATCACTTTTTATGCCTTTTAACACCTTTTCTCTTTAATGTCAATGGACACATAATTGATGTCCTCCCTTGACTCTGATCCACATGGAGATTTCTTATTCTATGAAGTTGGTCTTAAGAACTGTCAGATGAACAAGCAAACAACCCAATCAAAACATGGTAAGAAGACCTAAATAGACACTTTTCCAAAGAAGACATACAGATGGCCAAGAGGCACATGAAAAGATGCTCAACATCACTAATTATTAGAGAAATGCAAATCAAAACTACAATGAGATATCATCTCACACCAGTCAGAATGGTCATCATCAAAAAATCTACAAACGATAAAATCTGGAGCGGGTGTGGAGAAAAGGGGATCCTCCTACACTGTTGGTGGGAATATACTTTGGTACAGCCACTATGGAGAACAGTATGGAAGTTCCTTAAAAAACTAAAAATAGAGCTACCATATGATCCAGCATCCCACTTCTGGGCATGCATCTGGAAGAAAACATCCTTTGAAAGGATACATGCACCCCAATGTTCACTGCAGCACTGTTTACAATAGCCAAGACATGGAAGCAACCTAAATGTCCATCAACAGAGGAATGGATAAAGAAGATGTGGTACATATATACAATGGAATATTACTCAGCCATTAAAAAGAATGAAATAATGACATTTCCAGCAACATGGATGGACCAGGAGATTATCGTACTAAGTGAAATAAGTCAGAAAGAGAAAGACAAATATCATATGATACAGCTTATATGCGGAATGTAAAAAAAAAAGTGATACGAATGAACTTATTTACAAAACAGAAACAGACTCACAGAATGAATTTAGAAAATGAATTTATGGTTACTGTGGGGGAAAGGAAGGATAGACTGGGAGTTTGGGATTGACATGTACACACTGCTATATTTAAAATAGATAACCAACAAGGACCTACTGTAAAAAAATAAAAATAAAAATTTTTAAAAATTGCCAGATGAGAGAAGGATGTTTCTTGAACAAACAGTGTTGTGTGGAAGGTAGGGGTGTGGTCAGTATTGAAAGAGATCACATTCTAGAATGTACTGTTATGGCCTAAAGAGTTCAGGAGATGGAATGATTGAAGGATGTGTTGTTCTAACTTTGTGGTAAGAAATTCTGAGTGGTCAATTTAAAATGACCAGAAAATAAATTATGGTTTACATTTTCCCTCATACTGCATGTAAGACCTGAATTTGTGGTCTTCACCAATGAAGTACAGAACAACCTTTGAGAGAATTACTGAAAGTCAATAGTCATTGTGGCATAAGACACGATGTACCATCTTACGAGTAATGATATAACCAGCAAGAAATAAACTGCAGAGGTAAGAAGAGCTATTTTGTTTCAATACAAGCTAGTCCCAAAGAACCATGGACTCCTGATTAATAACAGTTTTGCTATGTTTTCTTGAGGTGGGAGATATAAAATTTAAAATTTAATTGACAGGAATTTAAAAATTGACAAGAATTTTAAAATTGACAATAAAGAACAGGAATAGTTGGTTCCTGGGTTCAAGAACCAGAAACAGGAAGAGTTGGTGTTGGGTACGTTCCCTGGTTGGACTAAACAAATACTTATTTTCTATCCATTATTCTACATTTTCATTGACAAACCCCTCTACTTCATGTAGACTCATGAATTTTTTATAAAGCTTTTATTCAAATTGTTTATATAGACCAGGGCCCCACAGACAATATTTTCCCAAGGTCTTACATGCCCTACTGGTTGCCTCATCCTAGCATATTGCCTTACATAACCTTCTATGTCTTGCTATTCAGACACCTGCTCCTTCCCTGAACTACTTCTAATGTAGTTACTGTTCTGTATACCAACCAATGCCACTGAAATGGCAAAACTGTCACAAGTGTCATTTATAGTATATGAATTATTATATGACTATTACATGAATCAAGAAACATTCAGACTTTTTAATCACCAATATTTTAAAGAAGTTTTAATGAATCATCTTCTCTTTAATATTCTTCCCACACCTCCCTAGGACTCGGTTTCAAGTCGATAAGCTGGGTCAGGAAAAAAAAAAACAAAACCTAAGCAGCATATATATTGTTTTGTCGTAGCCTCAAAAATATCACTGAGTTATGGAGCCTCAAGACATCAAGTCATGCTTCTCTCCACCTGAGTTCTGAATCAATGAAGAGATAATTTAGGAGAGGACAGATGGAGAAAGATATATCCTCTTTGTTACTGGTAAACACTAGGTTAAAAGTTACTAATTCTTACCTCAGAATCAGGAAAGATTATTGACCCAGTCTCAATCATAGCTGGACACTGGGTGGTCTCTCGACAGACACTAGCAGAATGCCTGATAAAATCTAAAGCGTGAAGTGTGCACTTCCTGAAGGGCACCTCTCTGAAGCAGAAAAATTGCAAGGCTAAGCCACACATGCTCAGCATCCTAATCTAACTCACCTGTCAGGAACTTCACATGTTTTCCCTTGAGGAACGCCAGTGAGAGTCAGTAGGGGCCAGAAGTGTGACTACTTGATGTTTCTCTGAATGGCTTCAGAATTTCCATCCAGACACTATTAAAATACCTTGATAGCAGCATTAGTAACTAAACTAGGGTGTACCTAAAGGTGAAAAAATTATATAAAGCTTTCTTTTACCACAGTAAAAGGCTAAAGTAACCAACACTTTTTTTGAGATTCCACTTTGTGTCATACCTTCATCTGCGAAGAGTAATGTCTCAAACAATCATATCACTGGAGTTGTAAAATGAAATAATATATGCTAAAGGACTTCCTAAAAATAATGTAAGAAGACTATGACCATGATAACAGAAGCTATCAGTCAGACTGGATGAAAAGAAAAGAGAAGTATTATTTACTTCAATTCTCATATTCTAAATGAAGATGCTGCCATAATATAAGCAGTAAAATGAATCAATAAATCAAAGAAAACAAAAAAAGAGCTTAACTTGTAGATATCAGTTGCCATTTGAAAAATCCCCTTGTTTGCTGACTTGGCTAGCATAATCTACATCAAAGCTAGTGTTTACATTCCATGGAGCCACATGAATAAGGAATAAGTAATCAATGAACTATGGGAGGCATTATAACAGAAAATTTAGAAAGGTATTGGTGGCCAGTACCAAAAAATTGAATTCCCCAAATAACCCTAAAATACAGCTATAAAATTTGCTGTGATCACATCTGCAAAGAGGCAAGAAAGGAATTAGTCAAAATTAAGCCTTTTTCTGCACTTCCATGCACCTTCTGTCAACAGCATGCTAGTGGAAAGAGTCATCAACACGGCAACTGTGGTTCAACAAGGAATAATTACCTAGAAAATACATTAAATGGTTTTGTTTCCCTTAAAATGTTTTTCCTTTCAAGAAAGCTGTTTTTTCATCCTGGATTGAGAATTTTAGTGATTGTCTTTGAAAGCTTTACAATCCTAATAGTAACATTGGAATAAATCACTGTAAATCTGGGTACAATCTGCTGATTCTTTTCTAATAATCCTAAGTCTCATATTCAAATAGTTGCATTATAGGATAGTAAGTTTAAATGAATATACAGCATAATGCTGTCATCAAATGCCAATGCAGCATGATTAAGCATGATTTATTGATAATGAGGTTGTCTCTCAATTTTTACCAATTCTACTTACATAGAATGAAAAAAAACATAAGACAACTTATTGGAGACAGGAGAAGGAATACAACAGCTGAGAATTCCTATATGGGAAAACTGAAAAATACATCATCAATTAATGGAATTTGCCATGTATATTAGCATATCACTTTAATGATGAAGAATTTACTTAGCTAAAATCTTTAACAGAAGGTGTATGCAGACAGATTGTGACAATGACCCTTGTTTTTTTTAAAAGAAGCCATCCTCAGGAAGGAAGATTAATGCAGTTCCACTGTGATGTAGGCTGTTTATATTCCTCATGCCTGGTCATTTAATTGATACTAAAAATATCGTGAACTCTATTCATTAGACAATTAGTTTTATAATGAAATCCTTAAACTTACCTCTCTACATCTCTTGCCACTACCTTGCAGCCATCACTGTACCACAACTTTTTACTAAGCATAATACATGGCCATTTTTGTTTGTTTCTTTTTAACCCAGTTGAGATATTAAGAACATTTTATGTAAAATGTTAAATTTCCCCTTGTTTTTCATTACTTTAGTCTTTAGCATACATATAATCTACTCTTTCCTGTCAAAAAAATTGCACTGGATAAGTTAAAAATATAAGAAAAACTTTATTTGCAATGATAGCAATAAGGGAGGCCATAATAATAGGGGAGAGAGAGGGAACTCAAAACTCAGCTTTGTTGAAACAAAAGATGGGAGAGTTCTTAAAGACTAGGGTGAGTTAGCATTTAAAATACTGGAGGACATTGGGTAGTGGGAGGTTGGTCAATGGGCCATCTGTGTTTGCTAACTGGTGCTTATGGAAGTTACACATCCATCCTCCCACAGAGACTGGGTGATAGGAGTATTATCTTTCTTGATTATTACATTCCAAAGGAACATCTCACATATCTTTGAGAAAGATATTCTTAGGTTGTAAAACTGGCAATAGTGTGGCAGAAGATTTAATCCCAAAGGGACAGAGAAAGAATTTATAATGGCAAGTTTTCTACAGTAAATGCTCTAAGGAAAGGGAGATCAGGGGCTTCTATGGTCAAGAAAAATCTATCTAAGGTTTAGTTAAATTGAGGGAGTAAGATTTGAAGTTACTGTAGCCGTCTTGAACTGTGAAATAAGAACCAATCTAAGGAGAAATGAGTATGAGAGAGAGAAAGTGCATCCTAGAACTATTCTTTAAATATTTATGCAGCAATGTCTAAAGACATTCTTATCTGGACTCTTCATTAATGTTAAGCAATAAACTCCACTTTGCTTTTGGATTTGGATTATCTGTCACTTAACACCAAAAGACACCTAAGTAATGTCCACTATTCACAGATTCAATCTCATGTGTGGTGTTGCAATACTGTGTTATGTCTCTATCAAACTGCAACCCCACTACTTCTAAGAATAAAAAAAGAACTTGAAAACACTCATCTGATTTCCTGTTTCCCAATCACAAATGAAATCAACAATGGTATGTAAAAACTAGAAGAGCTTATATTAGATCAAAAGATACGAAGAGATGCAACTCTTTTCTTTTCTCTTTTTATACATTGATATAACCTTAAAATAAATATGTATCCTGAATGCATTGGAGATAGTGTTTTACATGTTTATGCAAAGCTGTGTCAATTGCCCTCTCTGGATTCAATATCATGCTCAGAAGCTTACCAATGGATAAGAAAGAAGCCCATTAAAATGCATTGCCAAAGAATAAGACCAGCTATCACTAAAAACAAACAAACAAAAAACACCATTGGCTACATTCAAATCAAGTAGGATTTTTTAAGTTAAAGATTTACTTCCATAAATGGAACCACTATAAGCATTTATTAACCTTTGTCCAAAGTTTGCTTCTAGGTTTGGGTTGAGGTGGGCATTGTATTTCTAAGCTACAGTGTAAGACACTTAATACAGAATCTGATACATTTGTTGAACAACATAACATCTTATACATGTGTTATTAAATGAATTTTGTGATCAGGGGAAAATAAGAAAATTTTACTGATTATATAATAAACACAAAATAAAATGTTGTAATAAATAGCACAATGGGTACCGAATGGAAATTTTTTTTGTGTTACAGATGAATAACAGAGGCTTAGGGAATGTTTTTTTAGATTGGGTAACAGCTAAAGCTAAATTGGGGGAATGGAAATCACAATAGGCAGAGGCCTCCCTGGGAGTAATATGAACAGTGAGTGGTACAATCCAATCAAATTGTCCTTAAAAGAGTAATGTAAGAAAGCAAATTTTTTAGTCGTTATTTTGATCCTCTCCAGTAGGATCAAATTGATGAACAGAATATTATTTTTATTATTATATGAACAATTACAGTTATTCAGTTATGCAATTATTATTATATGAACAATTATAGTTATTCAGTTATGAAATTATAGTTACCCCTTCCTTCCTGTCATATGCCATATTCTAGACAAGAGGGGCAAAATAATGAGCAGAATAAACTGAAGTGTCTGCCATCATGTAATTATATGCTAGTGGAGGGATGAAGAAAATAAATGTTTATGTTGCATAGTGATAAGTAATATGAAGAAAAATAACACAAGCTAAGAGAATAGAGGATGGAACAGGGTGATACTTTATTTGGATAAGATGATCAGCAGATGTTTCAAAGAAGCTAAACTTTCAGAGAAATCCAAATGTATAAGAGAGTGGGATATGTGGATATCTAAGGCAAGAACTCCAAACTGAGACAGTAGCAAGCAGCACTAGAAGTGTGAGAGATGTTTGCATAACCACAAAACGGCCAATGTGGCCATCACAGACTAATCAAAGGATAGAGGGATAGGAAGTTAAGTTGGAGTGGGACTCAGGAGCTGGGCCATGTGATGCCCTGTTCTCTTCTGTATCATTCACCCACTCGTCCTCTAGTCATCCAGGCCCTGCACTGTAGATGAGCTGGTGATTATTATCATTAGGTGAGGAGCTGTGCAATGTCTTTGGGTACAAACTCTGTTGGGTGATTGATAGGTAGTATGAAGGCAATGCTGGTGAGGGACACTGTTTTTCTGGTGGTTACCCAGTATTACTCTGTTCAGAGTAGTCCTTGATTTTCTTATCCTTCATACCCCTTCATTCCTCACAGCCCCTCTAGCAGCAAGATGGTTATACCTTCAAAACACAACCCAGCTGTTTGTATTTTCCCCATCTTTACTATTCATTCAAGTCACCTTCACCTCTCTATCCCTAGATGTCCTTTTCCAATTGGTTTTCCATATAGCAGGCACAGGAAACTTTAAGAAATGTAAATGAGTATATGATTTTTCTCTGCTTAAAATCTTCCAAAATTTTCTCATGTATCATAGAATAAAATCCAAAATTCCTCCCTTGCCTATAAGATTCTATGTGATCTGCCAGTTGTTTACCTCACCAACTTTATCTGGAGCCTGTTTGTCCCTCATCAACTAATTCCTGTTAGGTTGTCTTCCCTATGGTCCTCCAACGTATTGAGTTATTTCTTCCTTGTAACCTTTAATTTTACCATACTATTCTTTGCCTACAATGCTCTTCTGAAAACAGCCTGGAAAGATGTTTGTACAGCTGATTATGTCATTTTATTTAGTCCAAAACTCCCCTAAATGGCTTTACTTTACAATCCAATTTAAACCAGCTTCCACACATACATCCCAACATCTACTCATAAATTCAAGAACTTATTAATAAAGATGGTGAAAATCTATGATGAAAATTAGGAGACATGAGAAAATTCATTTTCTACAACCTTAAAGACCTTGAGTCTTCCAGCATTGCAGACATTATCAGACTTTCCGTCCTGCTTTGCTTTCATCTTAATATTATCCTCACTTTAAGGTTGAAAAATTCTCCCATTTTTTTCTTTCAAGAATGACATCATATGCAAGGGAAATTACAGATTGACTTTCTCAAATCCTAAGGAAATGACCAGAATAGATACCCAACACACAGCAGGTATCTAATGATAAATTCTGATTCCACATTCCTGTCAAATTAGCTATGCGCCTCTTTATCTTGTCACACTCCAACTTCACACGAAGCAACAAAAAATGGAGTGATGCTATGAAATAGGTGATTTCAGGTCATATTATGAATAAACACCTCTTAATTTCACCTTCTGCACATAGTTTAGGAAAGCTGGTCATTTGCAAAGTACATATTTTCTATAAAAGTTGACATTTGATTTTGGCATTATACTAATGCATCTTTCTATAGGTTTGATGCAGGAATTAGAATTTGTCTTTTGCTGTCCACCTCAGGTGACATTTAGGGCTGTAAGTGTGAAAATGAATGTACTGGAGTTAGGAAATTAATAGTCACAGGAACCAGAATTCTGGTAAAGAACTTTTAAGAGGTGTGCTTAATGATTTACAAATACTATTGCAAATGGAGAATCTAGGGAATCTATGCCTCCTTTCTCAGTCCCCACACACATGGTATTGGTGGTATTGTTAATCACAAGGGTTTCTTGTCCTCTGGATGTACGGGTAGCTCTGTGATACAGGGCTGGCCACTGTGGCACACAAACTATTTTATCCCTGCCGGTGATTCATGTACACTGTGAACAAATGACTCAGGCAAAGTTAGCTAATTTATAACACACACATATGCACACATACTCTTATGTGTGCACGTGTATGTATGTGTATATACATTTATACTTATATTTATATGTGCATGTACACATATTTGCACATACATGCATGCATGTGCACACACATTTACATTCTAGAAGACAGGGGGAAATTGCCAAATTAGCAAACAAAAATAACCATGTGGGCTTCCCTGGTGGTGCAGTGGTTGAGAGTCTGCCTGCCAATGCAGGGGACGTGGGTTCGGGCCCCGGGCAGGGAAGATCCCACATGCCATGGAGCAGCTGGACCCATGAACCATGGCCGCTGAGCCTGCGCGCCCAGAGCCTGTGCTCTGCAACGGGAGAGGCCACAACAGTGAGAGGCCCACGTACCGTTAACAAAATAAATAAATAAATAAAAATTTGAAAAATAACCATGCATCTCTGGACGTGTTGATCCCATTTTAGCACCAGGTGGAATAAGCCTGCTAGGCAACAAAGTCAATTCAGAAGCAAGCAGTGCTGGGAGATAGATAGCAGTGCTGGTGAGATTATGAACATCCAACACCATTAACATTTTTCAGCCTTGGGCTCCTCCTGTCTGGAAGGCAAACTACCTACCCTCTTTGAATGTCTCAGTCATGAGTCAATGATGTAACTGCGGCTTAGAGAGTTAGAGACACTTATCCAAGGTCAGACATCTTGTAAATGGTAATTCTCAAGTCCGTGTGTCTCAGAACTGAGTTAGACTGCCTCTTTGTAGAACATGAAAAGCATATTTGTACTACTGGGGAGAGATAATTACATATATCTCCACTTATCCAAAATATTTATAGTTAAGCAGAACTGATACTAACATCTAAAAGCCTTCCAGAATAAATTATCCCCAAATGGGTACATTAATGATTCAAATATAAAACTTGCTATAAAAGAAAGAAGACTTTTGTAAACTATTTAAAAGGTAAAAACATTCTTCTTAATATAGAGTATTAAACTTTAAAACTCTCATTAAATATTTAAAAGTCATAAAGTTAAAAGAATTTCTTAACTCTTTTAGCAATTTGAAGGACTATCTCAGAGATAATTGGAGGAATCAAATAAAATGAGAAATTATAAAGGGTTAAATAATTCATAAATATAACAGGATTTTAGAAAAAAGGCACATTTTAATAATGTATACATTTTAATGAATTGTGTTTCCTTTTAAAGCATATGAAATTCATTCTAACAAAAATATAAAAATTATACCATTCCTCATGAGAAAAATTCTTGTGAAATTAGAAATGTATGCATACAAAGAAATCACTTAATTTCATCATTTATGAAATCAAATTGTGTTGAAATAAGATAGTTTAATAAAATAAATCAGCTATACCTATGCTTTCCACAGGCATCAAACTATATGTCACAAATGAGGGGAAGGATCATGCAGCCACCATAAGAGTTTAACCATACTGTTTTTTAAAACTAATACCACTATGTAACAGTTGTTAATTTTGAAGAAAGAGATAGCTATTTGTTAATATAGTAGAATATCTCAGGTGCCAACACAGATCTTTTTATCCCAGGAGTCAAGATAAGAATATAAATTTCTTACAGAATCCCATAGTAAATAATGTTTAAATTTAAAAATTCACTCCTAAAAAAAAATAAATAAATAAATAAAATAAAAATTCACTCCTGTTCAATTAATGATGTTGGGAAAACTCGATAACCACATGGGAAAGAATGAATGTGAACTCCTGTCTTATATCACAGACAAAAATCAATTCAAAATGAATTAAAGACTTGAAGATAAGACCTGAAATTACAACACTTCCAGAAGAACACATAGGGGTAAATTTCTAGACATTTTTTGCAGTGATTTTTTTTTAGGTTTGATACTAAAAACAAAGAAGACAAACGCAAAAATAAGTAAGTGGGACTATTTCAAATCAAAAAGCTTTTGTACAGTAAAGGAAACCATCAACAAAATAAAAAGGAAACCACTGATTTGCAGAAAATATTTGCAAATCACATACCTAAAAAGAGGTATATACTTGTATATGTTGTATATTCAATATACAACTCATACAACTCCAAAGCAAAAAAACAAAAAAACAAAAAAAAACCCAAAAAACAAGAACAAAGACAGAAAAAAAAACAAAACCCAAAAAACCCCACAAATAACCTGATTTAAAAATGGGCAAAGGACCTGAATACATATTTTTCCAAAAAAAAAGCATACGAATGGTCAACAAGTACATAAAAATATGCTCAACATCACTAATCATCAGGGAAATGCAAATCAAAACCACAATGAGATATTATTTTATACCTGTTAGAATGTCTATTATGAAAAAAATAAGAGACAACAAATGTTGGCAAGGACATGGAGAAAAGGGAACCATGTTTACTGTGGTGAGAATGTAAATTGGCACAGCCACAAGGAAAACAGTACGAACTTTCCATATTACTGTTTAATACTAAATTAAACATAGAGCTGCCACATGCTCCTGTAATCCCAGTTCTGGGTAAATATCCATAAGAAATTAAATCACTATCTTGAAAAGATATCTAAACTCCCATCTTCATTGCAGCATTATTCACAACAGCCAAGGTACAGATACAATCTAAGTGTCCACTGAGAGATGCAGGGAAAAAGAAAATGTGGTATATATTTACCACGGAATATTATTCAGACATGAAAGGAAGGAATTCTTGCCATTTGCCACAACATGGGTGGACCTTGAGGGTATTATGCTAAGTGAAATAAATAAGAGAGAGAAAGACAAATACTGCTATCACTGCTAAGTAGAATCTAAAAAAAAAGAAGAAGAAACAGAGTAGAGTGATAGAGGCCAGGGACTGTGGGGTTGGTTGAAATAGGGAGAAATATAGAGAGGTTGGTAAGAGGGTATAAACTTTCAGTTATAGGATGAATAAAGCCTGGGAATCTAATGTACAACATAGAGCCTGTAGTTGATAATAGAGTGCTGTATAATTGAAATTTGTTAAGAGTGCTCTTACAGAAAAAAAAAAAAAAAAGTTAGGTGATGAACTGGATGGTGGGAATCCTTTCACAATATATACTTATATCAAAAAAATTCCCTTGTATACTCTAAATATATTACAATTTAATTGTCAATTATACCTTAATAAAGGTGGGAAAATAGTCACTCTGTTAGTTACTGCCTCTTTTAAACAAAAGCACACATAGCAAGAAAAACTCAAGAAAATTTCATTTATATGAAAAAAGTGCTAATGTTACATGTAATAGAAGATATAGCAGTAGTAGCATGTCAGCACAGCCACACTTCAAATAAAGGCTACATTAAGAAAGTTACTTTACCTGTCTACTTCATATAAACACTTTCCGCACCACTTCATATAAAGGCTACCTTAGGCAAGTTACTTTACCTCTGTGTGTGTCAGTCTGCTCATTTATCAAATAGAAATAGCAATAGTGCTTACCATAAAAGGGTGCTGTGAAGATAAAATGATAGAGGACCTTCAAGATGGTGGAGGTGTAAGACATGGAGATCACATTCCTCCCCACAAATACATCAAAAATACATCTACATGTGGAACAACTCTTACAGAACACCTACTGAATGCTGGCAGAAGACTTCAGACTCCCCAAAAGGCAAGAAAATCCCCTTCGTACCTGGCTGTGTGGCTGACAGGGTCTTGGGGCTCCAGCCTGGTGTCAGGCCTGAGCCTCTGAGGTGGGACAGCCAAGTTCAGGACATTGGACCACAAGAGACCTCCCGGCCCAGCATAATAGCAATCGGTAAGAGCTCTCCCAGAGATCTCCGTCTCAGCACTAAGGCCCTGATCCACTCAATGACCAGAAATCTCCTGTAATGGACACCCCATGCCAAACAACAGCAAGGCAGGAACACAATCCCACCCATTAGCAAAGAGGCTGCCTGAAATCATAATAAGTTCACAGACACGCCAAAACACACCACTGGATGCAGCTCTGCCCACCAGAAAGACAAGATCCAGCCTCATCCACCAGAACAAAAGCACCAGTCCCCTCCACCAGGAAACCTACACAACCCACTGAAGCAACCTAACCCACTGGGGGCAGACACCAAAAACATTGGGAACTACGAACCTGCAGCCTGTGAAATGGAGACCCCAAACAAAGTTAAGCAAAATGAGAAGACAGAGAAATATGCAGCAGATGAAGGACCAAGGTAAAAACCCACCAGACCAAGCAAATGAAGAGGAAATAGGCAGTTTACCTAAAAAAGAATTTAGAATAATTATAGTAAAGATGATCCAAAATCCTGGAAATAAAATGAAGACAATATAAGAATCGTTTAACAAGGATCTAGAAAAACTAAAGAGCAAACAAACAATGATGAACAACACAATAAATTAAATTAAGAATTCTCTAGAAGGAATCAGTAGCAGAATAACTGAGGCAGAACAACAGATAAGTGACCTGGAAGATAAAATAGTAGAAATAACTACCGCATTGCAGAATACAGAAAAAAGAATGAAAAGAATTAAGCATAGTCTCAGACCTCTGGAACAACACTAAACACAACAACATTCGAATTATAGGGGTCCCAGTAAAAGAGAAAGGGACTGAGAAAATATTTGAGGGGATTATAGTTGAAAACTTGCCTAATATGGGACAGGAAATAGTCAGTAATGACCAGGAAGTGCAGAGAGTCCCATACAGGATAAATCCAAGGAAAAATATGACAAGACAATAATTAATCAAAAATTAAATACAAAGAAAAAATATTAAAAGAAGCAGGGAAAAGCAACAAATAACATACAAGGGAATCCCCATAAGGTTAAAAACTGATCTTACAGCAGAAACTGTGCAAGCCAGAAGGGAGTGGAGAGACATATTTAAAGTGATGAAAGGGAAAAACCTACAACTAAGATTACTCTACCTGCAAGGATCTCATTCAGATGTGACAAAGAAGCTAAAACCTTTAGAGACAAGCAAAAGCTAAGAGAATTCAGAACCACCAAACCAGCTTTACAACAAATGCTAAAGGAACTTCTCTAGGAAGGAAACACAAGAGAAGGAAAAGACGGACAATAACAAACCCCAAACAATTAAGAAAATGGTAAAAGGAACATACGTATTGATAAGTACCTAAATTGTAAATGGATTAAATGCTTCAACCAAAAGACATAGGCTGGCAGAATGGATACAAAAACAAGAGCGGTGTATATGCTGTCTACAAGACACCCACTTCAAACCTAGACATACATACAGACGGAAAGTGAGGGCATGGAAAAAGATATTCCATGCAAATGGAAATCAAAAGAAAGCTGGAGTAGCGATTCTCATATCAGACAAAATAGATATTAAAATAAAAACTATTACAAGAGACAAAGAAGGACACCACATAATGATCAAGGGATCGATCCAAGAAGAAGATATAACAATTGTAAATATTTATGCACCCAGCATAGGAGCACCTCAATACATCAGGCAAATGTTAACAACCAAAAAAGGGGAAATCAACAGTAACACAATCATAGTAGGGGACTTTAACACACCACTTTCACCAATGGACAGATCATCCAAAATGAAAGTAAATAAGGAAACATAAGCTTTAAATGATACATTAAACAAGATGGACTTAACTGACATTTATAGGACATTCCACCCCAAAACAACAGAATACATTTTCTTCTCAAGTGCTCATGGAACATTCTGCAGGATAGATGATGACTTGGGTAACAAATCAGGCCTTGGTAAATTTAAAAAATTCAGAATTGTATCAAGTATCTTTTCCAACCACAACACTCTGAGACTAGATATCAATTACAGGAAAAATAAACTGTAAAAAATACAAACACATGGCAGCTAAACAATACAGTACTAAATAATCAAGAGATCACTGAAGAAATCAAAGAGGAAACCAAAAAATACCTAGAAACAAATGACAATGAAAACACAATGTCCCAAGACCCATGAGATGCAGCAAAAGCAGTTCTAAGAGGGAACTTTATAGCAATACAATCCTACCTAAAGAAACAAGAAAAATCTCAAATAAACCACATAAACTTATCCCTAAAGAAATCAAAGAAAATGAACAAAAAACCCTCAAATTTAGCAGAAGGAAAGAAATCAGAAAAATCAGATCAGAAATAAATGAAAAAGAAATGATGGAAAATACCAGAGATCAATAAAACTAAAAGCTGGGTGTTTAAGAAGATAAACAAAATTGATAAACCATTAGCCAGACTCATCAAGAAAAAAGGGAAATGCAACAGAATTAGAAATGAAAAAGGAAAAGTAACAACTGCCACTGCAGAAATACAAAGGATCATGAGAGATTACTACAAGCAACTCTATGCCAATAAAATGGACAACCTGGAAGAAATAGACAAATTCTTAGAAAAGTGCAAACTTCTGAGATTGAACCAGGATGAAACAGAAAATATAAACAGACCAATCACAAGCACTGAAATTGTGACTGTGATTAAAAATCTTCCAGTAAACAAAAGCCCAGGACCAGATGGATTCACAGGTGAATTCTATCAAACATTTAGAGAACAGCTAACACCTATCGTTCTCAAACTCTTCCAAAATATAACAGAGCGAGGAACACTCCCAAACTCATTCTACGAGGCCACCATCACCCTGATACTAAAACCAGACAAAGGTGTCACAACAAAAGAAAACTGCAGGCCAATGTCACTGATGAACATAGATGCAAAAATCCTCAACAAAACACTAGCAAACAGAATCCAACAGCACATTAAAAGGATCATCATGATCAAGTGGAGTTTATCCCAGGAATGCAAGGATTCTTTAATATACGTAAATCAATCAATGTGATACACCATATTAACAAACTGAAGGTGAAAAACCACATGATCATCTCAATGGATGCAGAAAAAGCTGTTGAGAAAATTCAACACCCATTTATGATAAAAACTCTCCAGAAAGTAGGCATAGAGGGAACTTACCCCAACATAATAAAGGCCATATATGACAAACTCACAGCCAACATTGTTCTCAATGATTAAAAACTAAAACCATTGCTACTAAGAGCAGGAACAAGGCACGGTTGCCTACTCTCAGCACTATTATTCAACATAGTATTGGAAGATTTAGCCACAGCAATCACAGAAGGAAAAGAAATAAAAGAATCCAAATCAGAATAGAAGAAGTAAAGCTGTCACTGTTTGCAGATGACAGGATACTATACATAGAGAATCCTAGAGATGTTACCAGAAAATTAGTAGAGCTAATCAATGAACTTGGTAAAGTAGCAGGATACAAAATGAATGCACAGCAATCGCTTGCATTCCTATATACTAATGATGAAAAATCTGAAAGAGAAATTAAGGAAACACTCCCATTTACCACTGCAACAAAAAGAATAAAATACCTAGGAATAAACCTACCTAAGGAGACAAAAGACCTGTATGCAGAAAACTATAGGACACTGATGAAGGAAATTAAAGATGATACAAACAGATGGACAGATATACCATGTTCTTGGATTGGAAGAATCAACATTGTGAAAATGACTATACTATACAAAGCAATCTACAGATACAGTGCAATCTCTAGCCAACTACCAATGACATTTTTCACAGAACTAGAACAAGAAATTTCACAGTTAGTATGGAAAAAGAAAAAAAAGACCTCGAATAGCCAAAGCAATCTTGAGAAAGAGAAATGGAGTTGGAGGAATCAGACTCCTGGACTTCAGACTATACTACAAAGCTACAGTAATCAAAACAGTATGGTGCTGGCACAAAAACATAAATGTGTGAAACAGGATAGGAGGCCCGGAGATAAACCCACACACATATGGTTGCCTTACGTTTGATAAAGGAGGCAAGAATATACAATGGAGAAAAGAGGGTCTCTTCAATAAGTGGTGCTGGGAAAACTGGACAGGTACATGTAAAAGAATGAAATTAGAACACGCCCTAACACCATACAGAAAAATAAGCTCAAAATGGATTAAAGACCTAAATGTAAGGCCAGACAGTATAAAACTCTTAGAGGAAAATATAGGCAGAACACTCTATGACATAAAGCACAGCATAAATCACATCTCCTAGGGAGACGCAAGAGGGAAGAGATATGGGAACATATGTATGTGTATAACTGATTCACTCTGTTATAAAGCAGAAACTAACACACCATTGTAAAGCAATTATACTCCAATAAAGATAAATAAATAAATAAATAAATAAATAAATAAATAAATAAATAAATCACACCTCCTAGAGGAATGGAAATAAAATCAAAAATAAACAAATGGGACCTAATGAAACTTAAAAGCTTTTGCCCAGCAAAGGAAAACATAATAAGATGAAAAGACAACCCTCAGAATCGGAGAAAATATTTGCAAATGAAGCAACTGACAGAGGATTAATCTCCAAATTATACAAGCAGCTCATGCACCTCAATATCAAAATAACAGACAACCCAATCCAAAATGGGCAGAAGACCTAAATAGATATATCTCCAAAGAAGACACACAGATGACACACATATGAGAGGATGCTCAACATCACTAACCATTAGAGAAGTGCAAATCAAAACTACAATGACATATCATCTCACACCAGTCAGAATGGCCATCATCAAAAAATCTACAAACAATAAATGCTGGAGAGGGTGTGGAGAAAAGGGAACCCTCTTGCACTGTTGGTGGGAATGTAAATTGATACAGCCACTATAGAGAACAGTATGAATGTTCCTTAAAAAACTAAAAATAGAACTATCATACGACCCAGCAATCCCACTACTGGGCATATGCCCTGACGAAACCATAATTCAGAAAGAGTCATGTAGCACAATGTTCACTGCAGCTCTATTTACAATAGCCAGGACATGGAAGCAACCTAAGTGTCCATTGACAGATGAATGGATAAAGAAGATGTGGCACATATATACAACGTATACATATATACGTTTCTTTTACAGCCATAAAAAGAAAGGAAATTGAGTTATATGTAGTGAGGTGGTTGGACCTAGAGTCTGTCATACAGAATGAAGTCAGTCAGAAAAAGAAAAACGAATACCTTATGCTAACACATATACATGGAACTAGGGTCAGGACAGGAATAAAGACGCAGATGTAGAGAATGGACTTGAGGACACAGGGAGGGGGAAGGGTAAGCTGGGACAAAGTGAAAGAGTGACATTGCCATATATACACTACCAAATGTAAAATAGATAGCTAGTGGGAAGCAGCCACATTCATAGTGAGATCAGCTCCATGCTTTGTGACAACCTAGAGTGCTGGGACAGAGAGGGTAGAGGGAGATGCAAGAGGGAGGTGATATGAGGATATATGTCTATTTATAGCTTATTCACTTTGTTATACAGCAAAAACTAATACAAAATTGTAAAGCAATTATATTCCAATAAAGATGTTTTAAAAAAATCACACGTGAAAAAAAAGATAAAATGATAAAATTATTGGAAAGATTTTAGCACAGGACGTAGAACACTGTTCTTGTTCAGTAAATATTCACTATTATTCTGAAAACTATTTAATCAAGTGAATATGAACATGAAGTAGAGTGAAGAAAATGAATAATTACAAACTATAAACTTTTTTAAACATTCAGACGTATATATTTTTCCACTCTAGAAAATAATAGTGATTTTTTTGCATCTTCAGACAATAAAATTCCACTTCTTTTTGAGGCTGTATGCCTGACAATCCTGACTTATATAATGATTCTAGAGTTTACAGTGTAGTATTTTTAAACTTCCCCTCTCCAAATTGTTTCAGTAATTTATATTATAGACGAAGTACTGAGCTAATCATTGTGGTATCTTTTATTTTCCTAAAATACTTGCTGTTCCTCTCTGGCATCAGGCTTGGACATATGATTTATTTTGACCGATGGAATGTGTTTCTTGCAAGTAGAACCTTTAGAGCCAGCTCATTGTTTGCCTAGTTCTCTTAGTCCTCTGTCATGAGAACAACGTTCAAGCCAGAGGCTGCTTCCTCAGCTGGGCTCCAAGAGTGCAGATGACATGGAGCAAAACTGAAGCTGACCCATGCTGGATATTTAGAAGTTGCTGTAAGCCATTATAATTTTTTGGTTAGCTGCATTGTACTGTAATCTAGCTAGCACTTACTGAAATTATTATGACTATTAATTTTCCCTTTTTCCTAAATACCATGCTTCATTATCTGTTCATGATCCTGCATCTACCTCGTAAGGAATAGTAGAGAAATGGCAGAGGAAATGCTCTGTGTAGTAAGAGAAAAACCACGACTGAAAGCATACCAAAACCAAAGGAAG
This sequence comes from Neophocaena asiaeorientalis asiaeorientalis, assembly GCF_003031525.2. Taxonomy (NCBI): domain Eukaryota; kingdom Metazoa; phylum Chordata; class Mammalia; order Artiodactyla; family Phocoenidae; genus Neophocaena; species Neophocaena asiaeorientalis. The sequence goes on along the minus strand of NW_020173488.1, from coordinate 1,032,943 downwards.
TTCACATGATCAAAGGGTCATATGCCCCCAGGTCACTTAAGATGAGCCCAGTTCAATTCATCATCTGTCAAGCACCTACACTGTGGCAGGGATTTGGTGAAACAGTGGGGGGCCAAATTAATGAGTCCTCATCCTCAAGGTTCTTCCCGCTTAAGGAAGAAGGCAAACTTGCAAAGCAGTGTAAAGGATCTTCTACCAAGGGCAGAGTTCAGGGTCAGTGACAGCACAGTAAACACAGTGGTCAACTCTCTATAGAAGGCATACAAAGCAGATAATATTGGAACAAATCACACTGATAAGTGGAAATAAGATAAGTAAATAAGGTGGGACGCTGAAAACAAAATCACTGCATTTGGCAATTAAAATATCCATAGAAGCACAGTGAGATTAATTTCAGGTTGGCTCTGGGGGCAACGGTCAGATTTTAAGCACAAAGAGAAATAAATGGGAAAAGGAAATGAAAAAAAATTAGGGCAGCTATTTTTTCTTTTTTTGTGATATTTGACAGTGAAAGAAAGGAAAGACATGATGCTGACTAAAGCAGAAGATGCTGACAGATTTGGGAAGATGAAACGGTATATTTAAGATTTTACAATTGAGGAGGAAATGTACATAATAGATGGATCATGGTTCCAGAGGTTACACCAAATAATGGCATCAAGAGTTCACATCTTGAACAGGAGAAGAGATAGCTTATATTTTGAGGATATAGGGAAAGAAGTATGAATATTTGAGGACACAGGTAATGGAGAGCATGAGTTCTAGAGATTTTATGTTTGATGAGAAACTGTTTTTTCAGGAAAATAGATGAACTGTCATCTCCTGTGTGTAAAGGTAGCAGAGGTTAAGTAGACCAAAAGATTCCTGGGAGCTGACCAAAGTAATTCAGGTAATTAACCACATCAAGGACAGTGTTTTGCAAACTTTAATATGTACTAGAATCCCTTAGGTATCTTTTAAAATGCAAAGTCTGTTTCAGTGGATTGGAGTGAGACTGGAGAGTCTGCATTTCTAGCGAATTCTCACTTGATGTTGATGATGCTGTTAAGTGTGGACCATAATCTGAGTAATGAGGATCTAGCCTAGGTAAGAAATTAATTAGTAATTAATCAGGAATTAATCCTAAATCTTTATGAGTCACCTGGATGCTTTCAAACCACAGCAAGATAAAATCAGCAGCAAAAACTCAAAGTGTTCTTGAGTCAAGGTCATAGAGTAACAGTTTGGCAGTGATCTTAAGGAGAGAGATTTCTGATACAGCCTCCTGTCTCCTCAGACATGGAAGTAGTAATCTGAACATCTGGGCTAGCATAGCAAGCTGTGATATTTTCCAATTTTAATTGTTAAAAACAAATACATTATCAGTAGATGATAACTAGTATAATAAATGTGCTAAGAAGAGAGAAAAAAGTTAACTTTGCCCCATTAACCCTAGGCATAAATTTGAATGGGCCAGTATAATGATAACTTAAAATACCTGGGGAGATATCGGAGGAATTTGTCACAAACAGAAGTAGATTTACCACATAGCCAGTGAAGCTTAAGCTTCAAGGACACTCAACTGCACAGACCTTTCTAGGATTCAGGTCACAGCAATATGTACCACATAATGATATGTTATTGTAAATTTCTCAATATGATATTCTAATCAAATTGATTAAGATCATTGCTTTTTTTTCACCATGACTTCTATTTCACTCCTCTTTATATCATGTGGCATTGGAGTGGCAAAAAACAATTTTGGGGATCCAGCTTAAAAAGAAGTTGACTTTACGTTTAGTTGGTTTAATGGTATAATAGTTATGTGATTCACAGTCAATTCCATTTATAATCATGTTATTGCTAGCCTTATATCTCAGTCTATTCAGGCTGCTATAACAAAATACCATAAACTGAGTGGCTTATAAATAATAAACTTCTATTTCTCATAGAAGGCTGGGAAGTCCAAGATCATGATACCAGCAGGTTCAGTGTCCGGTGAGGAACTGCTTTCTCTTCCACTGATGGTGCCTTTTTGCTGTGTCCTCACATGATGGAAGGAACTAGGGATCTCTGTGGGATCTCTTTTATAAACGCACTAGTCCCATTTACAAGGGCTCCCTAAGCAACTCCCAAAATCCTCATCTCTTAATACTATAACATTGGGTGGTTAGGTTTCAGTGTATGAATTTTGGGAGGACTCAAATATTCAATCTATAGCACATTGCCACAACCCCTTCCCCTTGGCTGATTTACCCAGCATTGTAATAAAAAGGAAAAGTTGAGTTTTATTGCAGTAAGAATTTGAGTTTTGGCACTTCCAAATTATACAACTTATAAAGAAAAAAAAAAAAGATACAGATTTCCCAATTTGACAGTAAATAAATTTGTTAGGCTTCAAAAACTCTTCTAATCTTTTAGTAATTTAAAAGTGTTATTTTAAACAATTATGCCAGAGGGGGAAAAACTGATTACTTTTATTTATGTAGAAAAATCTTTGAAAATTGTCATTTGAAGTAAAGATAATGTACCTTCAAAATGTAGGAAAGAACATTATAGCAGTATATAATTTTGTATTTAGTAGTAGAGAGTAAAGAATTAATGTAATTTTTTTTTCTGATTTGAGGACACTTAGGCTACGTGTTACTTTGTAAAATTTATAATTTATTTTGTTTCATTTTCTCATCTGAAATACAAATGAATTTTGACCTAATTTTGTATTATTCTTAATTCTTTTTCTTATTAAAAGACTCTTACACTGTAAAATGTACAAGGCCTACAATATACTGGATATAATCGCTTCATCTTTCAGAATGTTTCCTCATCTGTAAAATGAGGATAATAACTATCTCTCAGAGCAAGAATTAATTGAGATGATACATTACATGTGCTCAGTAAAGGCTCAAAGACATAGCAAAGGATCAGTAAATGTTAGTTGTTGTTGTCATTATATGTATGTGTAATTATTATTTTTATTTCCATTATTAACAGATATTTCTTTCCTCCATCCAGCTCAACTTCCCCTCAGCAGGATGTCTAACATCAAAAAACAAATTGTGATGGTCTCCTGCTTAAATCCTTACAGGGATCTCTGTTATCCACAATGCTCTTTAAAGCTCGAATTCAACTTGCCTCTCTAACTGCATGTCTTGAAATCTCAATTACTTGCAGCCCTCAGGTAAATGAACTTTTAGCTGTTGGAGGTAAAAGTCCATCCAAGCCATGGACTTTTACTTTTCCCTGGTTTTGTACATGGGCTTTCCTCTTCCTGAAAAGTTTTCCTTTCTTTTGCAACAACGTAAAGTTCTATTCATCCTTTAATGATGATCTGAAATGCTACTTTTTATAGATGATAGTACAATGGATAGGAATTTGCACTTACTTTGCATCAATCATATTCCCCAAGTGAGAATACTGCTAACATGTAGAAGATGACTCATACAATACTGTATGAGCTAGCGGTTCCATTCCTGCACCAAGAAACTCTCAAAGTTTCTGTAGGAGGACGTGCTCATAATAGTATTGTTTGTGCAGAAGAATCTTGAAGGCCATACCGATGAAAGAAATAAATAAAATGTGCTAGACGCACACAAATAATCTGAATAGTCAAGTTATATAATATAGTCGTTATAAATTACATACCCCTACAATGTTTTTTCCTACATAATTAGCTTTATTTCAAATATATTAATTTATCTTTACATCAAATGACAATTTTTAAAGATTTTTATACATAAATAAAAGTAACATATATGTTCATCTTTATTGTTGAGTAAATAAGACATAAACACAATCTATAACAAAGTCTTGTAAATTGAAACACATACAAAACAGACTGCTATTCAAAGATATGAATATTATATACATTTAAGTCAGTGCCTATGATAAGAAGAGCAAAAATGATATATGTAATTTCTAATGCACAAAACCTTATTACTATAATACTATTTTTTCTCCATCTTTATTTCTCTCTCTCTCCTTCAATAACTTTTGTCTGGGTAGTATAGTTTAATTAGAGACATCAGGGTCTGAAAAGATGAGCTTCACAATAACATCACAGTCATCAAGGAATACGTGTCATAAAATCAGATACCCAGGCTGTTTTTCAGAAGTACTGAATTAGAATCTTTCCTAATAGTACATAGAAATATATCTTTTGAACAAACAACCAGGTGTTGCTTAGGAAAATACCTTTTGAAAATCACCAACTTAAAATATGGTGCACATGAAATCAGTCACAGACAGGCAGTGGAAACAATTCTCCCTGAGGTGCAGTCAGCCATTTATGACATTGATTAAACCTTGCACAGAGTAATTACTCAATAAATTTTTGTTCAAAGAATGAATGAATGAATGGTATCATTTCATAGAAGATAGGTTACAGTAATAAAGGCTGCCAGAAAAAAAATATATTAAAAATAAAACATATAACTAGATAACACTTAATCTGTACAATTATAAAGCTCTAAGTTCATTTATTAATCAGTCAATGCAAAATAAATGTTTACAGTAAATATATATACATAATACGCACATATATATGTTATATGAGAAACTTTTTTAGTTTATAACAGAGTAAATCAACAGTGTGCATGACTCCAGAATACTAACTGTTAGTGTAACGGAATACATTTCGTCGGCTGTTTATATGCCCGAAATTTGCATGCTTTTTTTTTTTTTTTTAATCCAACTTTTCTTAATATGACTAGTAGTCAATCTGGCGTAGATCTGAGCCAGACTTTGGAACCATAATCTGCCTGTGATTATACAGGCCAAATTCACTGGGGAATTTACACCAGTTCAGGAAATTAGAAAATGTTCTTTCATTTGAATAGCTGTGTTCAAGCCCAGTACATGCTGGGATTTGCCATTTTGGCTGCCATCACAATTACCCCTATCAGTGTCTATGCACAGATGCTGAATGTGGGTAAGTATTACTGGCAGGTTATGCTGCCGGCTCATACAAATGAATAATCATTGGCTCATATTACCTCAACTCCCCAGATCACTGGAATGGCCCAGCTGGGCTGAGCAGGAAATCTAGCTAACAAGATAGATTGTTTTTCCCATTGCAGTAATTCATGATATACAGGTTCCCACACAGCTGTCTTTTTAAAAGATTATCTTAAACTTTTAAATGTATTTAAATGTTTTCATTCTTATCTTACTAATGAAAAATAATGTCATTATGAAGATAGTGTGTGAGTAAGGACATTCAGTTAGGGATTTAAGATCTGAAACTCATACTTGAACAGAACATTACTTGTTCCTATGATATGTTGTACAATTGCTAATGAATAGCATTAGTCCAGCTGCTTACTGTGAAATTGCCACTCTTATAACATGCCTGCAATAAAATAAGGAACACAAAGACTGTTATTAAAGCTGAACAGAAATTCTATTTTTGAATGACCCAATCTGTATAATTGCAGCTAAGTAACAAAGTAAACATCACTAGTGACCTTTTCAGTCTATATTTACATTTTGCTACCTTTCCTCCACCCCATTTTACAAAGTGTCTGAGGATACAGCTTCCTCTTTATCTTTAAATTGTCTATCTACAGTTTACTGGGCCATTAGCATTAAAAGGGTATGTGCACCATATTTAGCATTTCACTATAAAGAACCAGACAGGGAGGTATGGGAAAAAGGAGCACTTTAATGTGTTCCCATCAGAAAGGATGATGGTACAATGTTCTGAGATGCTGTGAAAGTGAGGAATTTTTAAGAATGAGAAACATGTAACCATTGCAAAGATGAAAAAGCAAGTCCCCTCTGCTCTCTTCAAAACCTGACTGCTAATCTGATGCCCTTGGTACATGGAAAGATATTAAATGTTTTAAGATTGAGACGGTTTAAGAGTATAATGCAGGAAATTTCCTAAGGCCTTTTATTTTGGACTTCCAAGTATAATTTAAAGGGAAACTATCATTTCTAATTAGGAAGTCATTAAGAGTTTTCCTTGAAGTTGCTTTCTTTCTACCAGAGCAGTACCATACTTCTTTCATGACTAACGTTTTTACTGTATTACTATCTATAAATTCAGGTTTTTCAGTGCACAGTTGTTTACCTTGGCCTCCTAGATGTAGCAGTATGTTGTTTTTTTCTTCTACCTTCCCAGTCTCTATTTAGCATTGTTCTTCAGCCACACCTTAAATTTCAGGATTTCTTCTATCTGCAACTCTTCTATCACTTCATACCCTTGGCCCAGGTAATCTCACATATTAATATTACAATCTATCAACATACCAATGACTTTTTGATCAATATTTCCAGGCTATTTTTCTCAGCTGAGCTCCAGTCCTAAATAACCAAATGATAATCCAAATTGAAATTCCAATAAAACTCTAACATTCACCCTCATTATTCTCTCCTCACACATTTCTTCTCTGGTGTTTTCTATGTCATTTGATAGCATCACTATGCACCCAGATCAATCAGAAAAACTTGGACACATCACTGATTCCTTCCACTCTCTCATCCCATATATCAAATCAACCACCAAGTCAAGATAAATCTTCAATAATTCTGTCTACGTTTTCTAGTGCTGTTTCCCATTAACCTAGTAAAACACCAGCAACTTTTTAAATATATATATGTTAAAGCAGTGTAATAACTAAGGTGCTTGCCTTGGTTCTGACAAGTTCCTATTCATTCCTCATTGTGTATCCCAAGTTCTCCTCTTAATTTGATCTTACTATTCCACTGTAGCAGCTCAATGCCTTGATATCTCCCAGTTCTCTTAGAATAAAACCCAAATGTCTTTGTATGTCTTGCAAGTCCCTGTCTGATCTGACTTCTAATTTATTGCTATTCCTGTGCTTACATTCCACACCCCAGACATAATGATCTACTTTTAATTTCCCTGAGAATCATTCATTCCTTTGGCTTGGCCTTTGTTACGCTGCTTACATTTATCTAGAACACTTTTGGTTTCTGTCTCTCACTCTTTACCTCTATAAAACCTTTGGGTGGGGAGAGACCTCTCCCAAGCCACTAGCACCCTACACAGACTAAAATAGGTATCTCTTCTATCCTTTTACATCTCATAGCATTCTGGATTTCTACTATTATGTTTATCACAATTTGTTGAAGATTATTGTGTTTTTTGGCCTTCTCACCCACTGTATTTTAATTTTTTGGCCTTCTCACCCATTGTATTTTAATTTCAGTGAGGAAAAAGTGTGTCTGAATACTTACACTGGTATTTCCAGCATCTATGATAGGACTAGACCTGTAATATATGCTCAATGAATGTTTAATTATGTTATATATACAAATGTTTAATTAATATATATACAAATATAATATAAATGGAATATAAATATAAATATTCCATTGAAATCTTTTAATCTAGTAGCTACTTTCTTATGCCCTGAAGCATAAGGAACACTATCTTCAAAATGAAACAACTAGCCTGTATTTCCTTATAAAAGTTACTTCCTCTGGTTATCCTATGCCGTCTGTAACAATCTGATAAAAATATATAAGTTGCTTGAAAACATATAGTATCCCTCCATCTTTATAAAAGGAGAAAGGAGGGCAGAAAAGCTCACACAGATTAGAGGAAAGAAGGAATTTGAGGAGAACTAGATATTTTGATGATATAAAAGTAAACACCTGAAAAGCATAGGGTGCAAATAAGAAAGCTGACATATCAATATTTAGTTTAATTCAGGTATTAAAAAAATTTAGTCTAATTATCTTTGAAAATTCCAAGAGTCATACAGATAAACAACTGTATTTACATTCAATTTGGCATAATTTTTCATCAGTCAGAACATTATCTTATTTAATATTTAGAATAATTATATAAAACAACATTAGCACTATTATATGAATAATGAAATTGAAATGTAAGGTAAAAATCTTTTTTTTTTTTTTTGCGGTACACGGGCCTCTCACTGTTGTGGCCTCTCTCATTGCGGAGCAACAGGCTCCGGACGCGCAGGCTCAGTGGCCACGGCTCACGGGCGCAGCTGCTCCACAGCATGTGGGATCTTCCCGGACCGGGGCACGAACCCGTGTCCCCTGCATTGGCAGGCGGACTCTCAACCACTGTGCCACCAGGGAAGCCCATAAGGTAAAGAATCTTGATACAAACCATGAAGGGAGTATACTTGAGATAAGATTAATACCCAGATCCACAGTTCTTAACCTCATTCTAAATTACAACAAGCTACATCAGCAAAAGGTTAATTAGAATGTACTATATTTCCAGCTAGCTCTAGGCACTGTATTAGACAATTATCCAATTCTCTCCATTGATCATTCATACAACAAAGTCCAAATTTTTATGGTATAACCATGCATAATATATCCAGAAAATATTCCACTTAATTCAGAGTACTAGACTGTTTTGAAGTTCTAGGATAATCAACTTTTATCAAGATGTCTTTGTCATACATGTATGGGTGACAAAGCCAGAGCAGTCATGGAGAAGGCTGAACTTTTGGAATTCTTCAGGAACCAAAGATGTCTATTTACTTACAAGGAGGTATTACCACAATGAATATTGCCCCTCTCCAACCCATTTTCAATGCTATAATCTGAGGCATTTTTCTAAAACTCAAATAGGATTGTGCACACTGTTTAGAAAATGTAAATGACCTTTCATAGCTATGATATTTATTGTATGTTACTTATCTTACAACAAATTTCCCTTTCATGTATGTCAATAATTTCAACTCAGGGTGATTTTGCTCTGTGGGGAACATCTGGCAATATATGGAGACATTTTTAGTTTTCACAACTGGGGAAGGAGGTACAACTATCATCCAGTGGGTATAAGCCAGGAATGTTGCTAAACATCCTCAGTGCATAGGACAGTTCCTCATCAAAGAATTCTCTGGCCCCAAATGCCAACAGTGCCAAGTTTGTGAAACTCCGCTTTATGCTAGCAATACGTTCATTCATTTATATCCGGAATGCGCCTGGTCACAAGATAAAATCCAAATTAAAATTAGCATACAAAGTCTTTCATAATTTAATCCCTGCTGATATCTTAATGTTATTTCTTGTCACACTACCTCCTTGTTCTTAATTATTTACCACTTAAAAAAAAAACATGTATGTGTCAGTCAAGGTAGGATAAGCTGTGACACATTAAGAAACACCACTAAGACATCAGTAGCATAAGATTCAAGGCAGGAGGCTTCACCACCTTAAGGAGCTTCCATCCCAAACTGAGTCTTTAGGTTTCATTGCATCATGGCAAGAGCATGGAACAATACACACTGGCCCTTAATTGTCTCTGTCCACTGGTAAAACTGTGTCACCTTCCCTTCACATTGGTCACATTCACTTGGCCAAACAAATCACATGTCTTTGTCTAAGTTCAAAAGGACCTTTTCCTGTCAGAAAAGGAAAACTTGACCTCTTAGTGAGCGCAAGTAGTGTTTACTCCTATACTTTTTCTCCTTATTTCTAGGGCTAACTCATTCTTAACATTTAAGTTTAATTTATGCAACACTTCTTAGATAAAGCATTTTTGATGTGTTTTCTTTCAAGACTTTGTTAGGTGACTCTCCTTGGCCCTCTTATCACATCTTGTACATAGATTTTATAGCATTTAACCCTTGTTATTATGAAAATCTGTTCACTAGCTTGCCTCTTCTAGATTTTTGGCTCTTGACGGTAGAGAAAGTATCTTATTTATTATCGTATTCACAAAATCTACCACACAAGAGATGAAAAACATAAATGTAGGGAATTCCCTGGCAGTCCAGTGGTTAGGTCTCTGCGCTCTCACTGCAGAGGGCTCGGGTTCGATCCCTGGTCAGGGAACTAAGATCCCACAAGCCTGTGGCCAAAAAAATAAAACAAATAAATAAAAAAGAATTAAATGTTTCTTTATACAAACAAAACCACCAATTAGACAAATTATACAATAGAAGACACAGGATCATTTTTCTATCAAACAAGAGCCTCTTGCCTCTCCAAGTAATCACTAATTCATTGACTTAAAGCTCTGTTCATATTTCTTCCTGATCCCAATTTGAGGAAATGTGCCTCAGATCACAGCAACTGAGGAGTTCATAGTGTCATAAAATATAACAGGAGAGCATGGTAAAATTTTGTTGGGTAAATTATATCAATTTTAGGGTACCTAGGGCAATAGTTTTCCTTTTTTTAAAAAAATGCCATAACTAAGTAAAGATAAGAGACATTGTTGAGGATAGTCAAATTCTTGTTCAACCTAGATTGCCTTCAAGCAATTCAAGAGCCTTCATTTTTGACTGCAAACACTTTTCAGCATCCCCTGAAGAAAAAAAATGATCAGGAAAACTATGGTAAACCTAATGGGTCCCAAAGAAACCTCAAATTATTTGAGGAAGACTGAATTTTCTCCCTCTTGCAGATCTAGGTTTTTTCATACTCACTGTGAAAAATATTTACTTCATCACTGTTGCAGAAGCAGACTAAGTTTATGCAGAAAATGAGACTCTCCACTGAATAAACATAGCTGTATGATTCAATTCTGGGGAAAGGTCACTGGACTAAGACACAGGAGACTAAAGTTCTTTCCCCAATCTTGTCAGGTTTAGTCAGGTCACTCTAATTAAGTAAGTAACTAAGACTTTTCTTAACCTTTCTTTTTTTTAGCTATAAAAGTGGATTTAGTAATAGCTGGCTTATTTACTTCAGTTAGAGCAAAAAATGAAGCTTTGAATTAGTATATATTATAAAATATAAAAGAAAAAATGGATATAAAGGTTTGTTATTACCATTGCTATAGCATTGTAGTTAGAATAGGTTTTGAATCCTACCAATGCAAGTTATTTAGTCTTCAAATCTCTTTACTCATTGAAAAACAGGCATAAAATACAGCAGTTTATAGGTTTGTTAGAAAAATTAAGTATTTATAACTTAGGGAATAACATATGTTCAAAAAACTGTAGATCTTTAAAATATATAACTCCCTGAAAATATAACACAATAATACATTTCAAAAAATAAATTATAAATGTTATACATATGTGTGTGGTTAAGTAAAGCAAAGCCCAGTATTTTCCATGAACTAAGAAAAGCAGATAACAGCTTTATATGTGGAAACTCACAGTACCTTCTCTAGAAGAAAGTAAGCCTTCTTTATCTAAACAATATATTCTACCATTTTAAAAGTCCAAGATAAATGTAGATTTAATTTGAAAGAAATACAGAAACTATAAATTGTATAATAAGTATGCAATATTTTAGCAGAAGGTCAGAAGGAACTATTAGGAAAAGAAAGAAATGGAAGGAAATAAAACAGTAACAACAAAGAAAAACAGCACTGATGAAATGAGAGTCTGAAAATTCCAAGCCCTGATTCTTACTCTAAAGATCAGAAATTGGTTGCAATACATGTTTCATGGCCACTGTGGGAAGCAGTATCATATGGTGCTTTACAAGTGGGGACCATGGAACCTAGCTCTAGCACCAAACACTATGCCTAATACATAATAGAGACTCAATAAATATTAGCTAATATTGTTATCTTTGAGAGTCTTATGGTTTTAAAAATGCTGATTATCCTACAAAAAAACAAAAAAAAAAACCAAAAAAAAAACTCTGCTGTTTACTCTTAAGCCCTAGATTTCCATCTTCAGGAATGGTAGAGTGAGACAACAAAGATAAAAAGCTGAGTGGATCTGTTTGTTTTCCAAGCCTGACGGAACTTGCATGGCAGGCAGAGTTTGGTGTAGGATTTCAAAATCTTTTCATCAAATACAGTGGTTGTTCAAAAGTATCCCAGGTCCCCTATGATTTTAACTATTCAGTAAATATTAAACAATCAAACTGTTAACTTCCTCTCTTCTTTCTCCCCCACCGTGGACAAAATGCAGGGGTTTGTTGAAGCCGGCTCTCAGAAACCCACTGACTTGAGCCCTCTTCTCAATTTGGAAGGCTTTACCTACTGTGATGTGTCAAAAAGCTGAGCATTCTACAGAAAGGAATGTATGAATTCAGTATTCTCTTACTACAGTCCAAATATCAACTGCTGTTATTTACCCTGGGATTTCTCTGGATTAGCATGTTTTGTCTTTTGCTTTCCATACACAAAGCTATCAAGCTGGAGTTTACCATCTCATAATGATTCTTAATAACTTAAATGTACTTTGGGGGAAATCAAAAGTAAGAAAAATAGGATCACAGATTATTTGTTAATTTGTATCACATAAAAGGGAAAACTGATGCTTGTCCTCCTACTATTCCATATTAATTTCAAAGTGAAATTTGGTGAATTGTATTTTATAATACATTTTATATTTTATTCATTATCTTTCTGAAAGGTAAAACCAGATCAAGGTTGGCAAACATTTTTTCTGTAAGACCAGATAGTAAAAATTATAAGCTTTATAGGCCACATATAAACTTTGTTGCATATTTATTATTGTTTCATTTTGGTTTGTTTTGTTTGCTTTGCAAACACTTTAAAAGCATAAGAAACATTCTTACCAAGCAGACCATACAAAAAACAGGATGATGCTGAATGTGGCCCTTAGGCCATATACTGCTGACTCTTAAATGAGACATTACATGGACTTTAAAATAAGCATGCTGAGGGTGAAGATGAAGAGGAAGGAAGTGGGATATGTAAAAAATAACTTTTCTTATTGTCCCTTTGGTACTGAAAAAAATCAGTGAAAAAAAATGTACTCTGAGGACTTACATTTTTCTGCCACTGAAAATACATATGAAACCATACTTGAATTTATATACATATTGAGGTGTGCAGACTCTAAGATGGCTCCCAATGATCTCTGCTTCCTGCCACTCAAATTCATAGGTAGTCCCCTCTCCAGGAACGTGGGCTGGACTTACTGACTCACCTCCAAAGAAAACAATATCACAGAAGAGACGGTACATATGCCAATTCTGAAATTAGTTTATAAAAACACTGGCATCTATTATGGGTATCCTTTCTTATTTTTTCTCTCAGATCACCTGACCTAGGAGAAACTAGCTACCATATTGTGAACAGTCATAAAGAGAGGCTCATGTGGCTAGGAAATGTGTCTCCGGCTGACAGTTATCAAGAACTTGAGGCTCAATAATAAAGTCCAGCTGTGTGTGTGTGTGTGTGTGTGTGCGCATGTGTGCACGTGTGTGTGTGTGTGTGTGTGTAGACCTCTCTGCAGGATCCTGGAAGAGTTAAATAAATATGTCCTTACCTCTCATGGGATTCTGTGCAGTCTGGTAGCCAACCTACGTGGGCCAAAGACTGTCCTAAACTGTACAACTCTAGTAGAAGGTAAATGCAACACAGAGCAATTTATAACCTATACTTGCTACAATTTCAAAGTCTCAGAGAATTTGGTATTTGGGGAATAACAAAAGTAGGGTTTGGTTTTTTTTTTTGATTGTTTGTTTTTGGTTGCTCTTCTTGTGGGATCCTAGCTCCCTGACCAGGGACTGAACCCAGGCCATCTGCAGCGAGAGAGAGGAGTCCGAACCACTGGACCACCAGGGAATTCCCCCAAAAGTAGTTTAAAGATGTACACACACACACAAAGAACTCAAGGTTCGCCAAAACACAAGAGAGTAAGCTTAACAGGGGAGACTTTCCCGGTCAAGCCTTGAGATGACTGCAGCCCTATGACTGTTAATTTTATGTGTCAACTTGGTTGGAACATGGTACGCAGATATTTGGTCAAACATTACTCTGGATGTTTCTGGGAAGGTGGGTTTTATTTGGATGACAGTAATACTTACATTTGGTGGACTCTGATTAAAGCAGATTACTCCTGATAATGTGAGTGAGCCTTATCAGAGAGGGGTTCACTGGAATGGGGGAACCATATGTGGACAAAGAACAGAGCTTTTGCTGTGAAGCTTAGTCTAAAATGTTTCCCTTTTGACTACTATACATTTAGACAATTTTTTAGCATTTGAACATATCTAGTGTGTATATGTACATGTATGTGTGCGTGCATGTGTGTATGTTTGCCATCAATCAGTACAGATTTATAAAGAAAGGCAGGAGAGGCAGGAGACTTTCTGGAGCTGTTCTCACCAGCGAAGTATTGGGTATTGGTTTAGTACACCTAAAGGAAAGGAAATAAAGTGATTTCCCACATAATTCTCTTATCACCTTCAGCAACTATAGGAAAAGATCCAATGGTTCACCTGACTCCACATGAACAATCATGTGAATCTTCTTGGGAACTGGAATTAAATCTGCCTCAAGAGAATGAGAGGTCAGAGCAATCTCTGCTTAATCTAGAGACTAAAGTGGAATTCCTCTAACGCTGAAAGAAAACTTAAAATAGCTAAAATTGACCCTAATATCTGACAACAATTTATATGAAACTGTGTACCTCAAAGTATAAAGGGAAATTGACTGGAACATGGACCAAGCTTCCCAGGGGTTCAGGGACTACATCTGCAAAATCTTCAATAAGATAATGGGGTAGGAGCTTGAGGCACCAAAATGAGTTGGTTACAGACTACGGTCCATGTGGGATCAAAAGAGGCAAACATAAAATTATTAGAGGACTAACCACAAAAAAGTAGAACAACGCAAAACAAAAGCTCCTCTTCAAGATGAAGCTTTATATCAAAATTCGAAACCCCATGAGGAAAAACAAAGTTTAGAAGAAATTATGTAAGCATGAAGTGATTACTTTGCTCCAAATGAAAAGGAAAATAAAACAGAGAATTCTAAAATGGCATTACAAGAGTATAGAGGAAAGAGAAAAAAAGAATAATATTTACAAAGCAGAACAGGAAATTAGAAAGTAGAGGCAGAAATTATATTAAAATAGATGGATATGAAAATTAATTAATTAGAAAACTTTTAAATAAAAAATTTAGTCTCTAGCATATAAAATTCAATAGCTGTTATAAACTATGGATGGGAGAATTGGTGAATTAAGATATAGTTCTCAGAGATGTACCTAAATACAACAGAGAGCCAAAAAGTAATGTATACATAAACAAGCAATATATTGAGGGAAAATCCTCATGTCTGATGTTTTTTATTTTTCTTTCCCCATAAAAGTTTACTTCTCCATAGAAGAGCCCCACAGATGGTTACTTGTAACCTCTCTTTTTTCATTTTGTCATTCACCCCTAGGGGTTGTGTAGAGATTATATAATTGATACATTTGGGAAGAATAACTGGGCATTCTTTGCTGAGCTCTGCCCCGCTTTCCCTCAGGGATCAGATGTTCCAGGAAGTCAGAAGTCTCCTCTGTTTCTTTAAAGGTTAGCTCACTTCCTACCATATAAACAAACATGTCCCAAGGTCGGCACTTGCAGGTCCAGATGCAAAAGTGTGCTTAACTCTGTTGTTATTTGCAGATCCACTTAATATCCCTAGTCATGTCCTCCAGCCCAGCCTCAATCAATAATAGAGGAGTTCTTTGGTTTCCATATGCCATTCTTCTGTTTTATGTCTCAAATATTTTAGAACCCAAACAGGGAAAATGGGTGTGATTTATGAGAAACCTGCCAGAAATCTCAATACTTGCATGGATATTACGTATATGTGTGTTTAGGGTGTGTTTCTTTTATCTCTGCTTCTCCACTTTATATTTCACTCCATTAGTTAAGTCCAGGACTGGACCTGTTGTAATTTTGGTGGTCTGGAATAGCATATGTTAGAACATTTCTGGCGGTTGTGTCCATTTTTCCTGAGCACCCTGAGGATAGACTTGTCAGTAGTTTGATTGTTCTTCTGTGTGACAAGTAAGGCCACAGGGGACATGACAAGGCTTTGGGTACTGTAGGATCATCACTATTTGGATTGTATAAACTCAGCCACCTTCTATAAGGAAGGATTTAGTGGGGTCCTTTATTTCTCAGTGTTTGACAAATGAGATTTTCTATGAATGCTACCTGGATTTTTTACAGTCTCTGAGCCTTACTCTCTTGATGTATTAAAACAAATTCAGAGTAAGTAATGGGTATTCAAGTAAGAGAAAATAATTCACTGAACTATGAACACAGCAGGGATTCCCCAAAGATGGCACCCCTTATTGTGCGCTGTGAGATTTTGTATTCATGTATCAAGCCTAAGAGTAGCAGAATGGGTGAATCTGGCTCATGCTGCCAGCCAGACAATGGTTCTGTATACCTAAAATATCTTCACAAATAGGAGCCTTCTTATATAAACAGACCCACCCATATAAGATGAACATATATCATGATCATAGATATATTAACTTTTGATATGTATCCCATCTACATGATGCTCTCTATGCTATCCAAGGCATCTATCAGCATCTCTCACTTATCTGGGCCAGCCTGCTTACCTTCCTTAAGCAAATCTCCTACCCACATCCTAACTCTATTTACCTATGGCTTAAAAATCACTGCCCTCAGTTAGGCATCAGATCTCTTAAAGTTTTAACACTAAACCTCAAACTTAGCTTTCTCCTCAGTTTGTACTGGACGGTTGGTTCTGATATGCAGCTGTCACTCTAATCATATCTTTGGGCCCACAGGTTTGGCAGGAAGAGAACATAGCTATCTATGTTCAACTGCAGAAAGCTGTTGAGCTTGCTGTGAAATGTGCACTGTGTTAAGGCAAAGCCTTAATGTATAAACTGATAACTGTGAGGGTCATGAGAATGAAGATAAAATCACCTACAGACTTGCCATAAACCATTTTGGTTTTCATTCACTGTCTCTTTGATGAGTATAATTGATGGAACTCAACAACCTCAGGGGCTAGACTTTATCATATGCTTTCCTTTTTGTCTCCTCAGAAATGAACAGTAAGAAATGTTATTATAAACAGGGAAAAAGCATAGGTGATGGTAACTTAAAGCAAAAGAGTAAGTATAAAAGAGCTCTGGAATTTGAGTCAAACAAACTAGATTCAAGATACATAACTCTCAACAAAAGAATGCATCTCCCTAGTCTAAGGCAAAGTTAAGGAAAATCAGTATACCACAATCCATTTACTACGCTCTGCCTTATCTTTCTGTTTTCTATGATTAATTTATGAACTCAGGACTCACTTTCTTGAGCAAAGGGTAGAAGCTAACTAAGCATAGTTTATTAATTCATTCAGGTGTTCTCTGTGTATTTCTCTGTCCAAATTTTCCAGTTATAAGGACATGAGACTTATTGGATTTAGGGACCACCTTAACCTACTATGGCCTCATCTCAACTTGATTCTATCTGCAAAGACATTATTTCTATATAATATCACATTCACAGGTTTTCTGGGTAGATACAAATTTTTGCAGGACATTATTCAACCCAGCATAAGTGGTGAACAAAAACATTTTTAGCTATTAGAAGTGTACGTGGCCCCCTTTAAGTCATTATGGCTTACTTTTGTACCTCCTGCACAGATATGAGCCTGAGGGATGGACATTTTTCCAACTTTAGCACAATGTCTTTGAACCAATATGTAACTATCACAGTGTGATTTTGAGAATCCATCATCAAAATTAGCACAAGCGGGAGGATGCCCTTTTACAAGGCTTCATAGGTAATACTGCTAATGGAAGAAAAGCAAAGGGAAGGTAAACTGCCTGATGTCACATGGTGGCTGAGACTACCTGTGTAAGAATTACTCTTTAGAAGTCTACAGAAAGAGTTGAGAAGATTCTGGGATAGAGTGAAGTGTGGGGAGGGGACCATATATTCATCAATAGAAAGTGAGCAGAGTGAGTGATGATAGAGAAATATGTGTTACAATAGATGAAAAGTACATTCCAAAAGATGGAGGAGACACATTCCTCCAAAGTCCTCTTTTTACAACTAAACAAAAAATAAAACAAAACCCTGGACATACCACAACAAATAAGAACACTTTGAAAAGCAGAAATAAGAAAGCACACTGTGCACTGCTTAGAGTTTTCCATACTTGTGGAACTATATGACAGTGAATTCCCTAAATTTTGTTATTCTCTTATATATCCTGGACAGAGAACTCTAGAAGCCTCTAACCCAGAACTGTTTGCTGGCACAGAGAAAAAAGCTTCAAGAAAAGTCTGTTGCCCCTAGCCAAAAGTCCTAGAAAAGGGTGGCCTCACAGCAGAAAACCTTTTTGGCAAGACCTGCCCTACTCCTGACAAACACGAATGGAAAAATCACCACACCCTACCCTTGAGATTTTAGCAGGGCTGAGTAGAGAGCTAATTTTCTACTTTTCCTACCCACCCTGCATGGAAGCAAGCAACAGCTTTCTGATCTTTCATCCCCTGTTCAGTAGAAGCAGTGGTGCTCCTCTTTCTGTCAAGGTGGTGTCTGTTCCCCACTGGGCAAGTAGTTGAACCCTACATGCTGAGCTTCTACCCCACCCTGCTTCCCTCCTTCCTGGTATTGGCTCACTGGGAGCTGAGCGTATAATCTGACTCGAGGGCAACAGGGCAGTGTGTGTTGGTGCCCCACCTTCACCAGGAAATAGCTACCTGAACTTCCATCCCAAGGCAGTCTGAGTCAGCTCTCATCACTTTTGCTGGGTGATATAGGTAGGGTCCAGTGGGAAGTCAAACTTACACACACCCAACTCTGGTCTGATACACCTCAAAAGGGAGAATGGCTGATAAAAGAGAAAATCAAATAGGATTCAGGAGTTTCATAATATGCATTGTTGAATATGCTTAATAGTAAAGATATCAGAGTACAGAACCAGTGAACTTGAAGACTTATTCAGATTTGCTCAATATGAACAGCAGAGAGAAAATAGACCCTGCACCCTGCCCCCAAAAAAGAAACTAACAAAACTTTACAGTATCTAGAACCTGGGAGACAAAAAATGAAATAAGTTCGTATCATTGGACTCCCACAATGAAAGGAGAGAGAGAGGGAGTGGGACTAAAAGTGTATTTAAAGAAATAATGACTGAAAACTTTCCAAACTCGTGGAAGGACAAAACCTACAGATTCAAGAAGCCAAGCTAACCCCCACAAAAGATAAACTTGAATAAATTCATGCTCAAACACATCATAATTAAACTTTTAAAATTAAAGACAAAGGACATGTCTTGAAAGCAACCAGAGAGAGATGTTGCATTAATTGTAATGGAACACCAATTAGAATGAGGGTAGATTTCTCATCTTCCAGAAAAGTAGCAAAATATTTCTGAAGTAGTAAAAGAAAAGAACCTTCAACTGTGAATTCTGTAGAAATATTCCTGAATTCTTAAAAATATTTTTCAAGAATGCAGAGGAAATAAAGTAATTCTCAGACAAAGGAAAACTGAATTTATTGTTAGCAAATCTACTCCTAATGAATGGCTAAAGAAAATTCTCTAAACAGAAAGAAAATGATAATAGAAGAGAACTTGAAACTTCAAAAAGGAAGGGAAAATATTGGAATGGATAAAAATCAGAATAAATATAATTAAAAGATAAATGACCTTACAAATGCCATGTACTTATTGTTAATGCAAAATATATAATTTCACTTTAATATTAGTATCTGTATATATGTATTATTTGTTGCAAATTATAATGCATATGGGAAAATAAAAACAATCCAAATTTCATGTAAAAATTAAACATGATTCACCCCATTTATCTGGATATGGTTCTAATTTTCCAAACATTTGGAACAAAATCCCAAATAAGAACTGAATGCAAAGACTTCTGAACATTACAAAAAGCTTTTCATATTCTTTGCTTTATACTGAAGTCCTTATCCACACATAAAAGTTTTAATAGACTCATATTTAAATTACCTCCCCAAACTCCATCATTCTGATTTTCAATATCCTGGCAAATTATAAAGAGAAAATTAATGGGGACTGGAGGATGGAACAGGAGTGGAGATTTCTAGAAGTAAGCATTCCATTCTAGGCAGAAATAGAAAATAATTAAAAATAAAAGCAAAGTGTTATTACACCATATTTATAAACAATTAAAGAAAACAGAAAACTCATATTTTAAAAAGATTTCCCTTAATAATAGCTTATACACAGTATGTTTGGTTAATTCTAGGACTTTCATAAAAGGGCAGATAAGGGGAGTGTGTCTTTGACAAAATGTTTAAAGAATTATAGGCCCTTCATGTTAGCTCAATATCATGGACTATCTAACAAACAGAACAAGAAAACCAGCAACATCAAAAGTACACACAAGCATAAAATTGGAATTTACAAGCATATAGGATTTATAAGCACACAATAAAAACCACTATGACCTTATGAATAGAAATTGTTTTAGACCAATTTCATTTCCTTCTGTGAGTTAAACTCATGTTGATCAAGCCAAAAATAATATATGTCACTTACCTGTGCATCAAGAGGTTTTTGTATATCTGCATATGTATGTTTCATAAAAACACATGATCCCTCATTGTTTATTCCCAATCTTTTAATATCAAATATATAAAAGGACCATATGAAGAAGTTGAAGTTTATTTTCTACTGATTGTAAAAATACATATTATCAAAAAAAAAACCTTCTATTTCAGCAACAGTTTGAAAAAATTACATTTTATTTGATACTACCACATCTATAGCTTTCAAAATTATGTTTTTTATTCTTCAAAAACTTCAATATATTAGGCAGAAATATTTATGTAAGTACAAGCCACTAATGTATATATACTGTGATGCAAATATGACAGGAGTAAAGGGGAGGGTGGAGAGATCAATTCTACATGGAAAAGAGACAAAACAGGTGATGCTTGAGCTGAGTTTTGAAAGATGATCATATGAAAAAGGAAGGCTGGGAATTCTATGTAGAAAAAAAAAACATACAATGCAAAGTGAACTGAGATATGGAAAAGAATAGCACTTTTTAAAATTTCCATGTTAAAGTGTCTTTATATGGGGTTGAAATTAGAAGAGAAGTCTGGTCTGGAGGCAAATGTTTCCAGTATACCTACACATTGGTGGTAATAGAAACCTTAAGTGGGTATAAAATCCCCAGGAGACACTAGCATTTCTTTCCAAAAAGAAAATCTGAGGCAAGTGCAACATTTTAAGACCAAGCAGAGAAAGACAAGAAGGTTGCATAAGGGATTATTTCTAACAGGTATACAGATATGATTTTGCAGTCTGATGATACAAAATATCATCAGAGGAGAGTGGAAGCCTAATATTGAGTTAAGTAATAGCTTACAAAATCTTAGACATTTATACTAAGCTTAAAATATTATACAGCTGCTAGATAAGCATTATCAAGCATGACAATAATTAGTCATCTATTTGGGACAAGCCTTTAGTTAATGTGTTTGGTGGTGGAGGTGATTTTTTTTTTTTTTTTCTTTTGAGGAGTGCAGTCATATAACAGTAACAAAAATATAAAAGCATCACACCTACTTTAGTAGGTGAGTTAAAGCCATTTGAAAGTTCATGTTTTCTGAAGTGGGCATATAACATATACCTTGAACAAGAGAAATAAATGACTGATTTTAGTTCAGTTCAGGATAAACATTTATGACATAAAAAAACAAATCAAAACTTGTATGTACCATGCTTTATCCTAAACTAATTCACATTCTTACCACAAAAAAATAGTAATGATAAAAGAAATGTCACATATTTGCCTATGAAGGATGTATGTAAGTTCTTATCGTGAGATTATAAAAATCATATTTAAATTTTAACAAGCCTAATAGTCTTAAAAATGCTATTTGAAATATATTAGGATTTCATGTAAGCTCCCCTTCGGTATATTTAACAGAAGCTGCTAAATCTGGGATATGCGAATTTTAAAACTATTTTTCACACTTTATTTGGTATCTTATTTTTTGCTCTGCTAGACTGCTAACAAATAGCTATGATAATCATTTCAAGAGAAACTTTAGAAATGAGTTATTTTTTGATTTACCTATTTGAATATAGCCCAGAGCTTAGAAGATACATTTCTCTGGTCAAAACAATCCCTTTGGGTAGGATTTGATTGGAGGGATAGTGAAATATCTTTCCACTGATTAAGCAGAGTGCATAAAATCCTTACCAAGGGAGTCTCTTGCCTGGACATGATCTTCAGAAAATGGAGATAAAATGCACAAATATGGGAAAAACACTAATATATTAATTCTGTAGCAAACATTATAGCTTGTATTAACACTCACACACACACACACACACACACACACAGAGCCCTGAAGAATATGAAAAATGTAGTCACACAATGAGGCTTTCTGGAGAGAGCAGGGAAGGCTCTTAAGCAGTTCCTTAAATGTCTTGAGAGAGCCAGGATCAGTGACTGGCTTTGGCTTTTACTAAGGTCAAGGGTGGGGTTGGGGTGAGATTTCCTGTGTGCACATATAGATCAGGGCAGGCACAGTCCTGCCAGTCCAAAGGATGGAGCACCTAGGCTTTCACACTGGCTTGCCTAGATGTGAGGCAACAGTGGAAAAGGGCTAAGTAGAGGTTGAAAGCCGTCAGCAAACACTGACCATGGAATCAGCCTCTACCACATCACCACAAAAGTATGTGCTCACCTCTTCTCCTCCAGGTCTTAAATTCCACAGGGGTTGGCCTCTATGGTGGGGAAGCCTGTCATGGCCCAGCATTACTTACAAGTGGCATTATTTATCTAATGAGTTATTTTTTTATTGATGCATAACTAACAAAAACATAGTTCTTAAAACAATATATATTATCTCATAGTTTCTGGGAATCAGAAGCCTGAGCCTTATTTAACTGGGTCCTGTGCTCAGAGTCTCAAAAAGAAGCAATATAAGTGAAGCAAGGCTGCACTCCTTTCTGGAATTTGGGATCCCCTCCTAAATTCATGTAGTTATTGGCAAAATTCAATCTCTTGTGGCTGTAGGACTGAGGTGCCCATTTTATTTTTGCTGGCTGTCATCTGGCTCTTAGCTCCTGGAGGCTGTCCACACTTTGATGCCATGAGCCCATCTCACAGGCCCTCTCACAACATGGCAACTTACTTCAAGGCCAGCAAGAGAATTTCTGCTTATAGTCTGCTAAGACAAAGCCTTATATAAGGAAACATAATCATGATTGTGACTACCCCATCACTTTTGCCATATAACATAATCTTATTAACAGAGAGGCATCCTATCCCCTTTGCCATATTCTGTCGACTACAAGCAAGTCAAGGTCGCATTCACACTCAAGTTGACCCTTGAACAACACACGTTTGCACTGTGTGAGTCCACTTATACTTGGATTTTTTTCCCAATAAATACATACTGCGGTACTACATGATCTGTGGTTGGCTGAACTCACAGATGGGGAACCGTGGATACACAGGGCCAACTGTAAAGTTATAAGTGGATTTTCAACTGCTCAGGAGTCTGTGTCCCGAACCCTCATGTTGTTCAAGTTGACACATAAAATTAACCATTATAACTATTACAGAAGTTCCTCTACCTTTCATATTTCCAGTTAGGGCTGACATACTTGTATATCTTATCCAGGGCAGCAGCAGGGGAACAGCACTGCTCTACCAAGCCATCTGCATAAATCACAGTTCATAGTTCTTTCCAGCTCTTTCATTTCATACTGATTTAGGTGATGATGTGTTCATAGAATTGGACGATCTCTAAACCAGCTGTTGGAAAGGCTGCTAAACCTCTTCTCTCCTGCTGCCAATGAAGACACAAAAGGCTCTACAGTCTGAAAATATGGACAGGTGGATATCAGAGAAAATGTGTGCAATATGGACATCTCAAGGCTTACTGGCAAAACAAAACACTTCCTCGTAAGGGTGGGTCTTTATCATTGTGACACCAATGCTATTGCGCATTTAAGGTATTTCACCAGGTGATTACTTCCAGGAAATATCGATGAGCTGCCATATTCCTTTTCTCAAAGGACTATTTAAAATATAACACAGGACTCTCACCATAAAATTGTATTGTGCTAATACATCAAAAAACACATATATTATGAATTGTGATATGTGGCACTAAGTGTGTAGCTCCCGATAATTACTAGGTACTCTGAGTCTTTAAATACTTTGTTGCTTGACCTAAAACCACTTGTGGCAATTGAATTTCTGAATTTTATGAATTCAGAGATTTCATTTATGAAGTCATTATGAAATCTCTGAATTTCCTTCCCTGAACTTTCAGTTTTTTAAAATTTCCTAGAACTGCAATAAATTTAGACTCCATACTAGATACATAATACTACACATACATACATACACAATACATAATTACTAGCTTATAGGTCATTCATTTCTTAGGAACAGCCTTATATTAGTATTTGAAATCTGAGGATAAAAAAAGTTTTTTAATTATTGTGAAGAATCAACCACTTATTTTCCTTGCAACTAAAGGGAAAAAAAGAGGAAAAGAAAGCAAAAACCATGACTCTTGGCTTCAGGAATGACCATGTAAGCTTTTGAAAGTTTGTTGCCTACCAACTGCATAGTCAATATATATGAATAATATGAACAATATATTACTTTTCCTTGATTACAAAGACTAAAACAGGACCCATAAGCTAAAGCATATTAAAAACCTTAAGCAACTGCAGAGTTGTTTTCACAATTGCCTTACATAGTTATTCTAAAAATGAATTGATATGCACACCAAGCCATAAAACTCAAGTATGTTGTTCCCTTCCCAGATATGATTTGGATTCAGAGGATGTATCATAGTGGCAATGCTGGTCCCAGCTCTGGCATACTGCATGCTTAGGCTGTTATTCAGGACTGGCGGATTGACTGCAAAGAAAAGAGGACTGATTGGGGAAGATAACCTCTATTAAACAAAGGGAGAGGAAAAAACCATGAGAATTTAGATTTGTATATCTAATTCAGTCTTCAGGGACTTTGAGTCTTTGGGAAGTAAATCGATTTGGGATGAAGGGTGCTATACGTAACATATTGGAAGACACATTTCATTCAGAAATACTTTCATTGGAACTTGAGAATTAATGTAAGAAAGACTATTCCAGAAGTTGGGGAAATAAATTCTCTACAGTCAAACACACTATTACTTTTAGGTACATCCAAAGATAATGGTGACACCAGTACCATAGCAGCCTTGGAAAATTTTTGGCTCATTTCATCAGTGGGGTTTTACTGTATCAGAAGGTAATGAATTCAATGAAATGTTCACATGTGGTAAAATTCAAGAGACCAGTAGCATTCATGCAGCCTGGTAGCCTGCATTATGGCAGGAAAATAACATAGACTGTGGCAATATTTCTCAGTAAGTGTAAAAGACAAAGGTCATTACAGGAGTGGTGGGCTATATCTGAAATTTGGGGAGTCAAACTCTCCTATGTCTCCTTTCAGAGGATAGGTATAAGGTGTTGGTACAGTGGTGGTGCTGTCAAAAGTCTTCACAAGCAATAAAGGCATATGCATGCAACAACAAAGCAGTCCAGGACAGAAGAGAAGGAAAGGAGCTCATACTAGTATTAGCTAGGGGTACCAAAATGAAAACATTACCTCCTTTGAATGATTAAAATTTTATTTTCTGCATCTCACTCTATTTTTTAAAATATTTATTGGAGTATAATTGCTTTAGAGTGGTGTGTTAGTTTCTGCTGTATAACAAAGTGAATCAGCTATACATATACATATATCCTCCCTCTTGTTTTCCCTCCCATCCTCCCTATCCAACCCTCCTAGGTGGTCACAAAGCACCAAGCTGATCTCCATGTGCTTTGTGGCTGCTTCCCACTAGCTATCTATTTTACATTTGGTAGTGTATATATGTCCATGAGACTCTCTCACTTCGTCCCAGCTTACCCTTCCCTCTCCGTGTCCTCAAGTCCATTCTCTACGTCTGCGTATTTACTCCTCTCCTGCTTCTAGGTTCTTCAGAATTTTTTTTTTTTTAATATTCCACATATATGTGTTACCATATGGTTTTTGTTTTTCTCTTTCTGACTTACTTCACTCTGTATGACAGACTCTAGGTCCATCCACCTCACTACAAAATAACTCAATTTCGTTTCTTTTTATGGCTGAGTAATATTCCATTATATATATGCACCACATCTTCTGTATCCATTCCTCTGTTAATGGACACTTACGTTGCTTCCATGTCCTGGCTATTGTAGACAGACCTGCAATGAACATCGTGGTACATGACTCCTTGAATTATGGTTTTCTCAGGGTATATGCCCAGTAGTGGGATTGCTGGATCATATGGTAGTTCTATTTTCAGTTTTTTAAGAAACCTCCATACTGTTCTCCATTGTGTCTGTATCAATTTACATTCCCACCAACAGTGCAAGAGGGTTTCCTTTTCTCCACACCCCCTCCAGCATTTACTGTTTGTAGATTTTTTGATGATGGCCATTCTGACTGGTGTGAGGTGATACCTCATTGTACTTTGATTTGCATTTCTCTCATGATTAGTGATGTTGAGCATCCTTTGTTTGTTGACAACCTGTATATATTTTTTGGAGAAATGTCTGTTTAGGTCTTCAACCCAGTTTTGCACTGGGTTGTTTTTTTGTTATTGAGCTGCATGAGCTGCTTGTAAATTTTGGAGATTAATCCTTTGTCAGTTGCTTCATTAGCAAACATTTTCTCCCATTCTGATGGGTGTATTTTCATCTTGTTTATGTTTTCCTTTGCTGTGCAAAAGCTTTTAAGTGTCATGAGGTTCCATTTATTTTTGTTTTCATTTCCATTTCTCTAGGGGGTGGGTCAAAAAGGATCTTGCTGTGATTTATGTCATAGCATGTCCTGCCTATGCTTTCCTCTAAAGTTTTATAGTGTCTGGCCTTACATTTAGGTCTTTAATCCATTTTGAGTTTATTTTTGTGTATGGTGTTAGACTGTTCTAATTTCATTCTTTTACATGTAGCTGTCCAGTTTTCCCAGCACCACTTATTGAAGAGGCTGTCTTTTCTCCACTGTATATTTTGCCTCCTTTATCAAAAATAAGATGACCATATGTGTGTGGGTTTAGCTCTGGGCTTTCTATCCTGTTTCATTGATCTATATTTCGGTTTTTGTGCCAGCAACATACTGTCTTGATTACTGTGGCTTTGTAGTATAGTCTGAAATCCAGGAGCCTGATTGCTCCAACTCCATTTTTCTTTCTCAAGATTGCTTTGGCTATTCAGGGTCTTTTGTGTTTCCATACAAATTGTGAAATTTTTTGTTCTAGTTCTGTGAAAAATGCCATTGGTTGTTTCATAAGGGTTGCATTGAATCTGTAGGTTGCTTTGGGTAGTATAGTCATTTTCACAATGTTGATTCTTCCAATCCAAGAACATGGTATATCTCTCCATCTGTTGGTATCATCTTTAATTTCCTTCATCAGTGTCCTATAGTTTCCTGCATACAGGTCTTTTGTCTCCTTAGGTAGGTTTATTCCTAGGTATTTTATTCTTTTTGTTGCAGTGGTAAATGCCAGTGTTTCCTTAATTTCTCTGTCAGATTTTTCATTAGTGTATAGAAATGCAAGAGATTTCTGTGCATTCATTTTGTATCCTGCTACTTTACCAAGTTCATTGATTAGCTCTAGTAGTTTTCTGGTACCATCTTTAGGATTCTCTATGTATAGTATCATGTCATCTGCAAATAGTGACAGCTTTACTTCTACTTTTCTGATTTGTATTCATTTTCTTTCTTTTTTTCTCTCATTACTGTGACTAAAACTTTCAAACCTATGTTGAATAAGAGCAGTGAGAGTGGACAACCTTGTCTCGTTCCTGATCTTAGAGGAAATGACTTCAGATTTTCACCATTGAGAACGATGTTGGCTGTGGGTTTCTCATATATGTCCTTTATTGTGTTGGGGTAAGTTCCCTCTATGCCTACTTTCTGGAGAGTGTTTACATAAATGGGTGTTTAATTTTTTCCAAAGCTTTTTCTGCATCTATTGAGATGATCATATGCTTTTTATCCTTCAATTTGTTAATGTGGTGCATCACACTAATTGATTTGTGGATATTGAAGAATCCTTCCATTCCTGGGATAAACCCCACTTGATCATGGTGTATGATGCTTTTAATGTGCTGTTGGATTCTGCTTGCTAGTATGCTGTTGAGGATTTTTGCATCTGTGTTCATCAGTGATATTGGCCTGTAGTTTTCTTTTTTTGACATCTTTGTCTGGTTTTAGTATCAGGGTGATGGTGGCCTTGCAGAATGAGTTTGGGAGCATTCCTCCCTCTGCTATATTTTGGAAGAGTTTGAGGACAGGTGTTAGTTCTTCTCTAAATGTTTGATAGAATTTGCCTGTGAAGCCATCTGGTCCTAGGCTTTTCTTTGTTGGAAGATTTTTAATCACAGCCTCAATTTCAGTGCTTGTGATTGGTCTGTTTATGTTTTCTACTTCTTCCTGGTTCAGTCTCAGAATGTTGTGCTTTTCCAAGAATTTGTCCATTTCTTCCAGGTTGTCCATTTTATTGGCATATAGTTGCTTGTAGTAATCTCTCATGATCCGTTATATTTCTGCAGTGGCAGTTGTTACTTCTCCTTTTCCATTTGTAATTCTGATTTGAGTCTTTTCCCTTTTTTTCTTGATGAGTCTTGCTAATGGTTTATCTATTTTGTTTGTCTTCTCAAAGACCCAGCTTTTAGTTTTATTGATCTCTGCTATTGTTTCCTTCATTTCATTCTCATTTATATCTACTCTGATCTTTATGATTTCTTTCCTTCTAACTTTGGGGTATTTTTGTTCTTCTTTCTCTAATTGATTTAGGTGTAAGGTTAGGGTGTTTATTTGAGATGTTTCTAGTTTCTTGAGGTAGGATTTTATTGCTATAAACTTCCCTCTTAGAACTACTTTTGCTGCATCCTACAGGTTTTGGGTCATCGTGTTTTGTCATTTGTTTCTAGGTATCTTTTGATTTCCTCTTTGATTTCTTCAGTCATCTCTTGATCATTTAGTAGTGTATTGTTTAGCCTCCACGTGTTTGTACTTTTTACAGATTTTTTTCCTGACCTAGTCTCATAGTGTTGTGGTTGGAAAAGATACTTGATATGCTTTCAATTTTCTTAAATATACCACGGCTTGATTTTTGACCTAAAATATGACTTTGTGTGTATGTTGCCCTAGGTCTGAAGTGGGTCTTGTTTTTGGAACCATTCAGCCAGTCTATGTCTTTTGGTTGGAGCATTTAGTCCATTTACATTTAAGGTAATTATCGATATGTATGTTCCTATTACCATTTTCTTAATTGTTTTGGGTTTGTCATTGTAGGTCTTTTCCTTCTCTTGTGTTTCCTGCCTAGGGAAGTTCCTTTAGCATTTGTTGTAAAGCTGGTTTGGTGGTGCTGAATTCTCTTAGCTTTTGCCTGTCTGTAATGGTTTTAATTTCTCTGTTGAATCTGAATGAGATCCTTGCTGGTTAGAGTAATCTTAGTTTCCCTTTCATCATTTTAAATAAATATGCCCTGCACTTGCTTCTGGCTTGCACAGTTTCTGCTGAAAGATCAGCTGTTAACCTTATGGGGAATCTCTTGTATATTATTTGTTTTTCTCTTCCTGCTTTTAATATTTTTTCTTTGTATTTAATTTTTGATAGTTTGATTAATACATTTCTTGGCGTGTTTCTCCTTGGATTTATCCTGTGTGGGACTCTCTGCGCTTCCTGGACATGATTGATTACTTCTTTTCCCATATTAGGGAAGTTCCGAACTATAATCTCATCAAATATTTTCTCAGTCCCTTTCTCTTTCTCTTCTTCTCCTGGGAAACCTATAATTCGAACGTTGGTGCGTTCTGTGTTGTCCCAGAAGTCTCTGAGACTGTCCTCAATTCTTTTCATCCTTTTTTCTTTTTTCTGCTCTGTGGTAGTTATTTCTACTATTTTATCTTCCAGGTCACTTATCCGTCCTTCTGCCTCAGTTACTGTGCTATTGATTCCTTCTAGAGAATTTTTAATTTCATTTATTGTATTGTTCATCATTGTTTGTTTGCTCTTTAGTTCTTCTAGGTCCTTGTTAAACATTTCTTGTATTTTCTCCATTTTATTTCCAGGATTTTGGGTCATCTTTACTATCATTTTTCTGAATTCTTTTTTAGGTAGACTGCCTAGTTCCTCTTCATTTGCTTGGTCTGGTGCATTTTTGCCTTGCTCCTTCATCTGCTGTGTGTTTCTCTGTCTTATCATTTTGCTTAACTTACCGTGTTTGGGGTGTCCTCTTCACAGGTTGCAGGTTCATATTTCCCATTGTTTTTGGTGTCTGCCCCCAGTGGCTAAGGTTGGTTCATTGGGTTGTGTAGGCTTCCTAGTGGACCAGACTGGTGCCTGTGCTCTGGAGGATGAGGCTGGATCTTGTCCTCCTGGTGGGCAGGACCACATCCAGTGGTGTGTTTTGGGGTGTCTGTGACCTTGTTATGATTTTAGGTAGCCTCTCTGCTAATGGATGGGGTTGTGTTCCTGTCTTGCTAGTTGTTTGGCATAGGGTGTCCAGCATTGTAGCTTGCTGGACATTGAGTGGAGCTGGGTCTTAGCATTGAGATGGAGATCCCTGGGAGAGCTTTTGCCATTTGATACTGCATGGAGCCAGGAGGTCTCTGGTGGACCAATGTCGTGAACTCGGCTCTCGTACCTCAAAGGCACAGGCCTGACATCCAGCCAGAGCACCAAGACCCTGTCAGCCAAAAGGCCTAAAAGAAAAGGGAGAAAAAACAAAAGAAAGAAAGAGAAAATAAAAATAAAATGAACTTAGTAAAATTAAAAATAAAAAAATTATTAAAAATAAAATTAAAAAGTAATAAAAAAGAAAAGAAAGTATACTTAAAGAAAAAACAAAACAATGGACAGACAATCCTAGGACAAACGGTAAAAGCAAAGCTATAAAGACAAAATCACACAAAGAAGCATACACATACACACTCACAAAACGAAAAAAGGAAAAAAAGGTATATATCTGTCTTCAGAGAGGAAAAGGAAGAGAGCAACCAAATCAATAAACAAATCTACTGGTGATAACTCTAATTACTAAACTAAGATAAACATAAAACCAGAAACAAATAGATGCAGAGAGCAACGTCCAAGTCTACAATTGCTCCCAAAGTCCACTGCCTGAATTTTGTGATGATTCGTCGTCTATTCAGGTATTCCAGAGGTGCAGGGTATATCAAGTTCATTGTGTAGATTTAATCTGCTGCTCCTGAGGCTGCTGGAAGAAACTTCCCTTTCTCTTCTTACTTCATACAGCTCCTGGGGTTCAGCTTTGGATTTGGCCCTGCCCCTGTGTGTAGGTCACCTGAGCGCATCTTTTCTTCCCTCAGACAGCGTTAAAGGAGCAGCTGATTACGGGGCTCTGGCTCACTCAGGCTGGTGGGAGGGAGGGGTACGGAATGTGGGGAAAGCCTGCAGCGGCAGAGGCTGGAGTGACATTGCAACAGCCTGAGGTGCGCCGTGTATTCCCCTGGGGAAGTTGTCCCTGGATCACAGGACCCTGGTAGTAGCAGGCTGCACAGGATCCTGGGAGGAGAGGTGTGGATAGTGACCTGTGCTTGCACACAGGCTTCTTCATGGCTGCAGCAGCAGCCTTAGTATCTCATGTCCATCTCTGGTGTCTGCACTGATAGCCGTGGCTCCACCTGTCTCTGGAGCTTGTTTAGGCGGTGCTCTGAATCCACTCTCCTCACACACCGCTAAATAAAGAGGCAAGAAAAAGTCACGTGCCTCTTCAGCAATTCGGGACTTTATCCTGGACTCCCTCCCAGCTAGCTGTGGTGCACTAGCCCCCTTCAGGCTGTGTTCACGCAGCCAACCCCAGTCCTCTCCCTGGGATCTGACCTCCGAAGCCCGAGCCTCAGCTCACAGCCCCCACCTGCCCTGGCGGGTGAGCAGACAAGCCTCTCGGGCTGGTGAGTGCTGGTTGGCACCGATCCTCCGTGCGGGAATCTCTCCGCCTTGCCCTCCGCACCCCTGTTGCTGTGCTCTCCTCCGTGGCTCCAAAGCCAACCACAGTCTCTGCCTGCAAAGGTGCTTCCTAGAATGTGGAAACTTTTCCTCCTTCACAGCTCCCTCCCATAGGTGCAGGTCCCATCCCTATTCTTTTGTCTCTGTTTTTTTCTTTTTCCTTTTGCCCCACCCAGGAACGTGGGGAGTTTCTTGCCTTTTGGGAAGTCTGAGGTCTTCTGCCAGTGTTCAGTAGGTGTTCTGTAGTTGTTCCACATGTAGATGTATTTCTGATGTATTTGTGGGGAGGAAGGTACTCTCCACATCTTACTCCTCCGCCATCTTGAAGGTCTTCCGGATTAAAATTTAATAAGCAGTAATACTTATTGGGATGAGGGGAATGAATGGGAAATAAGAACCAGAAAAAAGGCAGCTTATTACTGTTAATAATATTCCATTTTTAAATCCCATGATTATGTGGTGTGCAAAGTATGGATTAAATTAGACTTTTTAAGGAAATAAATATATTAATGTGAAATCTAAACTACAGCAATTAGCCATTTGCATACACCAGGTTCATTTAATAATTCTGTGTCCCTGCATAGTCTCTTTTAGGCACAGGTGTAGATCCTTGTTATTTTCTATGCATCTTTCATTGACAGCATAACATCACAGACAAGTCTGAATTTTTGTGTGGAAAGAGCACTGAAGAAATTGGTCAGGTAACTGAGATAGGAATGTTACTGGATTTGGGATTAAGAAAAAGCAGTGGGGAGTCCTGCTGCTTACTAGGATATCAGATGCTAGTGTAATCTGAGCTTAGTTATGAAAATTTGAGTCTTGGTTTCCTTATCTTTAAAACAGGCATTGTATTATATGTCAGCTTTAGACACTCACTGTTACTGCTTGTTCTGGGTACTCTTATTTCATTTCTTACAAATGCCCCTTTCCTCTGGGAAAAACATGTAATTCTACTGGACGTGACCCTCACGGGCTCATAACCCAGGCCTACCCAGCAACGTTACCCAATTTTCTTGGCACAGTGATTAGTTCATAAATAGTCGTGTTATACTAACTGTCCAAGTTAAGTCCCATGGGGACTTTTCTGTCTAAGCCTTAGGAAGATTCTCTTTCCACACGGTCATTACAAAGTCAGGATGAAAGTCACTGCCCACCATCACACCCACCATTAGGAGAGAGTCTGTTTAAGGGATTGAAAGAAAAGCATCCCTGAAAGTACTACTTGAGCCTTGAATCCAGCAATGCCTAAAACCAAAATATCCAGTATTTTTCAGTTACTTGAATCAACGCATTTACTTTTGTGCCTAAGCTAACTTGAGTTGTAATGCTATATTGATAGTACTAAGTTGTAATGCTATATTGATAGCACTAAGTAATACAAGCTCACATCCTGTTATACTGACAAATGCACATTTAGTGTCTCATAAATAGAAACACTGAGAATATATTAGTTTCCTCCTACTGGTTACAGCTTTGAAAGTAGTGTTTTTAAAATGTTCACAAGAATAAAATATACAGTATAACCTTTTTATCCATACGAACCATCTTTATTTTTTTCAATGCATGTTATGCCAAGGGTGAGTATGTTAGTTTTACATGAAGAAAAGCAGTTTGCATGGAGGACTGATAGGCCTGGCACTTCCTGTGTCACATTATTTCACTGTTTTCTGCTGAAAAATTATTGAGTGAATAAGGCATATTCACAACCACAAAGAGAGTTCATCAGGCTGTGAAGCATGTTTCTTCAGTGGTTTTGCTGTAGTGAGAACAATTTTCAGAGTCCTAAGCATGTGTGAGATGACAGAGTGACTACATTAGAGAGGCTGTGAAGAGGAGTGTAAAAAGGAGAAATAAGAACTAAATATATCAGCCCCACACTTGTCTTTTTTTTTTTTTTTTTTTTTTTTCTTTTTTTGATGGTGGGGAGGGGTGGGGTGGGTGTGCATGTGGATGAGGACACAATGAACTTTTTACATGCTGAGAAATACATCAGAGTCTAAGAGAAAGCAGAAAACTCCAAATAGACTTCAAGAGTCTTTTTTTTTTTCTATTAAAAACATCGGAATCTGTAAAGGAAATAAAAGAACTACATTAGACCTAAATGATCTCAGAAAAGTGTCAGAAGAACTGACAGGTAAATGAATAATCTACCACTATTTTATTTTATTATTCTCTTCTTAAAAAACAAAGGCAGGGAAATGGCTTATTTAAGCCCATTCCAGAAGTGCCACAAAATTATAGTCTCCTCTGTTTATCTTGTTTAGAGAGTATCTTTTATGTAATCAATTCTGTAAGTGCAAATCAATAACAGATGATTTCATTCAAATGACATTCACTGACGATGTGCTGCGTGCTATGCGCTGGGTTAGGTTCTGCATGCACGGGAGATAAATTACAGCACAGCCCCTGGTTTCAGGGAGCCCAAAGACAAGTAAAATCTAGATAATGTAGGACAAGAAAATAATTATTCAAGCAACATTCTCTTTTCCAGATGTGGCTGTTCAGTATTACTTATTGAGATTACACCATGGAGAGCCAGACTACTCAAATGGAAGTTTAGTAAATATTTAGTCTTCCAAATGTATTCATTATTTTAATCAGGCAGTGGATCTGGAAAGTAATTTCATAGATATATTTTGAAATTTTTACTTGATCTTTCTCTTTGTGCTAGGGAAGCTGCTGGCAAAATATTGCCATGTACACCAAGAAAAGAAAGCATGGTCAAAAATCTGTCCCTGGTCTCTAACTCAACCCTGCCCAAAAGGCAGGGCTGCATGAGTGCAAGCAGAAAGAGATTTAAAAACTTGATTACTGACTTGCTTTCTTCATACCTGATGCTCTGAAGGTGCTAGTGTTAAGAAGGGACCACAGTATCTAGTTCAGGTACTTGATGTAGAGTCATCATTGACCTGTATTAACACCAACACCAGGAAGCTGAGCTGCATATAGCATTTTAATACAAAATGACCTGAGAAAATTATCTGTAGATTCTGGTTCTTTCTTTCCACCTACAGAATTCACCAGGATTAGAGGTCTATTTTTCCTTCATGTTAGTGATTATAATGTATGTAGGTGGTGTGAGATTTTTCTCTTACCCCAAAGAAAATCACAATTATATGACCAATAACTTATCCTTTACTGCCTTTCAATACCTACTTCTTTATCAACCACATGTTGTAGTTATTTTCCCTTTATTTTCTGTGCACAGGATATAAGTTGAGGGCAGATGCTGTGTCCCTTGCTTGACACAGCATATATCATTAACAATCAACAAGCATATATCATTAACAATCAACAAGTGTTTTTTCTATGAATGAAAGAATTTGGGGGCTCACCTTTCCTAAAATGTCATGTATTAGACGTAGAGGAAAATGAAACAATACTTTTACTCTTTTACTCTTACACTGGTGAGATATATGTATCAAGTTAGACTTGTTTGGTTACTAGAAAATTTCAAACCATACAAGTTCCTCTATATGCAATTTTTGTAAAGATTTTAAACTTTATGTATATCCATGCTGAAATTATAAAAAACATCTTGCATTTGTTTCAGTGATTATATATTCAATCCAATAGTATTAACACTTGTAGAATCTTATCTCATGTATAATCTTATTCAATGAGTTCTATAGTTACATATGTATCAATATATATTTGAGTGTTTGTGTGAAGGTAAAAGATGTGTTAAGTTGCCTGCCACTCCCCCACCCATTCACAGAGAATAAACTCTAAGGATATATCAGAGGTGAGTACCTAACTGAAGCAGACCAATCAGATTCTCTCACTTATAAATTGAAAAAGAGATACAGTGATGGCAGCAAGTCTTCATTTTGCAATTGAAATGGGAAAGTCATAGACCTGGTATTGCATTTTTTTCCCCACTCAGATGGAAGACAGGGTAACTGGCTGTAGAGAACATAAAGGCCTACTTCAATAAACCCAGAGGAAATATCTGCCTCATTTCAGAAAGGCTTTCTGGTTCTTGTCCCTGGACCCCCATGAAGCCTGGTTTCTTCCCTGACCTTGGCTTTCCTGGACACCCTGCCTGTATCCTGCCAACAAACAGCATTATCCTGCCAACAAACAAGATGTTTTTCTTAAATCAATTTGAATTGTATTCAATTGTTGCACCACCTTGGTAACAATCTTCCAAATGTAATTCAATAATTTAAGAAATATTGATTGAGAACTTATTCTGTATTCTATACTGTGGAATGGTCTAGGTATGTAGAAAGAAAATTTGCCCTCAAATAATTCATTTTGTAGTGGAGAAAGTGGGTATACAAATAGGTAAATTTAGTATATGTGTGGTGTGATTAAGAATGATATAAAATCTTCTATAGGCAAATAGAGATGTGCCCAATGGACTGAGCTGCAGAGGGAAAGTAGAGGTGGAGTTTCAAGAAGAGTATAGATGCTACATGAGTTAAGTGTAGGTAAACAGCCAGACTTCATAAGGAAAGGATGAAAGGATATTACAGGCAGAGGGAATAACGAGAGGAGGGACACGGATGTGTGAAGTCCTACTTTTACTTATTCATTTAACAACAGTTGTGTAGCACACACTGTAAACCAGCCTCTGTTTCAAATTCTTTGGAAAAAGCAGTAAAAAAACCCCATAAATTCTTCATTCATGATGTTTATACTTTTGGTGAAATATACGTGTGTGTATATATATATATTAACATAATATGTAATAAAATATACTATAATAAAACATATATAACAAAATAAATATGTTGTTTTCAAACTTTAGCACACATCAGAATCACCTGAAAGGCTTGTTAAAACACAGACTCTTGGCCTCTAATCACCACATTTCTAACTCAGTAGGCATGAACTGAGGGCTGAGAATTTTCATTTCTAACAAATTCTCAGGTGAGGATAATGCTGCTAGTCTGGCCATCATACTTTGAGAACCACTGATAAAGTATAGTAGAAAGTGGTAAGTGCTATGGAGACAAATAAGTCAGGAGTCTTGAAGAGGGTTGTAATGTTAAATTGCATAGTCAGGCAAAGTTTCTCTGTGAAGACGTGAAGAAGTCAGGAATCCAGCTATGTGGATATCTGGGGAAAGATCACTCCAGGTTATTTACTTAGAGTGAGATGTCATTGTTGAGTTTTAAGCAGAGATGTGGCATGATCTGACATGACCTCTTCTTTGAAACAGGATTACTTTAGCTGCCCCACTGAGAATAAATGGAAATGAAAGGAGGCAGAGAAATGAAACTAGTCAGGAGTCTATTGCAATAAAAGCATTAGCAAGAATGATGGAGATCTGGACCAGGGTGATAGCTGTGGCACTAATGAAAACATGGCTGGAGTAGAGATAGAAAGCAAAATTTTGAAGGTAGAAGCTTCAGGTGAAATAAGGGATTTAATTTGGGATGTGGAAAAAAGAGAATAGTCAACAATGATTACCAGAATTTTGTTCTCAACACATGGAAAGATGGATTTATCATTAAATCCATTTGTAGAAGGACTGTGGGAGAAGGAGGATTAGGGAGGAAGATCAGGAGCTCAGTTTTTGACATGTTCATTTTCAACTAGTAACTCAGGTAAGAATGTAGAGTAGGAAGTTGTATTTAAGGATCTGGAGTTCAGGGCAGAAGGCTGAGCTTGATATGAACTTGAGTGCTATGAGCATATGTGTTTGTGCACAAAGGGAGTGAGTGCAGAGAGAAAAGAATGTGATCTAAGGGCTAAGCCTCAGGGTGATGTGAGAGTACAGAGGTAAGGGGGGAACAAAGAAAGAAGAGGAGCAACAGCCAGTGATGTAAGCATAGTGGATGCTGCCCTGGAAGCCAAAGGAAGAAAGTGTTTCAAAATAGAGAAACTGAGCAGTAAAAGTAGGCAAAAATATGCAGAGTTTAAGGAAAAGTTAAAAACAAAAAGGATTATGATTGGCAGAATTTGGTTTTGAGTTGACATGGGGAAAAGAGGAAGAAAATGTTTCTGTTTTATCTTTCTCTGACACAACTGGTCCCAGGTATTACCTCCTGAACAGAAAACAGTCATTGCTTTAAAGATGAAACCAAGGAGTTGCAGCGTATTTCCCATAGAAACCATCTGTCTGTTCTGATGAGGCCGAAACTCTGTCTCTATGAATGTAATTTACTTAATGCCCAGAAAGAATATAATGCTTTGAATACAGGTGTTAAACACAACTAAAAGCAGCAGCTTATTTTCTGAAATATACAGAATAATTATGAGCACTTTTTAACATCTAAAAAGCATCCTAAAATGTTCCATCAACAATTAGTGAGAACAATGATTCCATAATATCTAAAAGGTCCCATCAGTGATTCTTGAGAGCAACAATGTAGTTAGCTTTGTAAAAAATGAAAATAATGATGCACTATGAAGCAGACCCCAAAATTATCTGTCTTTAATAGAAAGTCGTCATGCATTTTCACATAATGCAAGAGCAAGTGCTGACTGACATTTCCAACTGGGAAAAGTTAAATAGTATCCTATCATCTGGCAAATAGCAAGTGATTCTTGGTGATGAAAATAATTATGACATATTATCTATAATTTGTGCATCTTTGAGAGGAAGGTGATTTACTTGGGATCTACAAAAGGAGAACATTTGGGGATGCAAATAGTTCTCTTCAAGATGACTTTATGCTGGAATATTAAGTTTCCATTTGTGGTAAATGGAAAAGCAGATGGCTAAAGAAAAATATTTTGTCAAGTCTGTAACATAAACTACCTAGTTGTAGGAAAAACGTTTTTCTCATCACTAGAAGGAGTAGAAAGTGAGAAATAAACATAAATAGTCTGACTTTTCCAGGATGGAGTTTCCCTTTGGGTTTTGAGCATCCGGTAATTTAAATATTTCTCCACAGTTAACCAATTAGTCAATCATGCATGTAGTTAACAGACATTTATTGAGCTTCTACTATGTTCAGGCACCATTTTTGTTGCTGTGGAGATATAGAAAGCAATGAGACATAAATTCCAACTCCCGGCTCTAATTGTATGATAGTAAAATTAAGGCATGTACTTAAATTTGTTCAACAACAAATATTTATTAATCGCTTACTCTGTTTACTGGAAATACCAGTATAAATAATACATGGGGATACAAAAATGAATTAGACACTTCTAAAAATTTGTAAAAGGTAGTTAATATTAATACTTAATAGTAGTTTCTGCTGTTGAATGGAATGGTGGGGCAATATAAAAGGTATTACTTTATTTTTATCATTACCATTAACAATGGCAATGACTGTTATTTGCTCTGTACTTTCTATGTGTCAGTCCTTATATGCATTATCTCATTTAACTGTCAAAACAACTCTTAGTG
The DNA here is from genome assembly GCF_003031525.2 of Neophocaena asiaeorientalis asiaeorientalis. Lineage (NCBI taxonomy): Eukaryota > Metazoa > Chordata > Mammalia > Artiodactyla > Phocoenidae > Neophocaena > Neophocaena asiaeorientalis. Next base: position 993,979 of record NW_020173488.1, on the reverse strand, counting down.
AATGTACTCACAAAAAATCCAATTTATAAATGTGGCAACTGAGGCTTAGAGAAGCTACTTACTTTGCCAAAGATCATATTCAGTGGCAGAACCACATTTTAACACAGTCTATTTGTCTTCAATACTCAAAAGTTTTATCTTCTACTGCACACATGCACAAAATAAACATGTGAAGTAGAGGAAGAAGAGTTTAAGTATGATGCAAATGGAAGGTTTTGTGGAAAAGGTTGGACTTCTGTTAGGTTGCTTTGAACTGTGGATACTATTTCAATAGGAAGTCTCAGAACATGCAAGGCATTAGTCCACAGAATTTGACTAGAATGTCAGATTTTTCAATGAGGTATTTATGAAATTATATTTAAAGCTTATTTGGGAAAACCTCAAAAACCAGGCAGAGGAAACAGTTTCAATTTTATTCTGTAGGCAATGAGGAGTTTCTAGTGGATTAACCTGGCAGCAGTCTGTCACATGGACTAGAGATGTTGGGAGACTGAGTAAGAGAGAAGTTAAAGGTCTACTGGCATGTTACAGATCAGTGCATGTCAGACTTTAATGTGCAGACAAATTCATTGGGGATCCTGTTAAAATTCATATCCTGATGCAGTGAATCACAGTAGAGCCCTAGAGTCTCCAGTTATGTTAAGCGTCCAGATGATCCCTTTGCTCATAGTCCAGAATATACTAGAACAGTGGTTTTCGACCTAAGGCATTTTGCTCCTCAGAGAATATTTGGCAATATCTGGAAACATTTTAAGTTGTCACAACTGGGGTAAGTAGGAAAGGGATGGAATTGCTACTGGTATCCTGTGGGTAGAAGCCAGGGATGCTAGAGGATGTTGCTAAACTTTCTATAATTCACAGGACAGTTCCCACAACAAAGAATTATCTGACCAAAATATCAGTACTGCTGAGACTGAGAAACTTTGCCCTAAAATTATAACATTTGCAGAAAATCAATAGTATATCATCCTTAAAAAAATGTTGGAAATCTTTACGGAATTAAGACTCCCATGTTCTTTCACATGGGTTGAGGGAGTGCTGTAGAGCTAGAGGAGGGATAAAAATTTGTCAACCCAGATGTATGTGCAATTACTGAAGAAAATCTAATGCCTCTAACTGAATACTCTCAGACTAACATTAATAATTAAGTTGTGTACATTTCTCCCAAACACAACATAGCCCCTTTTTTCTTCTGATTGTTCTTTTTCCATATTTTTCAAATCACTACTTCTTTTTTAAATGAGGCTGAAAAAACGTGGATTTTCTTAAAAACCTATCCCTTCACCAATAAACAGATAAATATTTGCACTTAATATTTCTGCTTATTTCCTATCTCAGTGCAAAAGGTTTCTACCAGTTATTCTAGTCTACCATCTCCACATTTCCTCAAACTCACTTCATCAAATTAGAAATTTGGTTATTTTTCTATTCCTTTTTCTTCTTTCCTTCTTTCTAGCTAACATAACTTGATTTTGTGGCAAAGCCAGGACAATAATCGTGATTATACAAAGCCAATCATAACAATGCCATTTCCCACTCTTTTTGACCCTCATAAATGGTGTCCACATGACCAATTCTGATTAATATCACTTAATTTGAAGCTGGAGAAGTCTCAGAAAGTTATTGAGCTTCCTGAATAAGAGGGCAAGAGTTCAGACACAGCTGTCTCCTTCCTGCCTTCAAAGTCAACATGATGGCTAAAGATTCAGCAGCCACCTTCCTGTCATGTGGGAAGGACTTTCAAGAATTCCTGTTACATTTGAAAAATAAATCCCTATTTGTTTAGTCCACAGTAGACATGTATTCTATTTTTTGCATCAAAAAACAATTTTAACTAATGTACCTTTCCTTTCCACCTCCTCAGAATACAAGGCTTATCAGTTTTCACCTAACTTTACACAATTTTCAATTATTCCCTTTCTAATCTCCCCTTCCCAAACCTGTAAACATGATCCACTTTCTTCTACCCAGCAAAACAACATATAGCAAACCAAAGCACACACACATATATCCATTATATATATATA
>NW_020173488.1:930818-991660 GCF_003031525.2 Neophocaena asiaeorientalis asiaeorientalis | reverse complement strand
CTCTTTCTTATTTTTCCTTTTGAACTGGATATAGGCTTATCCAAATTTCTGTGCCTTTATCCTGCAGTTTAAAACTCTACATAGTAACAGACTAAGCATTTTAGGAGAAAATAACAGAAAATATATCTTTCATTTTTATTATTAAAAAGTTATTTAAAAAAAATACCTGCAACCTCCATATTTTCAAATGCCATATATGGAGTTAACTACATATCTACTTTTAAGAATGTTTATAAAAATTGTGGTACAGTGAATAAAAAAGGTTTGAAATTCTTATTTGAATTCCATTGTCAAATCTACTTTCTAAAATCTATCTTGTTGACATTCTTTCAGCACATTTTAAAATTATACAACAATGCTTAGGTGATTGGTAAGGCATTTTCAGAATGCCACTGGTAAATCTGAAACATTTTCTCAGATCCAAGATAGAATAACAAGCATAGCTCCCCCCCTGTTGAGAAGCTTACTAATTCAAGAATTGTGCAAACTCTCACATATGCTGATGTTCCCACAGGGAACTGAGCTAGTGCTGCTACCTTTTTACTTGTGGCACCTCACATAATTAAGAAAATTACAGTTATGCTCCTTTCTCCAAGACAGGGAACAAAAATGATCCTTGGACTCTTTCCAAGGATAAATGGGCAATAAATCTCTCCAAGCTTTTTTTTTTTTTTTCTAGTTAAGAAGAACATGAAAAAAACATACAGGCATTACATTTTTCAGTAGTGGTGAACAGACTAGCGGGAAAAGTTTAATTTAATTTATGCCTGGTGCCCCTTATGCTCTCTCATTTAGAAAGTTGTGATAATGATTATATTAACATATTCTGTCTAAGGTGAACTTTAAGATATATATCAGTGCACTCAAAGAACGTAGGAGGTTGGAATAAAGGTGAAAAGAAATTCCTAGAAGGTGTAATGTATTGTGTTTATTCCTAGTATCTTTCATCTCTAAAAATGGTAAAAGCAGAGTTCAGGTATTAAGGCTACTGTTACACCTCAATACAGCCCAGACACAGTGTGCCCCCTCCATCTATTTCCTATTTGGTTCATGATTTCTTCAGTTTCCTGTGCTGCTCCCTTTCTGTGCTGATCTTCATTCTGTTGTATCGGAGCAATTATATTCATTGCAGAGTATTCTTGGTATCCATGCCTGCACTTACTCAATGCTCTTATTTCAAGTGCTAAGTCTTAGTCCATGATATTAGCATAGACCTGGTTATTTATGCCCTTAAATTCGCATTTTGCTTCTAACACACTGAGCAGAACATGTAATACATGTTCACTTCTAATGGCATTCCTTTGTCTGGGCTTTTCTTTCCTTTACTCACCAGAGAACTCTGAGTTGTGTTACGAAGGCAGTGGGTGAATAGCATTGATGAGTGTAACTGATGAGTATTTGTCTTCCTGTCTTTTAGAGAAAGAGGACAGTTTCCATATTGAAAAGATACAGATTTCCATGAAACTCCTTGTTCATCGCAATTACAATCTTAACCTCCAGCATTTTGACTAAATGTACCACATCTTTCTTTATTTCATCATATAAATCCTGCCACGCATTTAGCTATTAACACACATGGACAGTACACAGTAGCGCTCAAGGAAAAGTCATAATTTTCCTAACTCAAATTTTTATTTATATTCTCATTCAGAAGATGGGAGAATACTTTCCTTTATAAGTACTAGTATTACTTGTATTTTCTTTACAAAGCTATTCAATTAAATAATAAATCATGTACAACCATACAAAAACATAAAACACAACTGAAACACTCAGAATCAGTTAATATACAAGAAAAAAAAATAAATCCTACCTCAACTACATGCCAACATGGAAATAAAGCCTGATGGGACTGTTTGTGAGCAGCTCATGAAGAACTATGCCATGAATATGCAAGCAATTACTGTTTAGACTAGCCCTTGAACTAACTTTATAGAAAGCTGTACTTATTGCTAACCAGGCTGAATCTGCTACAGTAAATGCTAAAATTAGTGCCCAGGGGAGAGAGACAAAACTAGAGCTATTCATTCACTAAGAAGTGAAAACCTAGAAAAAGAAGTCAAACACTGCATTGGCAAACTAAAAGTGAGGAATGTAATGGGACATACACAATAAGTATTCAGAGTCATGTTTAAAGCAGGATGGAGTGCTTGGATTAATAATAGTAGACATTTGAATTAATAAGAATAGTGGAAAGGTGGGAACTTTTTTGAATAGTGCCTCCCTCTGTGAAATGGGAAAGGGCACATTTACCTTAGAGGGATATAAATTTATGTTAGAAAATGATCTTACAGGCAATTAACAACACTGCCATGTAAAAAAGGGTTTTAAAAAATGGGACCTCACATTTTCTAAACGTAGCATCGCTTATTATCTTTTACATAATGGTACTGCATAAACTATGTAAAACATGTAGCACATTTCTCAGGATCATGGGGCTGTCACCCTTGTAGTACCTGTGCCAGACTTTTTGCCTTATCAGGCTTCAAGAGAAGTAGCTAATTTGTTTGTAAAGTAATTGAAATTGTTTAACTTTCCATTTTCATATTGAATAATGATTCAATTTCAATTTATATCACTGTAGTTGCTCTACATGCTTTTATAGGAAAATATTCAATAAATTATGTTCCCAAACTTCTTAATTATAAGTGTGTAAACAATGTGATAAATGTAATATTTACGTATATTTAAAAGCAGCAAATTAACTTGTATTAAAGGACTTCACTTACTAAAGTTAGCAAGAAATTTATTTGACCTATGCTGAATGCTTTCTCTCCCTCACTTCAGTTGTAACAGAATCTTGGAACTAACATGGTGAAGAAAACAGGGAAAGGGCCCAAGGTTTTGGTTATTGTAAGTATTGATCTTCTTACAAGGTTCATTCCATGTGGCTCACTAAAATTTGGGAGTCAAACTCAGCAATAATGACTTGAAAAAATTTTCTAGAGTCAAAGGCTATATAAGAGATAATCACTTAAGAGATTTTTCCATCTCTCAGAGTACTACATTCAAGCACAGTTCATGTTTCTACCACTCAACCATGTTTCTACTGACCTCTTTTCTAGTCTCTGGAGATCCACCAGTTCCTGGGGTCAAGACCTCCAGTCTTCAACTAATTTTCCATTCTTCTTCTACTCTTGCCTTCTCTCTCTAAGCACCCGAAACACTTTTAAATAAAAACCCTATATAGAGTTTTTGTTCAGAGTGGGCCTATTCCACACTGTTAGTTAGATTAACATAAAGTCTGTTCCTTTAACTCTGGAATTAAGGAGTCTGTATCTTAAGAAAAAACACCTGACAACTTACAGTGACAGTGAGAATAGGCAAGAAATTGTCTTTTCATCCATTTGCAACTGATGAATGCACTTATGTAAAGAAAATAAAAGCCAAACCAGAACAAAGCACATAATAATTCTCTACAATAAAATGCTAATAAAGCATATTGTTTCATGTAAAAAGGTGTGTTCTGACACACATCATCAACTAATCTATTTCTTATATACACTCTGAATTATACAATTGAACAAGCTCTCCTTTTTCACATAATTTTACACTGTTATTTGGCTCTATTTCACATGAATTAAAATATTAGCTGTCCCTCTCATAACTAAAAGGCATTGGCAATTTATTTCTTTGATCCTTTGTTTCTGCATCCACAAAATATAGATGATAATATCCAGTTTATAGGACTGTTGTAAAGATTTTCGAACGGGTATAAACCTTGACAGTTAGAAATGCTCAAAATACTTATCACTCCTCACCCCCTAATAACCCATGAGGTACATTAATTTCATCCTTAATTTTGTGTGTATGTTTAAAAAAATTATTCATATAACTCTCTCAAATCTTTCAGTTTTCAAGTCTAGGTAAAGTTTTAAGTGTTCAAGAAAAACAAAATGAGACATGGCTCAAATCATGGCTCTATCTCTGTTTTAGGAAGTATTAAATACTAGTTTCTAGCACTAACAGTAATTTGAGATAGTAACAATAAAAATTAAGAGTAAGGTGCAGTAATTGATTAAGTAAATGAAAATGTCAATTCTACTTACAATATTGACAATATAAATGAGCAATTGAAATCAATATGATGGCAATAGAGGACTGCTATCCTAACTTTCCTGATCATTTTACTGCCAACAATGACTGTTGGAAGCAAGGTTATATGCCAAAATATTCTTTCAAAAGAAGATAATATTTTGAAAGATAATAAGGAGAAAATAGATCATTAAATAAGTTTAATTAAAATAAGTTTCAAAATGATAAGAAAGATAATACCTATGACACAATTAGAAACGACAGAATTTACATTATTAAAGAATTCTCTTTAAATTAATATAATCTAATCAAAGGCCTCAGCTTCTGGTAATGATGCTTAAAAAAATGACTTCATCCATTCACTTAAAAATCTCTTGTGTAGTCAATGACCATCTTCCAGCATGAAGCAGGATAACATTTCTAATTTACAGAACATAATTTATTGGAAAGCTTGTTTGGGTTTAAGTCCATTGTTTGTGTCACAGATTTATTTTTCTCTAAGTAAGTGTGATAGTAGTGATGGTTCCACAACGATGTGAATGTGTTTGATGCCACTGAATTGTACAGTTAAAAACAGTCAAAATGATAACTTTTACACTATGTATATTTGACCAAAATAAAAACTTCAAAAGATAGAAAGATACATTTTATTGATGGGACAGATTAATTTCTAACACTTTAAAAAATAATGATTTTCTTTTTTTGAAAAAGAAATCATTCCTTAATTGTGAGTCCTCTTTTTTATCCTTTTATCATTAAATTTTTTCTTTAGATTTCTTGTACTTTCCCATGTTCCTTTAAAATGTGGACACCCATAATTAATGTCATAGCAGAAAACAACAGAAGAAAAATTTAGCCTATAAAGTAAAAAAATACAATTGCCATAAAACAAACCTCAAGAAACTTTTAAAAAATTGAAATCATACAAATTATGTTCTCTAACCATAATGGAAACAAAATTAAAAATGTTAGAAATCCATAACAAGAAGACAAAAAGAAACTCTCCAAACAAAGGGAATTAGACAACTTTTCTAAGTAATCTTTGAGTGGAAAATGAAGGATCAAATGGAAATAATAAACTACGTTGGATTGAATGGAAATGAAAATATATCAAAATATGTGAGACACAACTAAAGTAGGGGCTGAGAGGGAAATTTGTACCGTTAATTACTAATATTAGAAAATAGGAAGGTTATCAAAATAAAAAATCTAAATACTTACCTCAGGCAAGTAGAAAAATAAGAGTAAAACAAATTCAAAGCAAGCAAAAGGAAGGAAATAATAAAGAGCAGAAACCAATACGATTGAAAAGCAGTATATAAAACCAGTGAAAAAAATCCAGGACTTTAAAAATTAATAAAATTGATAAACCTCTAGCAAAGATGAAACAGGTATATAAAAAGAGGACAAAAATCATCATTATTTGTAATTAAACAGGAGACATCACTGCAGATCTTGTAGCCATTACAGGTATATGTAGCAATATTGTAAAAAACTGTACACTCATAAATTCAACAACTTAGAAGAAATCAATCAGTTCCTCAAAGACTACAAACTACAAAAACTAAACTAAGATGAAATAGATAACCTGGATAGTTTCTACAACCATCAAAGAAATTTATTTGCAACTTAAAAGCTCTTGGGGAAAAAATTTCCAGGCCCAGGTAGTTTTACTATAGAATTCTACCAAATATTCAAAGAAGGATTAACACCAACTTTACAACATATCGTTCAGAAAACAAAAGAAGAGGAAACACTTCTTAACTCATTTTATAAGGCTTGCATTATTCTGATACCAAAACCAAAAAAAGTAGTAATAAAGAAAACTACAGACCAATATCTCTCACAAACTTACATATACAACTCCTCCAGAAATATTAGCAAAGAGAATCTAGCAATGTATAAAAAGACCAGGTGGGATTATTTTTTTTAGGTATGCAAGGCTGGTTCAACATTTAAAAATCAATGTAATCCACCATATCAACAGACTGACAAAGCAAAACCATATGACCATAATAATTGATGCAGAAAAAAGTATTCAACAAAATCTAACATAAAATCTCAGCAAACTAGGAATAGAAGGCAATGTTCTAAACTTGATTTAAAAACTACACAAAACTTGTTGCTAACATACTGTTTAATGATCCAAGAATGATTATGTTCCCCATTAAGACTGGTAACATGGAAAAGATGTCTATCTTATTTAAGAGAGTACCAGAAGTTCTAGACACTTGGTGCAAGAGAAATAAGACAAGAGAAATAAATAAAGCAAACAGACTGGAAAGGTAGAAATAAAACTGTCCCTATTTTGCAGATGGCATGATCATCTACATCAAAAATCCCAAATAAAACAAAACTCCTAGAACAAAAAGGTAAGTTTAGCAATGCTTTAGGATACAAGATCAACACACAGATGGATCACTCATATATGGCTAGCATGAATGTAAAATGATACAACCAATCTGAAAATATGTATTTTCTTATAAAACTAAACATGCACAACCCTATTCCTCAGCAATTGCACACTTAAGCCTGTATCTCAGAGAAATTAAAATTATCTACCTGCATAAAAACTTGCACATAAATGTTCATACACCTATTTTTTTAATAACCAAAAGACTGGAAATAGCTCAGGTATACTTAAACTAATGAACCGTTAAACACTCTGTAGTACATCCACACCAGGGACTACTAGTCAACAATAAAAGGAAAATACTACTGATAGTCCCAACAATTTGAATGAATCTCCAGGGAATTATGCCAAGTTAAAAAAAGGCAATTGTAAAAGGTTACATACTATATAATTACATTTATATCACATTCTTAAAATAAGAAAATTATAGAAATGGAGAACAGATTAGTGATCACCTGGGGTAAGGGAGAAGGAGAGAAAGACGGGAAAGTGAGTATGACTATACAAGGGCACAGAGGACCTTCGTGGTTGATAGAAATGTTCTGTACCTTGAATGCATGGATGTCAATGTCAATATCCTGGTTGTCATATTGCACTATAGTTTTGCAACTGGTTACCACTGGGATAACTGAATATGTGGTACATGGGATCTCTCTGTATTATTTTTAAAAATGCATATGAATCTATATCTCAAAATTAAAAGTTTAACTAGAAAATAAATTAAAATTTGTTCCCAGATCTCTAATTTAAAAAAACAGTAATATTTTCAGTCAAGTAAAACAAAATTTCAATTAGCTTAGATCCAAGTAACAGTACCGTCTCTCCTCTTCATGATCCTGAGCAAACAATGTATTGTCCATCTGAAACAAACAGACTGCCATATATTTCTCCAGCAAACATGGGTTTATTCCGGATATATTCAAATAATGGAGAACTATACAGCAATGAGAATAAACAATTGCCATGGGAAGTGGCAGAGTTCTAGTGATCAACCTTGATGCTAGTTACTAGAGTATATTCACTTTGTGAAAATTCATTCGAAGGTATGCATTTCTTTATGTACGTTATATGAGAATAAGAAATGTACTTAAAATTTTTAAAGTCCCAAATTCTTCTCTATGGTTAGTATGTATGCAGCTCATATTCTTTTAGTTTTTCTACAAATTTCTATACATGAAAAAATAAAGGGACTGATAATGGTAGACTGGCAAAAATCCAAGTCACTGAGGACAATAACTACAGAAACATTAATGAAATAGCTTTCAGGAAATATCAGAACAGAAATGAAACAAAATATTAGCAGTTTAATGATACTTCTTAAAATGCCTCACTTAATAGAATTTTATTACACCATTAAATAGAACATTGGCATGTCAATGCAGATTTATCCACTTTTATCTGCTGAGACTTTCAGCTAGGTGTGTGTATTTAATCAGTTTTTCCTTATTCCATCTTGCTTCTTTTAAACTTTCTGTTAGAGTATTGCTTTGCTCTTTTCCCCTTTCCTTGTTGAAAAAAAATATATTCATATCAAATTGTACTCTTACTAAAATTGATCTTGTAAAGAAATCCATACTACTTGTTTCATCTGTAAATAGAACGGGTATAGCCTAAGTTCTTTATCCAGGTCATGGGCAAAGATTTTAGGCAATATTTGCCTCAGCATACAATTCCTGCGGTGACTGTGATGGGAGAGTGCAGCTGTGGACTACAAGGCAGTCCTTTTGGCTATGAATTTCCACATGGCATTCACACAAGACTTCCTTAGTTTTCAGAGGCAGCAACTATTTGCCCAAACTAGTGTAGTCTTGGGTTCTCTCTTACAGGTTCACTTCATCCTTGTTGTCTGTGATCAAAAAACCTCCTGCTTTCAGAAGACCTCAGACAAGGTGGGTCTGACAGCCACTGTTGTTTTCCTAACACTGCTCAACTCCTCTCCTTCTTTTGAAGCTGTAACTCATTGTGTCCGGGGAGTACAGTATTTTTGTCTGTCTTCTCTTTTTGGCTCTCTCCTATTTGCCCTAGCTACACAGCTGGTGGAATGTCACATTAGGGTCCTAAAGAGTGTTAGTATTATTTTGAGCCATTTCCGTCCTTCTGAGGCTCTGGCTTAACTGAGATGCACTGGGATATGCTATAGGAGCAGAGTGGTCCTAGGAAAAGAATACTGTACAGTGCAGCTGCTGTCTTCATTGTGCATTAGACATTTGGAAGATTTAACTTCTGCTACAAAAGAGGCTTCTAGGAAAGAAACCATCATTCTGTGGGAATTTAACTCACTCAACCATCATCTCCAATGCGTGTGGCACAAGAAATTCTCAAGTGGCCTAGTGTCAGTGACCAACTAGACCACTCATACTTAAACACCAATGGATGAGAAGTTGTTTTAGCTTTCTCAGGTACAGCCAAATCTATGTGTGATGAGACTGTCTGGTTCCAAGGAGAATATTGTGTTTGACCCATATTGAGCGCTCACATAGCACTATTTCTAAAACTTCATATGCATTGTCTCAACTAACCCTGTGATAAAACTTTGAATTATAAAATCTTGATACATCTATTCTAGAGATATGAAAACTGAGGTAAAGTTTCGTTACATGCCTCAAAACATTCAAATCATACACCATGAAGCCTTTGAAACTGGGATTCCTGTGCTGGCTTCAGAGTCCAAGTGCTTGGGTTGGAGGTGCCTCTGGATGATGAAGAACAAATGAAGCATATCAATGCTTTGAGTCCTGTGCTCCTGAAATGGGGATGTGAAATCCTAATGAGACGGTAGGAAAAATCTCCCTCTCTGTGTTATTCTCCTAGGGCTGCCACAACAAAGCATCACAAACTAGATGAGGTTCAATAACTTGCCAAAGAGCCCAGCATTAGTATATGAAGCCTGGATTAAAACCCAGGTGGTCTGAATCTAAAGCCTTGTGTATGAGTTTCCTGCAAGTGCTATAACAAATTACCACAAATTGGGTGGCTTAAAACAATAGAAATGTATTGTCTCACAGTTTTGAAAGCTGGAAGTTTGAAATCAAGATGTCAGCAGAGCCATGACACCTGAAAACCGTAGGGGCCTCTTTGCTTGCCTCTTCCTAGCTTCTGCTGTTTTTCTACCAATCTTTGACAACCATTGCTTGCAGTTGTGTAACTCCAATCTATATCTTTGTCATCACATGGCATTCTCTGTGAGCAACTGTTCTCACATGGCTGTCTTCTTTGTAAGGACACCGGTCACAGTGAATTAGGGGTCCACCTTACTCCAGTATGACCTCATCTCAACTAATTTCACCAGCAAAAAACCTATGTCTAAATTGGATCACATTCTGCAGTATTGGGGGTGAGGACGTATCTTTTGAGGAGACATGATAGACAGTTCAACATCAAAATCCTCTCCTTTATGCTCTTAGCCCTGAATCTTAAAATCTTTTAGATATATCACTCTCTACCTTATTACCACATATCTGTTTACATATATTATCTGCCTATTAGAGCACAGGACATTAGCAGGGTTACTAGCTACCACATCTTACATTTTGTTACCCTTGGCCTATTTTTTCAGTAGTCTATCATAGGAACTTGTGCAATTAATACATTTTTGAATGAGTGGATGAATAACTTTGATGCATGCCTGTATTAGGTATATGTTGCTGCAAAACAAATTACTCCCCAACTTAGCAACTTAACATACATTTACTGTTTCAGTTTCTCTGGATAATGAACCCAAATGAGCTTAAAGTAGGTTGTATCATTCTTTCAATATAATTTTATTTTCACTTACTATGGAAACTATAAATATGAGCCTCCACAAATCGATTAGGATTTAAAGAGAGATAAAATAGTGATTTTTATGGTGGCAGTGTAAAGAGCACACCATAGTTTCAATTTTACATAGATTTCATTTAGTCAGTAATTTGTATCAGAAAAGCATTACACAAGGTATTGTGGGGATGCCAAGTAACTAAAACATTGTTCTTCTAGGATTTAAGATTCTCACAGCAAGAAAGCAGCATCTGAAAAGTAGAGAAAAAAACTAAAAGAACAAATAAATGTCATAATGATTGTACCAAGACCGTGTACTGCCTTTTCTAGTTCAGTTAGTTCTATAGGCTTTATATTCAAGAAAATAGTTTTTAATTATAGAAAACAAAATATTTAAATTCCTGAACAACAAAGACTCTTGAATAGCTTTAACTACTAGGCCAGTCTAAAAATTTGTGTCATTTCACTTGTTATTTCAGATTAGTATTACATAATAGATGCTTTATAATATTAAAGAAAGCTGATATACCTACTTATTTATAGAGTATCTCATATATAATTCTCTGTACCTGCATATAATATTTATATTCTTACTGAAAGATGCTTAAATAAACACCTTTGTATAGATGAAGAGAAGGAAAACTTTATATTCCTGACACTTTTACTCTTCCCTAACCTTAACCCTTTCCATTCATACTTACTTTTCTAACTTGGGGAATAGAATTATGCAAACAAGTTCTAGATTTCCCAGCATATAGTCATTCCATATATTATTTGAGCTCTAAGACATTATACTCAGGAGGAGACAGGACAGATGAAATCATTTCCTTCATAGATCATACAGCCTACTGAATAAATTAGGTAAACAACAACAAAACAATAATAAACAAAAAAAACAATGGGAAAGAAGGGCAATGAATGAGCAAAATAATGGCAACATGTGATGGCCCCAGTAAAGAAAACCAAGTGGTGCCACAGAGGTAATGGAGGAGGAAATGGAGTAGAGGTGGATAATACTTCAGATACAGCAATCACGGAGGAGATCATTTAATCTGAAATATTAAGATTGAGAAAAGGACAGTCATGTCAAAAAGAGGGGGAAACAGATGTCCAGGAAGAAGGAGGGGTGTGTATGAAGATCTCAACTATCTTTAGACTTTGAGCCTAAAGACCTAGAGTTTGTATGTTGAGGAACTCAGTGATGTCAATACAATGTGTTTATGCAGAATAGGGATAAATGACTTTACCTCTTGGACAGGAATTCCAGCTAAACGTTACTAGATACCACCCAGTGAGATTCTCCTCAGTAGCTCCTAGTGTTATGTTTAGTGGAGGAAACATGTTATATCTCTTTACAGAAGTCAAGGAGTAGATGGCATAAACAAGACATTCCAGAAAGCTCTTAATTTTTTCAGAGGCCATTCTTTTGGTCCAGTGATCATGAAAGTCATTCGTTTGACAGTGTTGTTAGCTAACAGTTAATGTTTATTGAGCAGCTCTTCTGTGCCAGATCCCAGTCTAAGCATGTTATAAGAATTGCTCAATTTAATTCTAAGATTTATACTATGAAGTAGATATTATTGTCATCCCTAGTTTATAAATGAGAAAATTGAGGTTTAAATAGGTCAAAAAAAATTGTCTAGTGTCACATAATGTCATTATAAACTGTAGTGATAAGGTTGAAATCTTATATTGTTTGCAATTATTATATGCACTGTTAAGTAGTATGCTTTGCAAAATAGAATGTGGATACACATAGAGGCCAATATGACAAGATTCCTGATATGCAGATGCTCATATCTATTTGACTTGTACAAAGAGTTGAACTAAAAGATAAACATCACCTGAAAATACGATGAGATTATACATAAAGATAACAGAACTGAGAAAAAAGTAACTAACTGCATAAGGCCTGTGGACACATAGAAAGGAATCTGTAACATTTGAGTTTGGGTAGTCCTACATTCTCTTTGATCCTGACTTTACATTTTTTGTTTAACTAATGTCATTTGATTATTATAAGATAAATGGGAAAAAAATATTATAAATTTGCCAAATGCTTTCACATTAAAAAAACAAAAATGAACAAAATAATACTAAATAGATTGTCCAAGATCTATACAAAACATATAGCACATGAAACAGTAATGTATGGAAAATTTGACATTCTTTATTTATCCCTTTAAAAGTAAGAAAAAAATAAAAGCCAGGGCTAAAACATTTGTTGGCTAATGTTCTAATAATAGATCCTTGTTAGTTATCTATTTTATATATAGCAGTGAGTATATGTTAATCCTAATCTCCTCATTTATCACTGAAACTAATTCAACACTGTAAATCAACTATACTCCAAACAAAATTTTAAAATTTATTCTAATAATAGAATAATTCATAGTCAATTGTAAATTCTTAGTGATCCCTAAAGAAAATTAAGTTTAATACACATTTTGGAAATCATTTGTTACCAGCTATTGGTTATATGATTACTTAAATAATAAACACACAGAAAGAATACACCAAAATTTCATATGTATATATCTACACACACATATATACAGATACACACACATATGTACATGTAATATCGATAATTTTACCTGAGATTTTCAATGAAAAACATTAAAAATTAGAGATTCTGTAAATGAAAATGCACTCAGAATCGTAACATTAATAAATGTGTAGGGTTTCCCTGGTGGCGCAGTGGTTGGGAGTCCGCCTGCCGATGCAGGGGACGCAGGTTCGTGCTCTGGTCCGGGAGGATCCTGTGTGCCGCGGAGCGGCTGGGCCCGTGGGCCATGGCCACTGGGCCTGTGCGTCTGGAGCCTGTGCTCCGCGGCGGGAGAGGCCACAGCAGTGAGAGGCCCGCGTACCACAAAAAAACCAAAACCAAAACAAAAATAAATAAATAAACTTGTAAATAATTTATTAACTTAAAAAATTACAGAAATGTCCCCAAAGTGAAATAATTTCCACTAGGATACATTAGAAAGAAACATCAAAAAGATAGTTTAACTACAAAAGTGGACATTGGAACAATGAAGAAATTCAAGCATTTTAGAGATTCTGAAACACAGGTTTTTTGTTGTTGTTGATTTTGACTTTTTGCTCTGTGAAAAAAAATGAAGACCAACCAAATGAGAAAAGCAAAGGCTACTTATAGAGAGCTTGCTTTAGCACGGGGGTCACAGACACTGCCACTTGCGTTTTGGCACTCCAAGGCAGGCAGAGGAGTGGAGAAGATTTAAAGTGGGAAAAAAGGAAGCCTTCAGGTATGCTCTGATCAGAGACTTGGTAGGCAGAAGCTGTAGGTACACTAACTTAGAAATGGGGCATCCTATGTGATTGATTACGGGGCACACATTTGACTTTCCCTGGTTTGTCCTAAACTGAAAGCAGGGACAAAAATTAAAGAAGCTGTCCGTTATTAATCAAGTCCTGGCCATTTTGGACTAATTGCTATGGAAGTTATTATTTTAGTTCCCTGGACTGTCACTAGAGATAGCAGTCTGATTTCCTACAAGTCTGACTTACAGCCAGCTGATTTCCTGTGTTGTTTACCGGATATAAGAACGTTAACTTCCAAGGCAGGTTTCTGTATGTTGTAGGTCAGTGTTCTATTTTTATATATGGTTCTACCATTTTCTGTTTGTATAATTAGTTTCTCAGCTCCTTAGTTGGTTTTCTTTCTCTTCAATTAAGTTCTCTGCAATTAAAAATGAGGAAAGTATAAAAGGTTGCAAATGCTGAAACTTAAAGGTAGCTTTCTGGTGTGTGCGCCTGTGTGTGTGTATGTGTGTGTAGCTGTATCTATAACGAATCCTGGTAATGTTGACAAGTTTTCTCTTTTCAGTCTAGAAAATACAAACTTTTTACAAATAAACACAGGGAACTTTTTGCCAATAGAAGAACATCTTTTGCATTTTTCTAAGTCTGCAGATTGTAAGAGTACAAAAGGGGAGGCTGCCAAAAGAAGGAAGTATAATTGGATTTAACATGCCCACTGAATTGGAAGATATTCTATTCCTAAAGGCTCTCTGAAAAGTTGTAAAATTCTAGGTCTTATGAGTCTTGATTGCTATAATTAACATATGTGAAGTCTTTCAAGTGTCCTCAGAAGCAAGTATATCTACTGAAAACTACATTCAAGCAGCTTTTAAATAGAGGGAAGTTGGCTCCAGAGATTACAACTCTCCATAAATGCCTGGCTATTATCAAGGTCACAAGTTGATATGGAACAGTTAACCTGGACCTAATTTTTTATGAAATGTAGGAACTTAACTGTGGAAGGAAGGAAACTACATATTCTTTTAAAGTTATTTCATTTCTAATCTCAGGACAATAGGAAATCTACATAAATATGTGTATGATGCAAAAATTATACTTAATAAAAACATGATAGACAATGCATCATTCAAAAAGGATTTGCTACCACCTCTCCAGTAAATTCAGATTTGGTCTTTAGAGTCTTTCACCAATATGTGGACCAGATCTGGGTGTAATTTACCTTATAAGAGCAAGCAAGATATACTGAGAACATTGTATTGATTTAGGAGTCAAAAGGCCTGGATTCTAGTGGTCATTCTCACACCATCTAGGTAAACTGTTTCTCTATCCGTGAATAAAGTGATGATATTTGAGAATTTTAAATATTCCTAATGATTTCTGGATATTTATATTCTTAAAGAAATTTTAATCTTAAAGATTTTTAACCTTAATATCTTAAAGAGTCTTTCTACTACTCAAATCATGATTCTGTAGTCTCACTTCTACCCGCTTTTTCTATTTAGCCATGTTGATAAGAATTGAACTAGGGAAAGACAAACAATAATACAAAATATAAGTTCTCTTCCCAAGAAAGTTATACTCTAGTTATGAATATTTTATTACTTTACAGTCATCCCTCAGTATCCACTGGAGATTGGTTCCAGAAGGCCCACCCCCTTGTATACCAAAATCCACACATGCTCAAGTCTCATATAAAATGGCCTAGTACAATGAATACAGTTAGCCCTCTGTATCCATGACAGCAGATTCAAGCAATCATGTATGGAAATTTAGATCTGCTGTTGGCTGAATCCACTGATCCAAAAACCCATGAATACAGAGGTTTGACTGTATAGTTACTGAAAAAAAACCACATATAAATGGACCTGTGCAGTTCAAGCCGATGTTGTTCAAACCCATGTATATATATGAGTGTATACACAAACATTAACATGTACTATAACATTTAAAAGGAATATCATATGCAATGCAAAATTATATATCAAGCTCTGCAAAAATATGTTCATAGAAGGAAACCCAAAGATTTGTATTTTATCTTTAAAAAATATAATAAAGGGAAGATAGATTGAGAGTAGTTTCTTTTTTAGTAGATATGTGAAATTTGAAGCCATTTGAAAGGAGTGAATTTTCTTTTTTTTTTTTTTGGCTATGTCACATGGCACGTGGGATCTTAGTTCCCCAACCAGGGATAGAACTTGTGCCCCATGCAGTGGAAGCACGGAGTCTTAACCACTGGACCACCAGGGAAGTCCTTGAAGGGAGTGAATTTCAATGATTAAAATATTTATCGAAGTTTAAATACCGCAATTAATAGATATTCCTTTTCACTGCTAAGTAGCATTTCATGTATTCCATTGTATGCATGCACTACAGTTTGTGTATCCATTCACTGGTTGAAGGACATCAGCATTGTTTCTAGTATCTGGCTCCTAAGGATAAAGCTGCTATACAATCTCATCAACTATTGCTTATTCATCTCTTAAAAAAGTCACTGAAGTTTACAATGTATATTTTAAATTAGAATCTAACTTCAAATGGGATTATATCACTTTCTATGTAGTTAAGAACCTTACCACAGTATTTCCCAATTCCACAGCCCATCTTATTGTGCTGTTTTACTTTTACACATGCAAATATACAGCATATTGCTAATTGTCTTGGACAATTACCTTTTAGAGCTTTAAATTTTTCAGAAGAGCACAGAATTAAACTGTCCTTCCCTTATAACCTTTCCAATGCTATTTATTTCTTTGCATGGTCTCATGTTTACTATATTCTTTCTAGCTGAAGAACTTACTTTAACTCTTAATTTCCTTAGGTTTTGTTTGAAAAAGTCTCATTTCTGAGAGATACTTTTGCTTACTAGATTACTCTGGGGTGACAGGTTTGTTTTTTGTCTCCCTTTTTGCCACTTTAAAGATGTTATACGGTTTGCTTGTCTTGCTTGTTGTTATTCTTTTGTCCCTCTCTCAGCAATATCCTGAGGTTACTTATTGTTTAAAACTTCTTCGACTGGTGGTAGGTAGAACATTTATTCTTATTAAGCCTTATGCTTGGGCATATGTCGTGTCCCTGCATTATGAGAGTGTGGCTTTTCAGACCTGCTGTTTTTCTGCCACTATGGTTGTGAGTTCAGCATGTAATCCTGCCCCTCCCCCAGAAGCAAGGTTTTCTCTGCCAATTCCCTCTCCTAGCTGCAATCAGTTTTCAACTAAGAGCAGCAGTGATGGTTACTCTCCACCGCCCCCCCCCACACACACAATAAGATTTTTTTTTTTTTTAATAAATAGGAGAAGATGGATCTGGATGAAGTTTCTTGCCCCTCTTACCTAGTTACTGCTGTTCACCTCTGTGAGATCTGCACTGCAAAAGAAATTTCTCAGGGCTTTTTTTCAACCTTTTCTATGAATGTTTGGTGGGCTTTGTGGAGAAAGACCCTGAGAGAAGGTGTAGATAACCCCAATATCTGTAGTCCTAAGAGTTTCAGACTATTTCATCTGCCAATACTTGGTATTCATCAAATTGTCACTTCTAGTTGCATTCTCTTTGTTGGTGTCCAGCTGTGTTTATCTCAAGTGAGAGCACGCTTGTGTCTTCTCTCTCCCTGTAGCAAATGACTGTTGTGGCAGCTGCTGGCTCTGCAACCTCAACTCTCTCTTGGGTTCAAAGTCATAAAATTGACAGTAGTTGTTTAGAGCCTGAGACTAATGCTCCAGCTCTCTACATCATGGACAGGAAGTTAGGTACCATGGGCTTTTGAAGATAAAATGAGGTCACTGTCATCATCATCATGATCATCTATACTTACAAGCTGAGTGCAGTTCTAAATACTTTATATGTCACAGTAATACTATAAAGTAGGTAATTTATTTCTCTTTTCCAGATACAGTAAGGAATGCATATAGAGAATGCATCACTTGACCAAATTGCTATAAGAAGACCTTGAAATTTAAGTATTAAAGTAATGACCCCACTGTTCACACCATTAAGCATTAAAACTCTGGTTTCTATCATATGAGGGAGCATGTGAAAGCATCTAAGAGAGTTTACTGGTATACTCAGTAAGTGCTCAGCAAACATTTTGATCCTTTCTCTCTTCTTCTTTGTTTCAGGTCCTTGTTGACATTTATTGTCATCTCAAGAAGGCCAGCGCTGATCAGAAGGAATTCTTTTTTTGCAAGCCTTTCCATCCAATAAGTGTTTTTTTATTTTTCTATTTTTCATTTACCCTGTCACATTGTAACACATTTTATTCAGCAGCTTGAGCATTTTAGTTCACAAACAGAATCTAAGTCATTATTGATTTATTTTTCCCTTTCTTAGGGGGAAATAAGCTTTCCAAGCTGTGTTTATTTTTAGAGTTTAATAATCAGATTGGGTGGTTAATGGGGATGCTTGCTTCTTGCGGTTACTGCGCACAGAGCTGCAATTTCCGGTCATTCAGTAAGGCATCCAATGTAAGGGTATGCTATGTCCCCTTTAGAGGCTAAGAAATGAGTATACAGAAATAGAGAAATAAATACTCTGAAGGTATTTACAGGAGCTGTACTATGCAATTTTGATCTAAGGTATTTCCTAGAACAGCTCAATCTTACACTGATGATTTATAAAGGCTTAGATTGACCTCTTGAAACCACAAATCTGTGCACTGATATTTTTAATTTCCTTTTGTTCTGTCCTAGGCTAACCCTGTCATTGTCAAGCAACAACTGGTCACTGGGAGAGAAATGGAGGTTGGTGTATTCAATTTACCCTGAAACTATTTTAGGAGGCCCCCTCTTGATCTTATCAGAATTCCAGACATTTTCCATTAGAACAAGGCTTTGTCTTCATATCTTATCATAGGACAGAACTCTTAAAAATTCTTATTAGAACACAGTTCAATTTTAACCTTTTGAGACACAATGGACTATGATTAATTAATAAACTAATAGACTCCAATCATTTCTTTATTCATTTTAACAATCAATCATGAACTTCCAACTTTGACTTGAGTGGCTTTTCTCATAAATATGCCAGTCTTGGTGGTTACTCCTTTTATTTCAGAACAGTCTTTTGTTTTATGCATTTTTCTTCTTAATGCCTCATTTTTTTCTTTAAACCTTAGGACAATTTATATGAAATTTTATTCTCAAAAATAAGTTTTCTTACTTTAAAGTCATTCACCCAAATCTGAACATTTCATTTACATTCTGCATTTATTTTATGTAGAATATAAGGATTGCTTAATATTTTTAAGAACACTTATGTGGGAGGGAGAATTCCGAGTTAATCCCAAATTACACTCAACTTTGTATAATCTCTTCTTGTCTGGATGGAACCTATGACTATCAAGAGATATCACTCCTGCAATTATGTTACCGTCTTTGGCAAAAGTGATTTTTCAGATGTAATTAATGTCCCAGAATGACTGACTTTAAGATAGGGAGATAATATAGGTGAGCCTGACCTAAGCACCTGAGCCCTTTAATCTAGGTCTAGAGGTCAGAGATGGAGGAAGTCAGAGATTCAAAGCACAGAAAGGATTCGATGTGACTTTGCTGGCTTGAAGACTGGGGATGTCACATGGCAGGGAATGCAGGCAGCCTCTAAGAGTTAAGAGTAGCCCCTGGCTGAAGACTGACAAGAAAATGAGGACCACACAGTCCTCTAAATGCAAGGAACTGAATTCTGCTAATGAGAATATGCTTGGATTCTGAATTTTCACCCAGAGCCTCCAGACAAGAGCTCAGCTTGATTTCAGCCTGGTGAAACCATGAGCAGAGAACCCAGTAATGTCATGTAGGACTTCTGACCTACAAAACTGTGAATTCATAAATGGATGGTGTTTTAAGCTGTTAAAAATTTTGGTAATTTATTACACAGCAATAGAAAGTTAATATACCTTGATTCTTCTTGTATTATGCTGAATATTCCTTTGTCTCATTCTCTTCCTACAACTAATTATACCTAAGTCCTTGTTACCTGGAAATTTAATTATTTAAAAGAAAAATGTATCCATTAAAGTATATATATGTCAAATAGCTATTACACAGGTCATAAATTTATCTCATAGAAGAAGGATCTATTCAGATCTAGAAACATATATTTATTGCCTATTTTAATAAACCTGTTTATCTCATATTTTCTAGTCTGTAAGAATCAAAAGTTGATTATAAAGAAGGGTACAGTGAAAAGTAAGAGCAAAAGTTTCACAGGAATGAAAAAACAGAATTTTGCAAAACAAACAAAAGAGCCATAAAACAGCACAGTCTGAGGTCACTAACTCTGAATTGTGCTAATTTTAAGAAATACAAGGAGTGTCTGCCAAGCAATGAGTGAGTTTACTTTAACTCCCTAGAGGGGTGGATTGGATTAAACCTTGAGATGAAAAAATTCTTGCTTGTTAAAAGGGATTATAAGAAGACCCTATCTAGCAAGGACTCTGGAGTTAGATAAGCCATCACAAGAAATAAACCTTTGTTGCTTTTAGCCTTTGGAATTTTGGAATTGTTCACTACCAGAGTATAACTTAGTCTGTCCTGATTGACTAAATGTGTTCCTTCTCTAGTCTTTTTCATTTTAGTTTAGTGAAACTTCATTCTTCTAGTTTTTCACAGGTAAAATACTAAAATCATCCTAGACCCTTCTTTCTCTCTTTTATCATCAGCTATTTATCATTGAGTCCATAACTAATCTTGTCATTTCTATCTCCAAATATATTCACTTCTCCCCATTTATGCTTCACCTTGAGCTAAGCACCATGAGTCTAAATATCCCTTGCCTAGATTATCACATTAGCTTACAAACTGCTTTTCATAAAGACTGATTCATTAGTCTTCCTTAGAAAGTGTATATTTGGTTAGATGGTCCACCATAAAGTTCAGTATGTGATCACTGCATAAATAAAATTTGTATTCTCACCATGCAAGATTCTTTAACATGAGATATATTTCTAGAATTAAGACAGCCTACCTATGATTGAGAAAGCACCTCAATTCTAGTGGTGTCAAAATAGAAGAACAAAACTTATGCTAGCTCACCAGGTAAACTCAGCAGACATATAATCAATTTTATTAAAATAAATCCCTTTAAAAAGAGGAATAATAAATGTGAAAGGAGATAGCCCAAAAGAATCATGTTCTAATGTTGAATTAGAATTAGAAGTGTTAGTATTAATTTACAATTCATAAATGTGTATATTTCCTAAGGGCTAAGGGCTGAGAAAAGGCCAAAAAATCAATGACATCTCCAAAAGAAGCAGCACATTTAGCACCTTGACTCATTTTAAGATATTATCTCCCACCATAAGGAACCTGGATCCTTAGAGAAATTGCTAATTCCAGTACCAGGGCAGGGAAAAACATGGTGAACCCGAAATGTATTATTATACCAGAGAGAAAGCAGAACTCAAAAACTGGAGAGTATGTGCCAAAAGGATACAGAAACCAACTTGAATGGGCTCCCATTGGGCAAATTAGGAGCAATATGAGCAACAAAATCAATAACGGCAGAGACTGAGTATAACACATATGGCAACTGTATGTCAAGTACACAATGTGTCCTATAAAATATTTAAAGATACCATCCCTGAATTTATACTGAATCACACCCAGATAATTCAAGTGAAAAGACTTCAATAAATGAACTATTTAGGCAGTATGAGCAAGTCTGAATGAACCAAAAAGAGATGCTGAGGCCACAGGAATCCACAGCAGTAGAAAGAATTGAACAGGACAGGGGAGGGACTGGTGTAATTGGAACCTGGTGAAAGCTGGACCTGTGGAGTAAGAACTACTGAGGGTTGCTAGAGTTGAGGAGGTATCTGAAACAGTGAGGGAGTGGTGATCTCTCTATTCTGCCCACTAATATCTCACTGGAACCTCCTGTTAGCCCCGCTGGCAAGAGTGTCCAGGTGATGCAACCATAGGAGTCAGCACCACTTGTCTGAGCACGGCAGATACAGGATCTGGTAGAGCAAATATACGACAACATATGCACCGCATCATCCCTTTCCAAAAAATCCCAGCTGCCTGGAAATTACAGTTTAGTCTATTTCCAGGATTTGATTTGATTTTCTTTCCTAAGTCACCTTAATTCTATTTTATTGTCAGTCCAATTAGTTCTATCCCTGGAATATGACAAAAATTTCTCTTTGATTGGCATGCAAAGTCCTTCCATTTGTTCAAATATATCTTACAATAGCTATTTTATTTTAAGGAATTTCGTAAGAGTCTACTCTTCAATCTACTGTTACAATAATATCAACAGATCTCAGATTCCTCTTGACCTAATGATACTTTTCCCCTTCTTTCTACATGACACAAAAAGAGAAACAGAGAGAGAAAAACAGTTGCTAATGCTGAAGGCATTAAAACTTCAAAATTGGCTCAATCAAAAGAATGCAATTTCTACTTTACTCTTAAAGAAACATGAAATATTCTTCTGCATCATCATTTTTCCCTCTCTGCTGTGCCATTTTCATCAGCATAAAAACATATTTTAAAATCACTCATCTTAAAAAAGAAGAAAGGAGAGGAAAACCCCTCATTGACCCTATTCCTTCTCTAGGTATTTCTTCTTTTATATCAAAAACTCTTAAAATCACTGTCACAGTATTGTTT
Organism: Neophocaena asiaeorientalis asiaeorientalis; assembly: GCF_003031525.2. Taxonomy (NCBI): domain Eukaryota; kingdom Metazoa; phylum Chordata; class Mammalia; order Artiodactyla; family Phocoenidae; genus Neophocaena; species Neophocaena asiaeorientalis. The sequence goes on along the minus strand of NW_020173488.1, from coordinate 969,568 downwards.
TTTGCAAATCTCTCTTAGCCTGTTGTAATCAGGCATTTTTTTTATTACCACTTTACAGAAAAAGTCTTTTTTAAAGTTATCAATAACTTCCACACTACTAAGTCCAGTGATTGAGTTCAATTTCATTATTATCAGTATTAAGCATAAATGATCACTCACTCATTCCTAATTTATTTTATTCCCTTAGCTTTGGGGACAACAATTTATCTTGGTTTCCATCTTACCTTGCTCAGTGGGTATACTTTTTCAGTTTCCTTTATTTGTTCTCCTTCACCTTCCTGACCACTCATCTTTGTGTGTTCCATGGTTTAGGTCTTACACTCTTTTCTCTGTACATGTCATTCCCAAGATTATGGCTTTAAATATTTAATTAAATGAGTAATCCAGATCATTCTCCTGAACTCTATGCCCATACAGGCAACTCTTAATTTGGAATTACTAGTTGGATATCTAATCAGAACTACAAATTTGGCACCTTTAAATTTAAATGTCTTCTGAAGAATCTTAAATGCTACTTGCTAAATATGTCCAGTTTACATCTTTTGGGCACATGGTAAAAATGTATCTCTAGCCCCTTTTTTAATATAAATGTACATGTCACCTGCTTTGGCAAATGAAGTATTAAGTGTAAGTTAAGAGTTTTATTTTTGGAAAGAAGATTTACTATTTAGTGCATAATTCAATGGGTTTACTGACCTGTGCCACAGTGATTATTAAATCACATTATCAACATGGAGCCTTAGTCAGCATGGGCCCTTCAGGGGCTGTGACAAACAGAAACTTTGTTGTCATTTTCTTTGGACATGTATCATAGCTAAATTTTCATTGTTTTTAGTGCCTGAGATTTTGGAGTTGTTTGTTATCACAACATACCTTAGCCTATCCTGACTTGTACACCTACCTAAATGTGCTCTTTCTCTAGTTTTCTTCATTTTAGTTTGAGGTAACTTTATCTTCCAGGTAGGCCTGACATCTTGAAATTACCCTAGACTCTTCTTTCTTACTCACATTCCACATCCAATCCATCACCAAACACTGTTGTTTCTATTTTCAAAATGTATCCACTCCTCACCATTTACTGCTCCACCCAAACTTAAGCAACTATAGACCTCATTATCCTTCGTCTGGGTATTTACAATAACCTCCAAACTGTTCTTCATGTCCCTCTCTGAGTCTTTATAATATGTTCTCAACTGTGTAGCCAGAGGAGTCTTTTATATACAGGTCCTATAATGTCACTCATTGATCAAAACCCTCCAATGAGTTCCTATTTCAATCAGAGGAAAGCCAAACTGCTGTAAAAACTACAAGTTCTGATCCCTCCTCTTTCACTGACCTTATCCCTAGCACACTAGCCTTCTGGTCCCTCTACCATGCACCAAGTGTGCTCTCGCCTCAAATATTTTTGTTTTACTTTTTTTTTTTTCCCTTTTTTTCCTTTTCTGGCCATGCAGCATGTGGGATCTGTTTCCTCATCAGGGATCAAACCCATGCCCCCTGCACTGGAAGCACAGAATCTTAACCAGTGGACCACCAGGGAAGTCCCTTGCCTCAAATATTTTCATTTGCCAGTCTCTCTACTTGTTACATTTCCCTGACCCTTCCTTTACTTGGGACTCATCAATGAATCTTTCAATATGTATAAACAGCAACTTCTCCCACCTTAAAAACTCATTACAGTCTTTTTTCTGCTTAATTTTCTTCCATGGCATTTATACAACCTGGTATCGTATTTATTTACTCTTTTTTTTAATTGTCTGCCTTACTAGAATGTAAGCACTTTCAGAATAGCGCAATGGCTGGCATGATAAATATTTGGTGAATGAAAGATAAATAATTCTTTGAGATTGTTAACTGCAGGATGGAAAATAAGTTTAATCTCAAAGGTCATCTACTGTCTGTTGGTTGTGGTTATTTGAGCCTTCATACAATGGATATATAGGCCATACCCTGGCTCAGTGGGAAAGTACATCATGATCATTTAGAGATGTCTTCTATGATTTCAGAGGGGTTGATATTTGCTTCTAGAACTTCCTATAAAAAATAAACTGAATTCTAATTCTGACATTAAAATTTGACCCTTGTTTATAAACAGAGATTTGAAGAGCTTTATCACTCAGGCAGGTGGTAGAAAGGAATGTTAATCGCTGGCTTGATATCTTTATGAGATTGCAAAATCATAGGGGTGATCCTAAGTTCCCTTTCTTCACGTACTCAGCCTCTCTCTTTCTCTTTCCATGCTTTTCTTTCCTTTTTCTCAGCTGTCCCGTCTTTTTTACTCCCCTGCTTACATTTTTGTCTTTCCTATGAAGCTATCTGGTTGCATTCTCAGATACTAGTTAGTCCCACTGACAATAATGTCAACTAATGATATTTTTCCTTCTGTTCCCTTTAATTTGTGAATGATCTACTTACCACTCTTCTTCAGCAAATTAATTTCTGAACAACAAAGTTTTCTTAATACTGTATGCCAATATTCTTTTATCCTAAAATAAGGCATCAAAGTTATCTAATGAAACTCCAAGATTACATTCTTGTGTGTGTGCTAAGACAAAGAAAAAAATACCTGTTAAATAAATGAGTTAAACAAATATGTGGCTGCCTACTCTACTCCAATATTTTTCTTCAGGGTTGCAACAAATACAAAAAAATTAAATATAAAACAGTAAAACTGTGATTTTGCTAAATCTATGTCAGGAAATTAGGTGTTATGACATTGCTATATTGAGGCCTGTACATATTCAATTACAGCACACTGCCTCTTCATTTGAGCCTTCCCTCAGCATCAGATAGAGTATGATCTCAAATTGTAAAGCCAAGTAGCATATTTTTTCAATTACACAAAGCATATTTCCTGCATTAACACCAAAGGGAGATATCAAATAAGGGTTATCAAAAGGGGCATATTTTCTCAAACTATAGAAGTTATATGCTGTTTTCATAACAATTTCTGATTTTCTATAAAGAATAATTTTGGAAATACAGGAAAACGGTTTTGCTCTGTGTATCCAATAGGGGAGAACAAAAGTAAAACAAATCCCTACAAATATAAAATACTCTCACCATTTATTATCAACATTCCCATCATCAATTATTAAATTTCAACTAGGTCTATTCTACACTGATTCCTTCCTTCTTAAAACTCATTCAAATCCTCCCAGCTGTCAGGTCTGTAGAAATGCAAAGGATACAAATATTAGTAAAACAGGATCTTGGCCCTTAAGAAATCTATAGTCTGTCAGGAAAGAAAAACTTATAACCTGACACTCTTAACAAAATATTATGAAGTTCCAGGAGTCAACAGTAACCAATTTTAGGAAAACACAGACTTTATTAAACTGACTGATTAAATTTCATTCTACTCAGGACTCCAATTTCAATATTTAATTCAATCCCAATACTGTTCATATGACATTGTGTATTTTTTAAGCCAGTCAAAGGTATAAATTTCCTCTTACTATCTTTTTTTTTGGCATATGTAAAGTGCAGTATATTTTCAGAATAATTCGAGGGAAAAAAACTCATTTTTTGTCTTCTATGACATAGCTGTAGCTAATAAATTAAGCTTCCTTGCTCTTGCAATTCCAGTTTCTAAAGTTTAGCAAAGTTCCCCTTCATCTGTGAAATGGTTTTGTAATTTAGAGACTTAAAAATATTTATGAAGGAGCATTAATTTAACCAACTGCCTACAAGATTCTGCACATTAATTTTGAACTCAAGCAATGTGTAATCTACACATGGAAGCATATCAAAAAGACAGGAAGTGAAAAAATCCCAAACTTTGAATTCAAGGAAGAGACATTTTTGTCCTTCAGAGAAAATGAGCTAAACATACATTAAGAGAGAAAGTGTAATATAAACATATCTCATACTCATTTTACTGAAGATAGGAAGAATTTTCCAAAGCAGGTACAAGTTGAATTGGGCATAGCCTTTCTGTCATAACTAAGAATAGGACTAGCACTGAACTGAGCTCAATTTATCAGAGTTTTGTATTAGCCCTCTTGTACTGAGAAAGTTGGTTAATATCTGAAAATATCACTTCTCTTGCTTTACTGTAGAAATAATTCATCTATGACAGAATTGTTTTCAATTCAAATGAAATAATGTGCATGAAATAATTATGTATTTGATTATATTTTTAATCCCATATCTTACCAAATATAAGGGGCAGAAATGATTTTTTCTTTTCTTCAAAATCAAAATAATATAAGATTTATATCCTGATTTTTCATTTTGCAATAAATGTTCTATAAGATTTTTCTGGCTGCATAGTATTTCATATTATGGTTGTATCATACTTTGTTTATTCCAATATTGCTAATACACTGTTTCTCATTGTCCACTTTATGTGTAATGTTCTCTGAACATTCTTGTCCATAAACCTCTGTACGTTTAAAATTTTATTTTCCTTCCAAAAATTAATGGAATTACTAAATAATGAATTATTTTTATGGTTTTTGATATAGATTGACAAATGAACCCTCATATACTTAACTACAAAACTCATGCTTTTTTCACAACATAAACATGTCTATACTTTTACTGCACTCTAACTTACTTGAGGGACTTTGAGTAATGTTGTTAAAAACATTACAGATAAAACAGAAACAGATTTATATATAACTGTCTCCTGAAGTAATCATTTACAAGTCAAGCACATAATCTTAAAGTGTTTTTTTAGTGAATATAATCATCAACTAGAAATGTTGTAACAGTAACCAAGTATGTATACCTTTTAGAGTCAACCTTGAAATGGGAAAGAACTTACATTATTTAGAAGAATAGGTAGAAAACATGTCCTTTAAGCTAACTTTCTAAAGTTCACTTACTTTAGGTAGGCTTTTTTAGGACTGGGATACCAAATAGCTTCTGGTTACATTATGTGGTAAGTGCCTGAGGAATGACATTTTATATTTCTAAACTATTTTACATTTCTATGCCTAGAATGATTTCCGGTTTATAATAGGCACTTAAGAAATATTTGCTACTATAAGATAAATAAGAAAAGATATGTACACTTTGGAAAGCAGACAAAACAATGGTATTACTGTGAGAATTTGAAGGTCTCAAGTGAGTAAATGGCCTGATAGAACATCAGGTCACTACTAAGTCAGGGAAGGTGCTCTGGTCTGAATGTTTTTATCCCTCTAAAAATCATCTGTTGACATCTTAACCCCCAAAATGGTGATATTAAGAGGTGGGGCCTCTGGGAGCTAATTAGGTAATGACATTGGAGCCCTCAAGAATGAGATTATTGCTCTTATAAGAAGAGACGAGAAAAAGCTCACTTTGTCTCATGAGTCTCATATTCTGGTGGAGGGAGAAATAAAATAAAAATACAAATAATATAGATATATGATAGGTAGGTAATGTTTTCATCAGGAATCTCCAGGAAAACATAACTGGTAAGATTATATATATATATATACACATACACATATACACACACGCATATGGAGAGAGAGAGAGATCAGTCATCTTTGGAAACTCTCTCAGCTGTGCTCAGATTTCAAGCCCTTCTGAAGGGAGACTCCTGATATTACATCCACAACTTATAAAGACAGTGCTGATCTAAATTTGACTATAGCTTCAACAAATCCTAAACCCAGCTCAACTACACATGAGATTGATTTGGGTTCCACTTCAGAGGGCCAATAGAGGAAAGGGTGTGTCTTTATTGATGATAAATATTATCTACTTCAATGTCTATTATTCTTTAATATCCAATACCTGGCATGCAATCAAGAATCATAACAGGTAAAGCAGAAAAATGTAACTCCCAAATCACAAGGGACCTATGATTAGGAAATCAGCAATAAAATATCTGTGATAGTGATTATTTATAACTTGAAAACAACAAATATTGATTATCTCACAGTTTGTATGGATCAGGACTATACCTGTGGCTTAGCCTCAAGCTGTCTCACAAAGCTGCAATCCAAGTGTCAGCTGTGGCTATGGTCTTACCTGAAGGCTCCACTGGGGGAGGATCTGCTTGCAAGCTCCTATATGGTTGCAGGCAGGATTCAGTTCTTTGACAGCTATTGGACTGAAGGTGTCAGGTCCTCAAGGACTGTGGATGAGAGGCCCCCTTCAGTTCTTTGCCACGTGGACCTCTCCATAGGGCAGTTCACATATGGCAGCTGGGTGAGACAGAGAGAGAATGAATGAGAGAAACAGAGAACCCAAAACAGAAGCCACATTATTTACTGTAACATAATCTTGAAAGTGTCACATCTTGGTATGATCTATTCATTAGGAATGAGTAGCTAGGCTCAGCCAACACTCAAGTAGAGGTGATTACACAATAGGTTAAATGTTTGGAGGTGGAGATATTTGGGAAACATAATAGATCTGTATTATTTGTAGAATCATATAAGAACGAGCATATTAATTTTCACTAAATTTTCTCTTCAGTTCCTGGGAAGAACTTAAAAACTCATAAATACTCAAAATGGCACAGAGAAGTACAAATAGAAGTCTCGTAAGTCCATGCACAACGCCATGTCTATGATCCTGGGAACTCTTTGCAGTCACTTATTTAAAGCCAACTATGTTTTATATTCAGCAATTTTATGTTTTGTTTTATTTTCCAAATTCAAAGTCCTTTGGAGAGAAGAGACTAGAAATTAGTGGGCAGTATAATATTTGAAAGAGGGAGAAAAACAGAAAAATTTTGTAAAAGCATATCCAAGCAGGCTGTTTGGGAACACTTAGTGTAAAAGCCATTTATTGAAATGTATATTTCAATTGTTACTATGGAGTCTATTAAATTTTCATCTGGAATTGTTAAAGTATATTTTATATAAAATGATCATTAATGAGGTAAGGTTTTATCTGGGGAAAAAAAAAACTTTTTATTAAAGCTCATTTCCAGACAATCCTCAATTAATTAGTACTGCACACTCTTTCTAAAGCAAGGTCAATACTTTTTCATCAACATATCTTCATTTGACACTAGGTTTGGTCATCTAAACATTAGGGTTTTTTTTTTTTTACTACCACTTGTCCAACATGAAAAGACCTCAAAATAGCTCATCAACCTGTATTATTTCGTCACTACCTAATCAAATTAAATAGCTGCATTACTATTTAATTTAATTACAGCAATTACTAATAGTTTATCTCTGTTAGTATCTGTAAATAGCTGCAAGGATTAACAAAAGGAAGAATAACCACCTACCATGCAAATATAGTAAATGGCAATGTGTATCTGTTTTTCAGCTGGTAAAGCAATTATATATTTATAAGTAATTTTTCTTTTAGCAGGAGGCCAAATCTGCGATTTGGGTATTTTACTTCAGGCTGAATATAATGACATAATGGTAAAACTGAAGCAAAATAATTTAAAGGGATATATACATTTTTGTGAATTTGAACAGATGAAATCAATTCCTAGAAGTCTCTAATAAATCTGATTCAAAAGCTTCTATTACAGGAATGTTCTAATTTATATGTACTGGAAAATATCTGGGCAAACAGCAGTAAATTAGACACTTTAAATTATTCTTTTCTTACCTCATAATTTAAGGGAAAAATGTTATTTTTTCCAGCTTTATTGAGGAATAATTGACAAATAAAATTGTATGTACTTAAAATGTTCTGCATGATTTGACATATGTATGCATTGTGAAATGATTACCACAATCAAGTTAATTAACACATCCAACACCTCATATAGTTAACTTTGGGTGTGTGATAAAACTCAAGATCTATTCTCAGCAAATTTCAAGCATTGAATACAGTGTTAACCATGCTGTACATTAGATCCTCAGAAATTATTCATCCAAAAACAAATTTAGTAAAGTTGCAGGATACAATACAAAAGTCCATTGTATAACACTAACAACAAACTTTCTAAAAAGAGAAATTAGCATTAACACTAACAACAAACTTTCTGAAAAGAGAAACTAAGAAGATGATCTCACTTATGATAGCATTGAAAACAATAAAATACTTAGGAATAAATTTAACCAAGGAGGTGAAAAACCAGTACACTGAAAACTATAAGATGTTGATGAAACAAATTAAAGAAAACACAAAAGGTCTTCCATATTCTTGGATTGCAAAAATTAATACTGTTTAAATGTCCATACTATCCAATGCAATCTACAGATTCAATGCAACCCCCATAAAAATTCCAAAGTATTTGTCACAGAACTTTAAAAAACCCTAAAATTTGTATGGAAGATGCTATTTTGTGACACAGCCCAATTCATTCGTGTTGATTACTGAAGTAACAGGAAAGCCCTACCTCAAATGAAGAAAACAGTTATGATAGAAGCAAACTGAATTTTATTTACTTAGTCAAATAAGGAAGGTAACAACAAAGATAATTCTAAAATGGTGTCAATTTAGTGAAGTAAGTGCACAGGATTTATTGCTATAGTTTAGTATCAGAAGTTCTTAGTATGGAAAGCATAGAAGCATAGAAAGTTTTTGGATTGGTTGATATCCTAAGGATTGATGGAAAATCTTCAATGGTGAAATCTAATTTTCCTGAGACAATGAGTACATAGATAGTAGCTGCAACTCACACAAGGACTAAGAGCAGCACAATGACTGGATTTGGTTGAACGTTTCAAAGTTTCTTTTTTTTTTTTTTTTTTTTGTGGTACGCGGGCCTTTCACCGCTGTGGCCTCTCCCATTGCAGAGCACAGGCTCCGCATGCGCAGGCTCAGCGGCCATGGCTCACGGGCCCAGCCGATCCGCGGCATGTGGGATCTTCCCGGACCGGGGCAGAAACCCGTGTCCCCTGCATCGGCAGGCGGACTCTCAACCACTGCGCCACCAGGGAAGCCCTACTTATACCTTTTTAATGTCAAGACTGAGTATATATGCTTCATGATTCCCTTGGCAGTATGCATTTGCAACCCAGCAGGTTCTAAGACCAGAAATGGTATTCCTAAATGCTAGGTTGGCCAATTACTGATACAGCAAAAAATGATAGAATTATTTCCTTGGTTTACTATTGACTTTTCCTATAATATGAAAAGTTGTAATCTTTTTCTGTGTAATTTGTCTAAATAGCAAAGATTGGACATCTTTATGTCCTTAATACTTATGGCCTTAATTACAAAAACAGATTCCTTACTTATGAAGGAATTAATGTCTTTAAAACAATGTTTTCTTCTATGCTTATTTTTAAATGTTTTATAGACATTAACATTAAATAGATATCCAAGTATTTTTTCTCAGGCATTCACAATTTATATTAATTAAATATTAAAATATCCTCTTACAACTTGTTCATTCCTGCTTCCCCAAATTGGATTCTAATTATTTCAATTCCATTAAAATTGTAGTATGTCTTTTGCACCTAATACTATCTTTGAGATATTTTAGAGGACCTCTGGAAATTTAGAAAGATTTATTCTTTAGCCTTAAAAAAGAAAGGTGCTATAAACAAGTAGGCTTATTTTTTGTGTTTCTGATGATGTGTTGCATGGAAAGAGTTGAGAACTCAGAAGAAATGTTCAGCCTTCTCTAGGTTAAATTTATAGAGGTAATATATAATTAGAATAAATATTTCAAAAATTATATGGTTTTGTGAAGTTTTTGGTGGTTTGTCAATTCCCTCACTTTTTATAATATGTACTAAATTCATTAAAAGTACTGAAATAGTGTTTCACTGAGCTTGTCTATATTTATCAGATTGCTGGTGATGTTTGGTCCGATGATTTTAGGCAACAATACGATAATGTTATCAGTCAAGCTTGTGGTAGGGGAGGAAGAGTTTTCCTCAGCCCTCTTTGGGTCCCTGGCTGGTCTGAAAAGTAAACTGACAAAGACAAATTAACAGGAAATAGCATGCATATTTTATCAAATTTTTACATGTACATGGGAGACTTCACAAGAGAATGAAGACCCAAACAAGTGACCAGGGTAGGAAGCTTTTATACCTTTTAGACAACAAAACTATAAATTTGTAACGAATTTGTTAAGACAGAAGGGTTTGTACTAAGGGTGGTAAATGGTGAAGAAGTAACTAGGAAGGTACAGGTTAGATTAACAAGGTTTATGTAGATTTTTTGGCCTCCAATTCCCTTTTTCAGTGCTAAGAATGTCTTCCTTCCTCCTGGTACACAGAGAGGGTGCCTTTCATATAGAAGATTCATCTCCTGCTTTCAGGAAAGAAGGTGGGGAGGGGGGATCAGAGTGACCTTCCTGCTGCTTTGGTTTTCTCATATTCCTTCAGCTTAAGATATTCAACATGCCAAGATGCCATATTTTGGGGTAGAATGCCCTGAACCCCATCAATATGTTAATAAGCTTTAACTAGGCAGCAGCTTTACTTACAATTTGAAACAACATCTTCTAGACAAGTGGTTCTCAACTCATCAGATTTACCTAAAGAGTTTAATACAACAAAGATGTCTTAATCTTGTTACTTGATATTCTTGATATATTTTTAAGTGTATGATTTTTATATTCATGGTATAGTACATATTTTTAGTTCATTATTATTATATGTATTGTTCCAATATTTTATCTAAAAATTATGTTTGTTCAATTTAAAAATAGGATGTAGCATTCACTGTCTCATTTGGAAATAGGATTAACAATTGTGCTTATGTGTATTTTGTGTAGAACTTGTTTCTTAGATTGACCTTACTTTCTTGTTAGCATGACACAGAAACAACCAAATATTTTTGTTAGTGAGCTTGCATCGTTCTTGTTATGATTTTGAAGGGTACCAGAACATGCCACCCCCAGATATGCTACTTTGACATATGAATTATTTTTAGCTAAAGGCCGTTGAAAACTAGTTAACAGTGGAAAAGCTCTAAAAACAGGGCACAAGTTTTCCTTTTGTGAGGGAAGCTTACATTTGTAAAAGATGTCTCCAGATATCCTACCAGGAATAAGAGGTTCAATAACTCTTACCAGTGGAGAAGGCATTGACTTAAGACCAACACAACTAAACAAGGTTTGTTTACCATACTTCTCCTGATCATCTCCCCATACCTTGCCTTCTCTTGCCCAGAAGTCCAAAACCCCTTTCCTTTGCTTTTGCTTAAAATTCTACATAAACCCAAGTTTTAACCATATGTCTGAGTTATTCATCTCTGGGTACCCCCATATGTAAGCACGATTCACATGCTAATACACTTATGTTTGCTTTTCTCTTGTTAATGTGTCTTTGATTAGTTCAATATACAGGGCCCCACCAGAAATCTAGGAGGGCAGTAGGAAAAAGAATTGTTTTTCTCCCCTTTAATCTCTTGTCAAAACTTTGAAATTTGGAGATTATTAATAAATTAACCACAGTTATTTTAAATCTCTGTCATTTGCAGGTAGTTTATTCTGATTTCTGCCTGAAGGCTCTTTCATCAGCCACCTGCCAAAGATTGAGTATTGCACAAAGGAGACTGTCTCAGAGCCCCATGGAAAAGGCTATACCAGGTACTTCAAAATATTTATACTTCAAAGATTAGACTCTTGGTTTTAGGCTTCTGATGGCATTTTGATACCAGTCTGCTGAGTCAGAGTTCCACAAATTCCTCCTATATACCTTTCCAGGTGCCTTCATTGAGACTGTTAACCCAAGATAGCAGATTAAGAATGAATTATAAATAGTGGGGATGTAGCATACTGCGAGATGACTATATTTAACACTGCTGTAACTATAATTCTAAGTTGCTAAGAAAGTAAATCCTAAGAGTTCTCATCACAAGGAAAAACAGTTTTTTGCAACTCTGAGGTGATGGATTTTAACTAAAAATAAATAAATAAAAATGAAAAGAACAAAGAATGAGTTATGTAGGACTGAATGAACTGACAAGGGAAATGTTATTTATTTGAAATAACATTGATGTTGTTTTAATGTTCTATTTTCTGTATAAGGAAGCCCTTCTTATAACTGTTGCTCGTAAGGGTAGCAAAATATGCCTCTCCAAAGTATTCCACTTGGGTATATTAATTATTTGGGGCTATAGGCACTTGCAAAACAGCAAATGCAGGGAGAGGCTTTCTCTGAACTCCCTTATCTACCTAAAGACACATCCTCCAAAAGGAACTCAGTTGTCATAAATCCCCTCCCCTGGAATTTCATCAACCAGGGAAGATTGACTCTTATCACAGGAAAGGAGACTACAGGTGACACCACACCCAGAGAAACATTGTCATAAGCTACTGTTAAAAGAAAAACTGAGGCATATTAAAAATTTTTAGAGTTTCTTTGAGCAAAAATCTACTTGAATAGGGGAGCATCAACCTAAAATGGTTAGGAATATTCCACTAGACAGGAACTAGGGGAAAGGCTTTTATAGACCAGATACAGAAGCAAATCAAGAAAATTATTTGATTAGCTAGAGCTTAGATGGTTGCCTTATTTGGGAAAGCCTAGTTGGCTATTTGTGATGGGTTGTTCTTAGATTTTGATTTCTTAACCTTGTGGCATTTACAGGAATATACTCTGGCTTAGGTTTCTGTTCACTTATGTAGGCTGCCAAGCCATTAGAATGCCCTCAGTCTAATGGTCTTCTTGGTTAGTTACTGTAATACTATCATATCTCCCATCTATTCTAAGGGCCCATTCGTCTTTCCTAGAAGTCATTTACTCTCCTCTAAGTGGCCTACATGCCCTCTTTTCCTTTCCCTAGTAAGATGGTATTTAAGTCTGAATTCTAAGCCACCCCAAGGAGTTACTCATTTTTCCTTGGGTAGCTCCTGTGTATACATGAGAGATGCATGTTAATAAACTTCCTGTTTGTTTTTCGCTTGTTAATCTGTTTTTATATTACAGGGGTCTCAGCTAAGAATTTAGAAGGGTGGAGGGAAAATTATTTTCTTCCCTTACACCCATAAAAGTTTGGTAAACTCTGCTTTTATAAAATGGAACATTTTAAAATAGTATCTGGCTCGGTGCTTTGTGACCATCTAAGAGGGGTGGGATAGGGAGGATGGGAGGGAGATGCAAGAGGGAGGGGATATGGGGATAAAGGTATATGTATAGTTGATTCACTTTGTTATACAGCAGAAATTAACACGACATTGTAAAGCAGTTATACTCCAATAAAGATGTTAAAAAAAAAAGAAATTAAGAAAATAATAATATCTGATTGCCCACTCCCTCCCCACCCCCATTCTCTCCCAAGAATTTAGAACGTTGTATTGAGTTTCCTTCCTTTATGTGGCTATTATGTTATTTGCATACGGCCAGTAAGAATCTATCCTCCTGTTTACTAAGGTATAATTGTTTACCATGATGGTGTTACTGGGAATATTAGTTATGTAACCAGCCCTTACCTGGAATGTGATATTTGAGAATGAAGCACGTTTAATGAGATCTGACCAGCCACTTTAAAGGAGCTAAGTTTGCTTTTATGAGATTAAAACTTGCAAAGTCCAACCAGGAAAATTGACCTGGTACCTAATTTATAGGCTCTGTGGTAAGGAAGATCATTTCTGGCAAGGCGGGTACCTTAGAATATTTTGAGGACCTTAGGAAGAGGAAATTATCCAAAATTATAAGTAATGCAGGTCAAACCTCACAGAGAGAGTTTTTCAGGATTGTGTCTTTGAGTTCAAGAAATCAAATAATAAGACTCATATAAATCTAATCTGAGATTCCTTTTGATAACATTCAGCAAAGCAAATTTAAGAAGCTCTAAGTGGTAGGTTAAGACTCTTGCTGCATTTATGTAAATAATCAGGCTGCATTTAATAAGAACAGTTTTCTGGTCTGTAATAATCTTTCTTTGAGATTATTTTTTTAATTAAGTGGGAGGATCTATAGAAACAATCTGCTTCAATGGAAAGCTGCATACGCATTATCTAGAACACTCCATTCCTGCTTAGTGGATTCCAGTCTTTCATTGACTGTGAGCTGTTTTACAACGCTTATATTGTAGGTAAATTATAGAAATGCAAATTCTTGTCTATAGACATGTGAATAAATACTGTCTGGTAGAGGTTCAGTTGATTTCCTGTGAAGCCAGTCTTGCTTCTATTTGAACACTAATTTCAATATTCTTGATCTATAAACTTGCTGTATTTAGATTCTCTTTTGTACTGGATGTAACATCTTACCAGTTTCCTTATTAATGATTAAAAAAAATCTTTAACATCTGTTCATTTTATATCTGAATTAGTGTTATGATTTTGCTTTTTTTTAATGTTTAACATATTGTAAATATTTCTTCTCCTTATTTCTACCACTTCAGTTTGAAAATGTATCTTCTTCATTCTCCTATCAGTTTCCACAATTATTTTGGAAGTTTCTTCAACTTCCCTTGCTCATCCACTGTCCTTTTTCTGTGACGGGGAGGGTTGAGAGGTATCATGGGGATAGAAAGTGATCAACAGCAAAGTAAAAGCCACTATTCATCTTTTCTATTTTTGCTTCACCTCTGATTCTTTTTATTTTGCTTCCTTTTAAAGGTTTTTTCCAGATTTACCATCTTATTATTGGATTTTAGCTTTTAAATAATAAAAGCAAAAAAAGTGTCTGTTTTACCTTCTAGATTCTGCAGTTTCATCATTTTTTTCATGAGAATGAAAAAGGAAAGAGGAGGGGATGTATAATACAAGTTAAGCACATTGTTCTTACTTTGAAAAGAAATTCAAAAGTGATAAGTACATTCTATATGCAAAGCCCAGGCTTAATTCCAGCAGTAATCCTGCAAACCAGGAATGTTATTATTTTCATTTAAAATGTAATACAGATGGTGTTTAAAAGGCTAAGGAACATTCCCAAGTTTGCACAACTACTAAGTAGATAGAAAAATGGAATTGAGGTGTTAATGGGAGGGCCAGATGAAAATCATTTGTTAGTTTTGATCTCAGGTGGCTTCAGCCTGCAGCCACTTGAAGCAAGATTTCTGTTCCCTGGCCAGAGATTAAGGTCAGGCCACGGCAGTGAGAGTGCTGAATCCTAGCCACTAGACCACCAGGGAGAATGGCCAGAGACACGGCCCTGGCCTGTCAGCTTTGTAGAAATGAATTTCCATAAAGAGACGGAAAATAGTGAAACAAGTAAAGTGTTTATTAGGAGGAAAAAGAGTGAGTGTGAATAGACTCACACAGGCAGACTCAGAGAGAGAGTTGTGCCTTTATGGTAGTTTGAATCACTTTATATGGGGCATTTCTTCCGGCTTTCCTCTGGCCAGTCATCTAGCTTTGCCTGGCTCTGAGTCCATATTTGGTTTATCTCAGGATCCTTCCCTCTGTGCGTGCGTGCATCTGTTAGCCAAGATGGACTCTAACAAAGAGATCTATGGGTCGGTTGACATTGACTACTGTGGGGTGGTGCCCCCTTCCTTTTTGACCCTCAAAGAGCCTTTCTGCACATGTGTAGTCAGGAAGCTCTCCTTGACCTCGAGAATGACCCTGTGGTCTCCCTTTCTTTTTTCTGGGCAGAGCTCAGTTCCTCCTCGTTCGTGCTATTATTGTTATCTTAAAGTGTCCACCAGAGGCAAAGTCCAGCTATTTACCCTGTTCCTGTTGTTATTTCTATCTGGAAGTGTAAATAGGAGGCTGGCTGTAAATGTGTAACCTGGAGCCCATCTATCCCCTGCCTCAGTTTAGACTATTAATTTCCTTCTATTTTGACATCTCTCTCCTTCCTTATATCATAATATTTTCAGAGAAAGGATATGGTGAAATCTTTTACAATATGTCTAAATGACTGATAAATCCTGAAGTCTTTCTAAATGGAATTTTTTTATACAAAGCATTATGGCTAAGTAGAGTAAGAGATATAAAACATTCCATATGGTTCTTAAGCTTAACTTACTTTTTTCCAAGAATGCTACAATGCACAATCAGTCAAAAGATCACTCCCGGGCTTCCCTGGTGGCGCGGTGGTTGAGAGTCCGCCTGCCGATGCAGGGGACATGGGTTCATGCCCCGGTCCGGGAAGATCCCACATGCCGCGGAGCGGCTGTGCCCGTGAGCCATGGCCGCTGAGCCTGCGCGTCCGGAGCCTGTGCTCCACAACGGGAGAGGCCACAGCAGTGAGAGGCCCGCGTACCGCAAAAAAAAAAAAAAGATCACTCCCCAAATATCACCAACAAAACCCATTGATAAAACAAAGCTGAGTTACCATGGGAAGGCAGAGTTCTACCTGGCGAAACTTTGGCAGTGTCTTAGGGGGGAGATAATACAGTAGTTTAGGATTTGTGGAAACAGCAGGGCAAAGAGTTTGAGGTGAAAGATTCAAATAATCTTAGGGCACAAAGTGTTTGTTGATATTTTCCATTGAAGAATTGATGGATCTTGCAGGTAATGCCTGTAATGAAAGATCAAATAATTTTTCTGGACAGCAGAGCCCTAGAAAAAATGAAGTCATGTTACTGAGGACAGAGGAATAGCAGAGTCCTGTTAATGCGGAAAGAAAGGTGTGGTTTCAGTTCTCAGTGTCTAAACTGAATGTGGAGATAGCTGGTTTTGCTTCTGAAAACTAACATTCAAATACAAACAAAAAAATCAAGTTATTTTGAAACTTTTTTCTGTGTGTGTGTGTAATACTGTTGCCTTTTAATCTCTGTGTAAGATTATCATAAGAAGCACAGTATGTCACCTGTCATAGATTACAGTGACTGGGAATGTAACAGACAATGAAAACAAGGATGAGAAATCACTTCCTTAGTATAATGAAAAGCTAGTCAGAGTATTAGAATAACAATTGAGATAAGAAGCATGGAGTAGTTGACAACAAAACAAAAACACCAGAAATTCTCAGCATCAGGGGTCTCCTGGAAACACTTGTATTTTATCCAAATAGACCTCTTGAAAATGTAGTCATTGACACAGTTTGTACCATTATTGTCAATGCAGCTGCCATTGCCACTGCCACATTTCTACCTCTTCAGTTTTCTCTAGAACTCTCATAAAATAAATATGTTCATAAATGTTATCATATTAAAACAAACAAAAAATAATATTCTAAAGAATAGGGAAAACTCATATCTTTGTTCAAAGTGTTAAGGAGGTTATTTATTAGATCTGTGTGTGTGTGTCTGCGTGTGTGTGTGTGTGTGTGTGTGTGTGTCTATGTAATGTTGAAGTTTACCTAAGCACCCTCTGTTTGAGGAAGGCAGTTTTATTGTTTCCCAATATCTCCCCTTTGTCTTTCAAGGAAAGAGCTAACAGCAGAAGGAGTACCCTTCTCTGACATATTCTAAGATAAAAACTCTTCTCCATTATTCCTCATGACTTCCAGAATAATTACCAATGATTCCCTTGTTTACTTTCCTCTAAAGGATCCAAGGCCCTCTTCCTTTTCTTTGAGATGTTCTTCATTAATGAATGTTCTCTATATTGCAATAAATTATTATTGAAAAAATACTTGGTGTAACTGTCTGGTATTATATATGCATGTGTATGTGTACGTATACGTATATATAGATAAATATATTTATATATAATTGTACCATATTAGATCATAAAAAGTGATGAATTAGGTAAACTTCCTCTTTGATATTCACAGTGTCCTTTTGGCCTCTGCTGCTACTCCATCATTCACAAACACCATGTGAAGCAACATTAAAGGACACATTAAGAAAAGAATGAAGGTTCTATTTTATTCAGACTTTCTACTCATTTTATTCACATATGGAGCAGCTGTAGAATGTATGGGTTTTGGCATTTGAGAGCTTAAATTTTAGTTCCTCAACTCTATTATAACTGAGTAAATTGCTAAATCTTACTCTACTCATCTGTAAAATGGCAATAAAATAGATCTTGTAGAAATATTTTTTAAATTATGTGAAATGTATCTAAAGTTCATAGTATAAAGTAGGTGTTAATATTCTTCCTTCCTCATTACTGTGTTTTGTTCTATCACTTTATTAAGAAATGTATCTTGTAAGTTCATTTATATTAAGATGTAAACAAATGTTGAAACCTAAAGTTTTTCCCCTGTTTAGGTATTTGATTTTAGACATTACCAGAGCTATAATCCAGGGAAAACATAAACATGGATGATCTGATGCAGATAATTTTCAGTGGAGATTATGAAGATGCTGCTGAATTTAAATCATCAAGCAGGCATCTTCTCTGCCTCTGTGTAGGATCAATCTAGAATGAATTTGAATATGCAGTTACAGTTATCCATACTTACTATGTATTTCTATCTTTATTCTAGCTTTGTTAATTTGGTTTTTGGACTTAGCGTGACAAATATATGACTTGTGTTTGTTTAGGATGATATTATATAAACATCACTTATATGTGGGCACATACATGGGAAGAAAGCAACCAGACATTAGAACTTTAGAAGTCCTATACCCAAAAATCCAATTCTTACCTTCAGATTTAACTACTTGATTTCTCTAGGATTGTTGTTAAAGAACAAGGGCTTTTGATAATTATTCTCATAATTGTAGTTTTTTATGTATATCTGACCTGCTTTGTTTTCATAATAAATTAACAGGCGTTTAAGATTAACCTATCTTATGCTATGTAAAATACACTGGGATTGCTTGAGAAATAATGTTTAAATCTCTGTGGAGGAGTTGAAAATGTTGAGGAATTGAGGAAAAAAAAGAGTACATGAAAACACTAGAACATTTAGTGCTATATTAGGATGACCATACTAACTTTGTTTCAGAAATTCAAGGGGAAAAAAAAGCAGTGTAAATTAATGTAATTGCATTATTGGCTTTCAAGGCTAGAATGTTTGATACTATGTTTAATTCACAGTAGGCAATTAATTGTCTGTTTTCATGAATGAATGTATGAATGAATGAATGGTTGCCCACACACAGGCACACGTACACACACACTAAAACATTCATAATGGGTCGTTAATTTGACTTTGACAAATACGTCAGTTAGGTCAATGCAAAGAAAGCAGAAAATAATTATATGTAGAAGGGGAATGATAAGCAAAACCACAAAAACCACAATTTCAGTGGACTGTAGGATTAAGTAAAAAGCATCCATGACAAAGCCATTGAGAGACACAGTGAATGGCTGAAATAAACCATCATTTAAAATTATGCATATATATAATGTTTTTTAAAATTCCATATTTCCATAAAAATCATTATAAATACTACTGATATTCTTCCATCTACCTTCCCTGCTCAAAACCTTTTTCTCATTTCTTATTGGTAACCACTTTCAAATTGTGACATAATTTATAGGTAATCACCTCCATGTTTATAATTAAAAGCTAATCCTGCTATTTTTTAATATTTTATAATTAGATATTCTAAATATCTAGATATCAAATGACTTCTCAAAGTAAATAATACTTTGAATACATACAGTCCTACGTCCTTTTCTCTTTTTCCTTCTCTCACACACACTCACTCACACACTCATATTAATGCCCTTCTTCCAACTACCCAATGTAATTATATTTTAAATTTTAGATGGTTCAGTACTTACTGTTTATGTTATGAGAATTATATAAATATTCTTATTCAGAGTTGAGTCATGTAGAATATGTATCCTTTGTTATATAAATATTTGTTTTCTCTGAAGTTGATAATTGTCTCATATTGCTATTTATTTAATTTCTATAAATGTATCAATATCTTATACCAAACTTTTGCTAGGAGTTAAAACTTTCTCTTCTGGGTATATCTAACAGACCAAGTAGACCATCAATGTTCTACTCTTCTTAAAGACTTCAAGCTCTCTCTTCTGTTTCCTACTTATCTCTAAAAAGGCAGCTTCAGACCTGGTGAACCATCATTTTCCTGGAATCTATTTTCCCTTCTGTCATGGAGATTCTCATGGTTTCTCTCCTTTTCCTAGGTTTTAATATTTAGAATTCTTGGCTTTACTAACTTGTTTTGATAGAAAATATATTTCAGTAGTTTCTTAAAGAACATCACATAGAAAAATTAAAATTTTGCATGTGTGAAAGTGATTCATTTATCCTCATTTTGGTTTTGTATAGAATTCTTGATTGGACTTCATTTTTCTCAGGTTTTCGGTCATTTTTATATTTTCTTCTACGTTTCATTGTGGCCATTTGACAAGTCCAATGCCATTGTGTCTTTAGTATGACTTTTTCCTTAAATCCCTGGATGCTTTTAGCTCAGATTTTTCTTGAATTTTATGAAATTTCTAAATAAAGTGACTTTCCATTGTGGTAAGCACACTGTCCATCAGTTCTTGAAAATTTGTGTTTGTGTCTGTTTAATATACTTGCTGCCTATTTTGTTTGGGGACTGGCTATGCTCAGAGGCTGAGATTGCCTTTGCCAGTAGTTTTTTTAACACAGGCAGGTTTGCTGTGGGATTTATAATAATTTTACAAGCTAATAGCATATAGGGCAATATCCTTAATAAGATAGTAAAGAAATAAAACATTGCAAACAAATGATAAATTACTTAGGGGAGGGGGTGGGAAGAGGTTCCAGGTAAGGGGCAATGACAAAAATAAAGTCCAAATTAAGTTGAGCTGTACTCTTTATACAAGTTTAGTTTCTCTAGCACAAAAATAAAGGTTCCTTGTTGCTAGAGCATGTTGCTAGGGAAGGAAGGCAACAGGGGTCAGAGGGCAGGCTAGACTGCTCCGGGGGTTATCATTCCAGGTACCTCTTTGTGCCATTGCCTATGAGGAGTGCCTCACCCAGGTAGGAACAGATGTCCCTTCGCTTCCTGAGACTGTTGCACAGTTTAACACCACTGCCAACTAAGAGTAGCCTGGCCATGGCAGGAGCAAGTGTCTCAAGATCTTCAGAGAGCTAGATCAGTCAAGGGTAGCTTAGCCCTGAACGAAACTCTTGGATACCCCTCACAAACTCTCAGTATTTGTAGTGTAAATGTCCCCTCACTGTAGGTGCTTCTATATCTGTTTTTATTAGTAAGACCCCAGAGGAGCCCCTCAGCACCTGAGCTGCTAAGTGCTTATCAGTTGAGATGATGACATCCTGACCCAGTTTACTTCATTATGTCAAAAAAACTTCTGAAAAGAAGGTTTTTTTTTTTTTGTCTTTCTCATAAACAGGTGGATTAAAACAACTTTACTTAAGTCATAACAAGTGGATTGAAATGATGTGAAACCAGTATACAGCACTGTCACTTTCAATGTCACCAGTTTTTAGAATTCCTATTATTTACATGTTGCAGTGCCTAGACTGAGCCTACAGTTTGGCTGTTATTTCTTAGTCATTTCATCTCTCTCATTTTTAATGTTTAATGGTATCTCAACCATATCTTTCAATTCTTCTGTTGATTTATTTATTTATTTGTAAAGGTTTTTTTTTTTTTAGTTGTATGAATGGTCATTTTTATAGTCTTTTGCTCTTATTTCATGATCTTCCTCTGTCTCATGTACTTAACTCCTTTTGTTTGAGGTTTTTATCATTCACTCTTTACTCTCTTTCAAGTCCCTATTTTCTCTTTCTTTATATTGGTCTTCATCTTATATGTTAGTGGCTTTTCCTGGTGACCCTTGGTTATTCATGAATCGTATTAAATTTTGCATTTACTGCTATACAGGTGTTTTCTCCATAAATAAATCTTTTATTCCCATGTCTAGGGTCATAAACCTGGCTGCTATCTTTATGTAAGTCATTGTTTCTAGAATTGTGAGACAATACATTTCTGTTGTTTAACAACAATTTTGTGGTTGTTTGCGACAACTACAAAAAACTAATACCTGCCTCATGTATCTAGACTTTAGGTTTGTCCCTCTTCAAAATTATGGTTCAATTGATTTAGAAAAAAATGGATATAACTTTACAATGGTAAAACAAAATCATATTTCTGTATGACAAGACAACATACCATAACCTTTCTAAATCAATAGGTTTAATACAATGAAAATCAAAATCTAATCAAGAATTTACAACGGATTTTATGTTTATTTGAGAGTAAAACTGGGAAGACTAGCTCAAAACATCTTGAATAAGATTAGACCAGGGCTTCCCTGGTGGCACAGTGGTTGAGAGTCCGCCTGCCGATGCAGGGGACACAGGTTCGTGCCCCGGTCCGGGAAGATCCCACATGCCGCGGAGCGGCTGTGCCCGTGAGCCATGGCCGCTGAGCCTGCGCGTCCGGAGCCTGTGCTGCGCAGTGGGAGGGGCCACAACAGTGAGAGGCCCACGTACCGCAAAAAAAAAAAAAAAAAGATTAGTCCATAAATTTGCTATAAGGATAGGGATTATGTCTTACCAAAGTATCTTCCACATAATATTCTATAAATACTTCTGAGTGAATAAAAAATGAGAAATGGAATAGGCAGCATTCTAAGATGACCTCCAAGATTTCTAACCCCTGATATGTACATTCTGAATAATTTCTTCCCTTTGAGTGTAGGTGGGATTAGTGAATATGATATGATTTCACTCCTATAACTATCGATTGTAATTTTCTATTATAAGGTAACGTTTACTGGTTCTACAGATTAGGAGCTGATATCTTATGGTGGCTATTATTCAGCTGACTATGGGAAATCTCCACATATTTAAACATAATTCATTGATACGGAGGGCACTACTTAGAAAAAATGTATGCCACCATCAACCAAACTGAGTTTGATATTCCTTTTTGTGTGCCCTTAAAAGAGGGATTGGGTCCTTCCTGAAGAGAGAGTTTTGAAGTCAGAGCTTCTTCTGCTGATCTTGAAAAAACCAAAATGGCACTTTGTGTATGGGCTGTGTGGTTTGGTCTTGAGGGCACCCTCTAGGACCTGAGAGCCACCTGACCTACAGTAATCAAAAATATTGGAACTGCATCTCATAACCATGAGGAACTGGATACTTACCAACAATATATATGAGCTGTGAAATGGATTCCTCCCTAGTCCAGCCACCTGATGAGAATGTAGCTGGCCAAAGCCTTGATTTCAGTGTTGTGAAACCCTCAGCAGGGCACCCAGTTAGGCCATGCCCAAGCATATGTCCCACAGAACTGTGAGATAATAAATTAAGCTTCTGTGTTTGTGGTAATTTGGGACATGGAATAGAAAACTAATATAAGAAGGGACTTGCCCAAATTGGTGTTAAACATACCATAAATGTTCAATAATTAAATAGTTTTTTTTTCTTGCACAAGATTCAATTGGTAGATTAATGGCTCTGATTAGATATCCCAGAAATAGACACAATTTTATATATCCAAATTTTATTTGTAAGCAATGTACATTATTAGCTACATCAGAAAGAACATTTACTCAATAAATAACATTGAAACATCTAATTATTTTTAATATGTAAAAAAGTAGCTAATTACATGGCATATTCTAAAATATATTACAGATTGATTAATAATTTACATGAAAGGGATGAATAAAGTAGTGGAAAATCAAGTTGAATATTTTTTCTGATCTGAGAAAAGGGAAACATTTCCCACGCATAATAGCAAATGGAGAACTCCCAAGGAAAATACATGCAATGGTGATAGTATATCTGTTTTGGAAGAAAGTAGAGTACAATAAATAAATCCATTTAACAAACTGCCATGTGTAAATTACTTTAATTCAAAGTTCATGAAATTGGAGATAAAGGCACATCTGTGAAAATATATTTAAAGATATGTTAAAAACAATACAAATTATGCAGCCTCATTAAAACATGGACAAATAGCCCTGTTTACACATGTGTCATAACCTGCCCACACTACAGCCCTATCTAAGCAAACTGTTGCATTATATCACTAATGTATGTATAATGGTTCCAACTTCAAGGCCATTGAATACTGCGCCAGAGATTGATACCTAACTCAGTGGTTTGCAATTATTTTATGGCCTGAGTCAGATAGAGAAGTTCTATCAGTTAAATCCTTTTTTAAATTTTGACCTAAGAGGCACAGAGACTGTTGCCTCTTACATGAGCATTGATGTGAGGGGTCAGAGTCTGCCTTTTCATGGCCTTGTATGCCTAATGAGTAAGGTAAGAGAGACAGAGAGAAGGAAAGGGAAAGGAGGGTATGAAGAAAGAAAAGGTAAAGAACAAAAGAGAACAGAATAGAAAAAGGAGAGAAGAGAGAAGAGTTACAAAGAAAGAGAAAGGAAGAAGAGAATATAGAGGAAAGATTAAACATGCAGGGTCTGAGTGTCGCAAAGCACAGCACCCATGAGGAATTACAAAGAAGAAAGGAAGGCATCCCAGGCTGTGGAGATGGGAATACACAGATTATATTTGGAAAACAATAGAAGGAGCATGTAAAGAACACAGAGGAGCCATAGATTATGAGAGAACAAAAGAGCTGGGAGTGGCCCTACTTAATAGTGACCTGGTACTGGAAAGCACCAGATCTATTTAATAGTTATTTTTCTGGGCAAAAAAATATTAAATGACGTAAAATTGGAGGAATGATGCTTACCTCTATTTGATAACCTGTGTGCATAGGTCTGTTACAGAAACTACTCAGGAAGACAATACGAAGCTTATTTAAGTTTCCTCCTCTCTTCTGCCTAAAGGAGAGATGAAAATAAACTAAAATAGACAATTTTCTCTCATCAGATAAGTTTTCCATCAATTCCTGGAATCCTTTAGGTTATTTCAGAACATGCTAACAATCTATTTCTATTTATTTAACTTTTGCTTTGTTATGAAGTTCTATTTTAACACTAATTCACAGAACTTAACCTGATACATTGTTCACAGTGTCTACACTTTAATCCCATGCTCTGGGGATAAAACTCCAGTGGTAGATATGTCAGAGATATTGATTATAATTTTAATTTTAATTTTTAATACACACATGATATCCTTTCTTGTAAGTTTCTTGATCTTTACCTGTCCTTGGTCATTTTCTAAGGAGCCCTGGATCCTTTTAGTGAGAAAGGCTTTTAAAGATCCCAATCTGGTCACTAGGGTTACTCATTGTTACTGGGTTTTTTTTACTTTTAGGACTTGGTAGTGGGCGAAGCTTGAAAATACTTCTTTTTTTGAAAGAAAGAAAAATGAATCCTGAGTTCACACTATTTCTATTTCAAATATAAGACTGTAGGATTTTTTTCCTGTATTTTATGTTTTATTTCTCTACTATTACTGTTGTCTCAGCCACACTTATTCTGATAGTAACAGTATAGGAATATACTTTCATTAAATCTCTCTAAGAAACTCAAATTTATTTTCCATAGAAATAAAACTGTCATTTTATGTAAATAATGTACACATTTTCTTTACAAATAATTAAATTATGTAATCTTATATTGATTCCATTTATAATAGTTTCCATGCTGTTATAATGCATATAGTTAATATGATATTAAATATAATAAGATGAACACACACAGAACTGACACAGATTTATGAACAAACATAACTGACTCTGTAAGCATTGGACTTTATAGGAAGTACAGGGACATGTTGAAAGTTACCCAAATAGCTTTGTGAAAAATGAAAGCAGAAGCCTCAATTAAATAGAGTTGGGAGACTAGAAGGAGGAGCTCTAATGCCCTGCAGCAATGACAGAGCCAGACAGGAAGGAAAAAGGAGAAAGACTCTTCTTCCTGGAAAGGACCCAGCCAGTGAAAAGCCATGGACTCTGTTTACTATAGCCCTCCAAACTGTCTTTTCCTCTCTATAAAAGCTTTCTCCTTCCCTTGCTATGTGGGGACTTGCATGTGGCTCTCCAAGGTTACAGACCCCTAATTGCAGCTCTCTTCTGATCCCGAATAAACCCATCTTTGCTGAAGAAATATCTGGCAGTCTATTTGTTTCAGATCAACAGCTTCAAGCATTCAACAAGGGAATGGAAAGTGTCATTTAGTAAGGGGATGTAAGTGAAATTTTTGAAGACAACTTCCACTATGTTTAACTAGGGAGAATTTCTATCTTCACCTGTATCTGAATAATTCCATATTTATTTATGCCTTCTTTTTAATTCTTTAATTAGAGTTTGGTAATAATCCTCATACAAGTTTTGTACATTTTGGGTTAAGTTTTTTTAAGTTTTTGAAGTTTATTTGTAAATGTAAATAGTATCTATGTTTGTTTTTTTTTTTTTTTTTTTTTTCGGTACGCGGGCCTCTCACTGCTGTGGCCTCTCCCACCGTGGAGCACAGGCTCCGGACGCGCAGGCCCAGCGGCCATGGCTCACGGGCCCAGCCGCTCCGCGGCATGTGGGATCCCCCCGGACCGGGGCACGAACCCGTGTCACCTGCATCGGCAGGCGGACTCCCAACCACTGCGCCACCAGGGAAGCCCGTATCTATGTTTTTATTACGCTTTTTTATCTAGGCAAAGTATGTTTTTATTAAAGATGATGCATCTGGGGCTTCCCTGGTGGCGCAGTGGTTGAGAGTCTGCCTGCTGATACAGGGGACACGGGTTGATGCCCCGGTCCGGCAAGATCCCACATGTCACGGAGCGGCTGGGCCCGTGAGCCATGGCCGCTGAGCCTGTGCATCCGGAGCCTGTGCTCTGCAACGGGAGAGGCCACAACAGTGAGAGGCCCGCGTACCACACACACAAAAAAAAGTTGATGCATCTGTTTTGAGATTCTCTTTTCCAATCCATATTTTATACTTTTGTCAAATCAGTCCTTTAAAAATATACTTCAGTCATTCCATTTATAAAACTATTGAAGGTATGATGGAATAAAGTGATCTGAACTCCTGGAAAACATCTCTCCTGATAGTTAATTTCCCTTATTTTTAACCTTGAATTGATATTAAATAGTCTATAAATTAGGTGCTCTAATTTGCTACTTTTCCATAGATTAAGAAGTTCATCAAAGCAAAGCTTTAATTTCTAATTAATTTCTAATTCTTCTAAAATATTTATCCTAATAAAGCCTTGTGGCTCATAGTCTTGGTATGGTAATGGTGGAGGAGCTGGTAAATTTTAGGTATACAATTTAGTGGTGAACTGATCCATCAGGCTGAAAATGAACAAGTGATGATCTCATAGTGGCCAAATCCACTTGATTTATACAGTGTAATGTGGATAATTATATAAAAATTTTAGTGTACTCTCTTAGAATAAAGATTTATAAATTTCTAATTTTTAGTGCTATTGTTATAGATCTTTTATTTATTTTTTCCTTTTTGTCTATTATATCTTTGGTCAGATAACTCCTTTCACCCTTCAATTACAATCACATTGAGAAGGAGATAAATTAATAAATAAGTAGCTAGAAAGATCATAACTATTTTGTTTATTTGAAATTAGGGTATCTAAACTCCAGAATATTAGTAATACAAAACAGTTTCATTCCCAGATAGTTGCCTCTTCCTAGCTAAACACTTACCAGATAGTGTAGCAATCTGAAAGATTAGGAAGTAAAGAGGCTTCATATTTTTGGTCACCCTTGAATCAGTTTTTCCTGTCTCAGATTACATTTCATATAATAAAAATCCTCATTCCCTGCATTATGGTACCAATAACGTTACGGTACCAATAAGAAGACCAGTTGGTCTCCTTCCCGGCATTATGGTACCAATATTGTCCAAATGTGCCCAAAAGAATGATTATTTTCTTTTTCTCCTTTTTTTCTCTGTGAAATGTTCCGTTATTTCTTGAGGATAAGCTCTCATGGCCATTGGCGATCAATATAAAAGTAGTAAAATTCTATCAAATGTCAGTGCTCAATTAACAATGAAGTTTCAGCAAACTCTGTTTGTGTCCACATTCTACTTTAAATACAGGCTAAAAATTGTGATTCATTTTTTAACACCACGTATACAATTGAAAACCAGTAAAAGGTAAGAATAGAAGGCAGAAATGATCAGTTTGAAAGTAAAAATAAATATTTTTACCTATAGGAAGCCATCCTGTTTCTTGCTTGAGGGAATTGAATACATTGTAACATAATGTAATCTTTAAAAGCATAATGGCACAGAGACAACTGTGAATACAGTGCGCAAATTCTGACATTGACAAATTGTCCAAGAGTCCATGGAATATAAATAGAACTGACAAACTTTTCAGTTCCATTGATGTTTAGGTACTTTAAAAATCAAACTGCTCAAATCATTTTAATGCTAGTACTTGTGCAAGACTTTTAAAGCCTGTTTTAAAAAAACAGTCTGAAAACACAATACTGCATTGTTTTTCTATAAAGTTACCAAGATAGAGTCTAATATAAATCCAGCTTTATAAAAATCACTGTTCTAAAAAAACAGAAATGTTGATTTAATAAGGAAAATAACAGCTACATCTCCTCTTGCACTAAGAAAAAAGTAGCTATCAATCAAGAACTTCCTCACATTTCTGCAACAACACCTACAAATTTATTTGTAAAGATTGGTATCTTTCTATTCCATCTGTTCCTCTCTGTCCCTTGCAGAGAACTATACCCTCTCTCTGCTCGAACTGTTTGCCTTTTCTAGCACCTTACATTATCTAATTAATTATCATGTTGTTCTCCTCCTTTTCTATTGGCTCCTTTTCATGAAAAATTAAACTTTTTATTATTCTTTTCTCCTCAAAAAATAATTTTGTTTTTCTCACTCCACATTTTTTTCTAATTTTGTCCATTCCATTATAACATACATGATTTTTTTCCCACACTCCACTTCCAACATCACAGGAAGTGTCAGGATTTTCTTTATTTGCAAAATATGCTTTTAGAATATGGAAATGTCTGAAGATTCTACTAAAGGCTCTGAGTATTCACACGAATATGAAGTGCCTAGAAAATAAAAATATATGCATTTAAAATTATTAATAGTTATGTATCACATTTTAATAGGATATAATATAAAACTTTTAAATCCCCCCAAATAGAAAAATGTGTGTGTGTATAGCAATAAAAGTAATCATACCTGCCACATAAAAATATACTTTTAGTGAGAGAGGTAATTTTAGGTTTGGATAAACAGAAAAGATATATATTTCTGGAAGGGAAAGCTAAAAGTTATGAAGATGTCAATCTCCATAATTAAATTTACAGCTGTAATACACACAAAATCAGTATTCTACCAAATCTGTTTTGAACTTGTCAAAAACTTTCAAAAGTTTATCTTTAAGAAAATAACTGAGGATACAAAAGGAAGTTCAGGACTATAATTGGAGGAAAAGAACCCTACCTCATATTATTAATTTTAAATTATATTTTAGATTTAAAAGAAAACAAGCAATGTGATAACCAGACAAGAATAAATTGATTAATAGATCAAAATTGCAAAACAAAAATGCTTTATTCAATGAAAAAAAATGAGGCTTTATTAAATAAATATACATGCTGAAAAAGTGATGGATCAGTTAATTCCTAAAGATTCAGTTACTTTTTTGGGGAGTGAGGGATTAACACTCAAATATGTATACCTACAGGAAAGTTCTCAATAACTTCTAGATGTCTATCTTGATGACTGCAAGGCACCTTAGAATCAACTTATCAAAGTTCACCATCTCTCCACAAAGGAGCTTTTTCTCTAGTATTCCCTTCAGGCTCCAGACGTGCAGGCTCAGTGGCCATGGCTCACGGGCCCAGCCGCTCCGCGGCATGTGGGATCTTCCCGGACCGGGGCAGGAACCCGTGCCCTCTGCATTGGCAGACGGACTCCCAATCACTGTGCCACCAGGGAAGCCCCAGTATATTTGTTGATATAGATATATTTTACTGTGAAAGTTTTTCTTCATACTCTACTAATGAAAATTCTGCATATAGAATACAATTCAAAGGATAAGATGATCAAAATGTTTTGTTGATTGACTGTAG
The DNA here is from genome assembly GCF_003031525.2 of Neophocaena asiaeorientalis asiaeorientalis. Lineage (NCBI taxonomy): Eukaryota > Metazoa > Chordata > Mammalia > Artiodactyla > Phocoenidae > Neophocaena > Neophocaena asiaeorientalis. The sequence continues at coordinate 940,042 of NW_020173488.1, read as the reverse complement.
AAGTGACCCTTTCTGATTATGCTTAAAGATGGCTGGCACTCCCTGTCAGCTGTACACTTCTAATAGATTCAAAACTGTCCACAGAAATTCATAAAGATGCTTAGATGTTTTCTAGGGCAGTATCACCAGATAATATTAGAGTTCATGGTATCATACTACTTTATTCCATATTAAAGGATTTTATCCAATAAATCTACTTGCATTCAACATATTTTATGAGGTCTTCAAAAAATTAGTCCATACAAAAACAGGCATTAACATCATTTATGAACAGATTGTGTATGTATATCTTATTTCTTTCAGTAAGATTAAAACATAAGATATTTTAGTATTACCACTGAATCTCTCACATAGGTCACAGACTCAGATTAAGAAATTCTTTGTTTTGAAAGTAAAAAAAATATTAAAAATATTGAATGCCTATTATATGTTAGACTGACATATTTCATGTCATTTAAATTTCTCAATAACTCTATGAAGTAAAAGTTTTTTCATATCTATGTAAAATAAAGTAGTTTATTCAGTGGAATTAGGCTAAAGTTTGAATTAGACTTTAAAGATTGTTTCCATTTTATAAAAGTTAAGGAAAATAGAAGAGATTACTTTCTATGCCATTTGTAATGATACTAAAAATATAACTGAGATTAGCTGTCATTCTTCACATATACATGTTGAAATATGAGAAGGAAGTTGCCACCAAAACTTTAATCCAAGAAATAAGAATGTGTAATGCATGTAAAGAATATAAGTTAGATGATAGCAACTTTGGCAAATGTTGATTTCTGAAAATGACAGTTCAATGTTTTAAATAAAGCCATGCTATAAATTTCAGCAGTCAGTATCCTAGGTGATGAATTTCTATGAATATAATTAAACAGTATTGTGAATTAATTATGAATGCAATTAAACAGTATTATGGAGTTGTCACCATTTTGGAGTAGTAGAATTTGGTAAGTTTAATTTTGATTAGAGTTATACCTTGATAAAATGAAAATAATGTTAAGATTTTATTATTGGATAGTAATTCGGCTACCTTACCGTTACTAAAATTTTAGGAAGAGAGATAGTTCATAAGTTTTATCAGTAATGTTTTCTGAGGTTGTTTTACAGATAAAACTAATTGGAAAGAGAAGAAATATAGAATTAAATAATAAAAAGCAAAGACAAGATGGGAGTACAGAAGGGAACTTAAGTACTTACGTTGCCTTAGGCAGTACTGGTGGGGTTTTTTGTTTGTTTGTTTGTTTTTTGCGGTACGCGAGCCTCTCACTGCTGCAGCCTCTCCCGCTGCAGAGCGCAGGCTCCGGACGCGCAGGCCCAGCGGCCATGGCTCACGGGCCCAGACGCTACGCGGCATGCGGGATCCTCCCGGACCGGGGCACGAACCCGTGTCCCCCGTATCGGCGGGCGGACTCCCAACCACTGCGCCACCAGGGAAGCCCAATACTGGTGTTTTTATATCTATTGTTTCATTTGATACAAAGAACAGTGTTAAATTGGGACTTATAAACATAAACTAAAAATAATATCCAAATTATAAACTGTTGGATTTTACTTTTCTGTGGATCTTTCCATCTTCTTTCTCTAGATAAAACCAGGGTCTTTATAGCTATCCCTGCAGCCTTTGCAAGTGGAGGCCATTCTTTCTCCCACACCTTCTGTATCTCTAGTACATGCTGATGGGTAGGAATCTTCCTGGTTCCCTACTGCCCTTTCCATCCTTTTCCTTCTTTTAAAATCTCCACATTTTCGAAGTGTGTTTAGTCAGATTTCATATATCTTCCCCTTAATGTCATCTAAGAATCTCCCAGTTGTGCTCCTTCATGGATCACCATCTTCTCTACTCTTTCTCTTATCATTCTTGTCAGATTCAAGACACAGTAGATGATCCCTCCAACACCAAACTCACATACTTGACCATGGCACTTTTAAAGGTAATTTCTTCCTCTCCACTCAATCCACTTATACATAGAGTTATAGTCTATATTCTGTCATCACTATACATGCACTACCTCCCAATTTATATGTAATGCTTCCTTTTTCTGATTTTAACCTCCTATAAATCAAGCTCATTTAATACCATACTCTGCTGCACTAATTAACACAGTATACATCTCCCTGGTCTTTAGTTTCTTTCAGCCATATATTTTTAGTTTTCAGTATATGATTCCTTCAAATATTTTGTCAGATTTATCTCTAAGTGTTTAATAATTCTGATACTATGTTAAGTGGTATTTTATGTTAATTTCTATTTCCATTTGTTTATAGATACTATATAGAAATGCGATTGATTTTGGTATTGATCTTACCTTCTACTGCTTTGTTAATTTTTAGTAGTAGTAGCTTTTTTATAGATTCTGTCAAGTTTTCTATATAGACAATCATTTTGTCTTCAAATAAAGATACATGTACTTCTTTATATCCAATTTTGTAGAACTTTATTTCATTTTCTTGCATTATTTCCCTAGCTAAAACATTGAGTACAATGTTGGATAGAAGTAGGGAGAATAGACAAATTTGTCTCATTGCTAATCTAAGGGGTTAAACACTCATTCTTTTAAAATTTAACAATTAACAAAATTAACAAAATGTAATTTAACAAAACTGCTAGTTCTCTGAGAGACTTTTTTTTAAAATTAGAAGTAGGTATTATCAAATGCTTTTTCGAAGCTTTTGACAAAATTCAACACCCATTTACAATACAAACTCTCCAGAAAGTGCGTATGGAGGGAACCTACCTCAACATAATAAAGGCCATATACCACAAACCTACAGTAAACATCATTCTCAATGGTGAAAAACTGAAAGCATTTCCTCTAAAATCAGGAACAAGACAAGCAACCTAAGCGTCCATTTACAGATGAATGGATAAAGAAGATGTAGCCCATATATACAATGGAATATTAGCCATAAAAATAAACGAAATTGAGTTATTTGTAGTGAGATGGATAGACCTACAGTCTGTCATACAGAGTGAAATAAGTCAGAAAGAGAAAAACAAATACCATATGCTAATACATATATATGGAATCTAAAAAAAAAAAAAGCTTCTGAAGAACCTAGAGGCAGGACAGGAATAAAGACACAGACGTAGAGAATGGACTTGAGGACACAGGGAGGGGGAAGGGTAAGCTGAGATGAAATGAGAGAGTGGCATGGACTTATATATACGACCAAATGTAAAATAGATAGCTAGTGGGAAGCAGCTGCATAGCACAGGGAGAGCAGCTCAGTGCTTTGTGACCACCTTCAGGGGTGGGATAGGGAGGGTGGGAGGGAGACACAAGAGGGAGGAAATATGGGGATATATGTATATGTATAGCTGATTCACTTTGTTATAAAGCAGAAACGAGCACACCATTGTAAAGCAATTATACTCCAATAAAGATGTTTTAAAAAAGTATGCAAAATAAATGCAACTTTATTTTTTAATTCTGAAAAATAAAATGGTGGAGGATAAATATGGTCTGGATAATAGTCAACATTCCACTGACATACAGACACTTTGGAAAGCACATTTTTCTGTCCAGTGGTTTTCTGTACCCCATAGAGTCCAAGAATGATTCTCTCCCCTAGTGTGATTAAAACAGTTTACCATAGAGCTGGCTGTTGAGTGTGCTTTTCCTGAACTAAAAGGTAGAACTGAAATAATTACTTAAAAGGGGAAGCCATATTTACCTGAATAGTTCTGTAATTGTGAAACACGAAATGACTCAAATTACCCAGGTGATATTAGTACTTTAGTTCAGGCTAGTTTTGTACATTTAGTATTGTGTGTGGGGGTGCATGTGTATGTGCTAGAGACCAAGGAGTTAATGCCCAAATCTAGGAGACCTTCCAGGAATAATATTGATAATGGAACTGAACAGAATTTTAGAAATATAGTCTGATAAATGGAAGTAATTGAGGAAAGAGGAAGGAGATACAGAGATAATATGTAATAAGTGTAATATATAAATAATATGTAATATATAGTATATCAGTGTGTAGGATATATATTCTATATATTACAGATAACAATATAAATTATTATAAATTATTGTATATAATAATATATTCTATTTTATATCAGTATATAAATGTGTGTATATAATATGGCATATATGATATGCTTCATGTCCATGATCTCTTTCTATCACTGCAGGGATATTTGCTAGGAGAAAGTCTAGAATAATTGCTATTGGCCCCAACCATCTTCCAGTCACTGCTGCAAGCAGTTAATGTGCAAATATCATACATAATTTGCAGTTATTAGGCTTTCTTTTTAACATTCTACAATTTGATACTTTGAGGGGTTCTGTCTTCCTGTCTTAATATTTACAGTTTTCACTATTCATTTGGTTTCATGGAATCCATTCCCTGTGACCATAGAAGGACATCTTGTAGAGAGCTCAACAGTTCTGAGTCATTGATTTGAATATCACTAAATTTCCCAGACTTTTTGAATGAACTGTAAGCCAGCATTCTCCACATTTCATTTTTGCAATTAGCTACCTCAAATGCTCTTTCAGGTAGGTGAGATCTATATTGTAAATTCATGAAGCCATAAGTAAATTTTAATGGAATATTTTATTGACCTTCGTTGCCAGGATATAAAAACTGCTAATTGGTAATTTTTTCTGTTGTTACAAAAATTCCTATCAACTTCTGCTCTTACTGTGAACTTTTAATAGAGTAAACTATAAATGCTTTGAGTATGATGGTCACACATTCTTAGCTTTACATACTGTTCTCTTTGGGTCTCATACTCTTTTATACATTGTCAACTTACAAGATAATTTTGTTAAATTATTAAAATTTTAATACAGTGAATTTTAAACAGTGAGGAAAAGTATGATGTGGTTATATGAATTCATATATGTAATTATACATGCAAAGAGAACAATCTATTTACCTAGTCAGAATCCTGCTGTGAAAAACCATTAATGTTTAACAAATATTTTTACTGTCTAAAGCCTAACTGCTGGAGAAATGCTATTAATCATATTAACACTATTTATGATAAAACATTAGTCATCTTGTTTGATGAAAGTGTAGAGTTTTTGACAGTCTCCAGAGTGTCATCTGATTACGATCCTCACTCAAATCCCGCAGATATCGACATCCATGTTTCAAGAACATGCAGTTCCTACTTACTGACACATTCTTTATAACTTTAACAGAAACGTAAGAGAGGAGACAGTGTCTTAGGTGTCTGTGACAAAAACAATCATTTTAGAGATAGATCAGCAACATTTTCTGTAAAACAATGCATTTTTGTCAAGTTAAGAAAAAAGTCATTTGTGCTTCTCTTTCCTTATAAATTGTTCCCCTACAGAAAAACAAAAGCAAAAAATGTTCCCTGAATTCATTAGAGCAGAAATCATGGAAAAATTCAAAGAAGCACATGAATTCCTTTCTAAATGTTACCCAAAGAAATAATAATGTTAATTTAAGGGAAAAATCAGAGATTTTAGCAATAGTTTATATTCAGTACAACATATAATTTTTCTTTTGTTGACAAGCCAGAATAAAAAGCATATTTTTTTTCTAAAATACTCCAATGTGGAGAAAGGATTTTTTTTTCAGCTTTACTGAGGTATAATTGATAAATAAAATTGTAAGATATCTAAAGTATACATTGTAATGATTTGATACATGTTGTGTATATTGTGAAAGGTTTTTTTCCCCATCTAGTTAATTAACATATCCATCACCTCACATGTTTATCTTTTTTGTGTGTGTGTGAGAACATATAAGTTGTACTCTCTTAGAAAATTTCAGTTATATAGTACAGTGTTATCAACTATAGTCACTGTGTTGTACATTAGATCCTCAGACCTTATTCATCTTAAAGCATAAAATTTGTACAAGTCACATTTAATATGCATGCTTTATCCAGCATTGAAGCAGAGTTACTAGGCCTAGAATAATTTCTGTAGGTCAATCTTTAAAGTTCACCTATTATAGATTGCCCTGATTTGCTTTAATTTGGCACATACTTTGAAACAACCAGTGTATCCATGACAATCTTTTATGTAGTCTGTGTTTGAATATAAAAAAAACTGAAGGCAGGAACTTCCCTGGTTGTGCAGTGGTTAAGAATCCACCTCCCAAGGCAGGGGACACAGGTTAGAGCACTGGTCTGGGAAGCTCCCATGTGCTGTGGAGCAACTAAGCCCATGAGCCACAGCTACTGATCCTGCGTGCCTAGAGTCTGTGCTCTGCAACAAGAGAAGCCACTGCAATGAGAAGCCCACTCACCACAACAAAGAGTAGCCCCCGCTCACTGCAATGAGAGAAAGCCCGCGCGCGGCAACGAAGACCCAACACAGCCAAAAATAAAATAAGTAAATAAATAATTTTTTTTAAAAGTTTCTGCTTTAAAAAAAAAAAGTCTGAAGGCATTAGACACCACTACTGGATGGAGACACAGATAACTGATTACTTATGCTGTAGACCAGTGGTTGGCAAACAGTTTTTTGAGAAGTACAGATAAAAAGTGTTTAGGGTTTGTGAGCCATATTTTCTTTGCCACAACTATCCAACTCCACTGTTGTAGTGTAAAAACAATAAAAAGGGAATATGTGTGGCTGTGTCCCAATAAAACGTTATTAATGGACACTGATATTTGAATTTCGTATAATTTTTACGATTCATAAATATCAATCTCCTTTTGATTCATTTTCAACTATTTAAAATGTAAAATCCATTCTCAGCTTGCGAGCATATACACAGGTGATGCCTTGGATTTGATCCTCAGATTGTACTTTGCTGACAGTATAGACATATAGTATAAGTTACAGAGATATAAAAGCAGTTGAATAATTTAATATACACTTGAGATGATAATGTAAAATACAGATAATTTTCACCATTGTTTGAGTTAGTCAGAGATGGATTCTTGGAGAAAGTGAGATGGCACTTAAAGTCTAATTAGGAATAGAGGACAAGGAATCGGAAGGCAAGAGAGAGAGAAACAAGTTCTTAAGTGAAGTTTCAAAAGCAGAAATGAGTGAAGTATGTCTTGGTTATTTGGAACTTACCACTGATTTGGATTTTGACATTGCTTACTAATGATCTTCAGTTGTTATTCTACAAATTTCTATTTTTTAAGCTTATGCTGAGGGATAAAATGCTCATTTTAATGATTTAATATTAAATACAATGCTTCTAATATCTGATATAAGTATACTATCTATACTCAATATTCCAAAAATATCTAACTTCAATATTTATATTAAATATGGACATTTCATTTCATTTATAGAAATCGTTGGAGAACGTTATGTGCTTTTTAACCATGATTTGATTGCATCAAACTTTTATTTGTTTTTGCCTCTAAAATTTAAGAAAAAAACCCCATTTAAATCAAACATGCGAGTAAACTGTATGAAAGTAGTATCTCTTCTAAGGTAGAATTTTCTGGGACAAATAATCTCCGCTTGGCACTGGCTTCAAAGATACTGCATTTCTATTATAACTTCTAAGGTGAGACCACAAGTTAGCAAGAAGAAATCTCTCCTTGAGTATCATACATGCTGTATAAAAGCTGTGTGTGTTTAATCGTCCAAACCAAGCAATTTTATTGAAAGAAAAATACAACAGTTGTGTGGCAAAGATACAATTAATTAACCAATTAAGAGAAGTCTTTTCAAAAATTGAACATAGCATCATGGGAGCAAATCAAATCATGAATCTCCTCAAGATATTAGCATTTAAATTTGCATATTACAGATAGTCATGATGGAAGATTTTAATTCTCAAACAGGTCAAATTTCTTAGTGGAGGATATGGAAAATATTTTTTTAGAACCTAATAGCAACACTGATTTTGGTATTATAAAAATGGTTTGGTAGTACCATACTGAACAGTGTTCCCAGGCCGATATATATTGAAAGCAGAAAGAAAGCAAACTATTCATATTTTGAACAATATCACTAAAGAGTGATAATGGATGAAATCCCTGCTCTCAAAAAACATTTCATTTCAGTCAAGGCTGTGCACAACCATTAAATTGTCATGCCAGTTTCAAGCCATACAGCCTGATCCAAGAGTCTACACTCTTCACTGCTATGTAAAATATTCATTACTCAGGGGTAAGTTATACCAAGTTGTTCATCTATTGTAAATTTCCTACTGAAATATTCACATAGCAGACATTCTGGGTATTTGGCACAAACAGTATTGAATCTGATTAATTTTTGCTTCATTTACATTTTGAATTTTATTTACATTGAAGTAGAAGTATTTTGAAGTCGAAATAATATGGCAAGAATGTAAAAGTTGAAAAAATGGTCTTAGCAAAAAGAGCAAATAATAATGTGTTGAGAAGAGAAGAAGGATAATCTTGACATAACATTTTTCGGTCATTCAAATATTTTGCTGGGGGTAGGAAACATTCAGAATTCCATGATGGCTTAGTTGTCTTGGTGGTTTCAGAAAGCTCTCTCTAGTACTGGGGTTCTAAGTCATAGGATGCTGAAATAGCCTCTACTGGTGCCAAAGTGCTTATGAAACTATTACTAACTGGTGGCCATGCAGGTTTACTGGTTTATAAAAAGAAGCCCAGCTTGAGGCAAAGAATAAAGACATTTTAAAATTTTGTTTTTTAATACTAATGTAGGTATCAATGTACCAGCCTGAATGATTTTTCTTATTTACCTTCTTATACAAATATATTGCTTTCTCAAGAAAATTATACTCTAAAATACTAATTTCATTTTGCTCGCACACTCCACATGTAGTAAGTATTTATTCATTCAAGCATACATTAATGATTCATTCCCTCAACAATATGTGCTTCAGTGCTGTCTATGAATGTATCTGACTGATATATCTGAATGAATTTAAATTACAGAAGAATGACCCCATATAATTATGAACAACAATTCGAAACCATTCTGGGATTATTTTTCAAGTCTGCTAGCTTTCTGGATAGGACTTCAGAGAGGTGCCTACATTTTAAATGAGTCCTATATTCCTCCATATTCAATGCTGCATACTGTCTTTTTTTAATTTTATTTTTATTGAGATATAATTGATATATAACATTGTATAAGTTTAAGATATACAATGTGTTGATTTGATACATGTATATATGGAAGTATGATTAACATTGTAGCATTAGCTCCAACATGTCACATAATTATCATTTCCTTTTTTTGTGTTGGGAACAATTAAGATCTAATCTCTTAGCAACTTTGAAGTTTATAATACATATTGTTATTGTAATCACTGTGCTG
>NW_020173488.1:904465-930799 GCF_003031525.2 Neophocaena asiaeorientalis asiaeorientalis | reverse complement strand
TTCTACTGTGTTTTTATGAGTTTGGGTTTTTTATATTCCACAAATAAGTGATATCATACGGTGTTTGTCTTTCTCTTTCTTTCTTAAATCACTTCGTAATGTCTGTCCTCAGTCTTTACTTCTCCCAATATATTAGGTACTATATAAAACCTGAATATAATTATTACATTATATATTATGTTATATAATTATATATTTTTATAAAATACGTTATATAATTATATATAGAATATGAAAATTAGTTCATTCTGAAGTACTAGATTGTTCATCTTCTGTTCCATTTAAGTACATTTTAGAAAGTTTTCTAACAGCCACACCTTTTCTGAAAATGCTCTAAACATGCAATTTTCATGAGTACTCTGAAGAGACCTCTCTGATGTGTCTAATTGAGTGCCAAGTGGGCATGAACTGGGTCTAATCGTTCTTTATAGCATTGAGTGCATTGTTGATGCTCAAAGCATCTTTAAATGATGATAACAGTAACAATGTTCCCTGGCCTCCTGATCGAATGTTCCCTCCCTTGATATTTTATCTCTTCTGGGTGCATTACAAGACCCAGTCTCACAGTCCAAATTGCTTGGATCGTGGTTCTTTGTTTCCATACTTTGGCATTGTTCTTCCACTCTCTTTATTGGTATTTTGGCAATTCTTCCACTCGAGATGTGGGAATTGGCTTGTTTCTATGTCCTTCTTAACCTGTGAAAAAATACCTCACGGCAAACCCAACAGGAAGTTCTTAATTTCTATTATTTTGATGAGGAAATTCATAATTTGAAGTAAAAAGGTAGGTTTTCCTTTTCTCAAAGGAGATAAAAAGTCACCAGATGAAACCTTGAGGTTTTATTCAGCTCTAGTGTCTTGAGATGTTATTTAGTTTCTGTGCCCAGCATTATAAACCACAGAGACATTTATCTTTGCATTCTAATAGATCAGCAGAAAGCTGAAGGGAAGCTTTTACATGATTGCAAATTCCCAATAGTTTCACCATGATAAACCTTTGTCCACCAAAAATCTCTGTTGCTTTCTTCCACAATTTAAAATTGGTTGTATTATCTAATTTATGCAGTGGCTCTTGAGCTGTGGCAGTGGCACTAATTATTTTATTTTATTACTTAAGAATAATAATATAATATCTGATATTCCTAGAAAGCTCATTTTTATTTTTAAATTAAAATATTTTCTTTTTCATTTTATATATTATAAATATATATCTTTTGGAAAACATAAAAAATAATATATAAGTATATATGTATCACAAATAACACATGTACACCCCTCCCACCAAAGTTCTAGTAATAAAAGTCTTCTAATACTTCCATATTTATGTCATAGAACTCAGTCTTCTAATCATATTAGAACAAAAACACTCCATGAACTTAACTTGTAGATCTATAACAAGGCCTGTATGTGGATTAAGAAAAATGAGGCCTTATCTTATTCTGTGTAGATGGTTGAATAATGTTTTTCATACTGTGTAAAGCATTGTTAGAGTTACTGGTATTTAGTTTGTTCCCAGGATTCACAAACGCAAATATTGTCATCAGTCTCCTGACATCTTTTTAGGTAATGGGAAAAATTAATATGCAGAGAATACATTTAGTGAAGTGAAACTATTATTTCTGGCAAGTACTTAAGCTCCAAGCCCTATTGTAATCCTTGGTGATATAAAAAGAAGAGAGTGGAAAACTAAGTTAGATTAATTGTAATAAGCATAACTAATATTTATTGAGTGTTACATTACAGACACAGAGCTTGGGCATATTACATCTCATTTAACCTTTGTAGCAACTATAGGAAGTGTTACTGTCACCATTTTACAGATAGAAAAACTAAGCATAGAGAGCTTTGTTGACTTGGGTAAGGTCATTTTGGTAACAGGAAATAAATGCAAGATTCTAATTCAGGTAGTTAGACTCAATGGTCCGTAGAAATGGTTTAAGTGATTTCCAATACCTAAAAATGCTTAGCAGTTTCCTTTGATTTTTTTCTGCAACATGTCTATACCAGTATTGGAATTCTCTGTATCTTACTCCTCTGATATCCGGATAAGTCCCAGGTAACTCACTCAGGGTAACAGCAAGCCAAAAGGCATTTACCCTAAAAAAAGATAGTTCGTTCTCATTCTGCTATTACTGATGCACCAAGTCTTGGTGTCCAAATAGTATCTTTGCATATGACACCTCCTTTTCTGTGTTCTTTTTATGTGAATATAGATGTAGAAAAGGAAAATGCTAGATAATGGGCTGGAACAGAAAGACATGGGGTGTCTTAAGCTGTTCCAAATGACCAATAACTATTACAAATTTCATGCATTGATTGAGTCAATAAATATTTATTGAATTTCAGCTAAGATTTGAAGTCTGGAGTAGATGCTATGGCACATAAGTAAGAAATACATGGGTGAAGTAATTGAGCAAAAATATAAGCAGTTATCCTACACAATGGTACCAAATACATCAATTTTATTACACATTCCTTTTTCGAGATACGGTAAAAATAAATAAATAAATAAACAAATTTAAATTCTGGTTTCCCAAAGCATCAGAAACATTTGTAAATTATTTCTCTTATTTTCTTATTATTGTCATATTATTATTTAAACTGTGTATTTGATCATGGGGAGTAGATATGATCCATTTATTTTAATTTTCAATAAAACATCTTACAGAATTTTTCTCACTTCAATTCAGAGACTGTTTCCATTGATCCAGTGTTAACAACTAAATCAGGGCAATCTGGTATATATATTTGGTTACAGAGCTTTTTGGCTCTCTCCACAGGCATACTGCACTGCAGTCTTCCTGAAATATTCCATTTGAATAACTAAGAAGAAAAAGTAAGTGGGGTCTGGGAAGAATCCAGTTCAATATAGGTTACCAGTTTTTTCTTCTTATGAGAGCAACCCACCGTTAAGCCTGATTGCAAAGGAGAGAATTAGAAGTGTCAAAGGAACATCATAGAATATATACAGATGAGTCAATCTTGACTCCAATGAAAATCATAATCTAATTTGGGCAATAGGAAGCCACAAATTAAAAAGACAAACTTTTTTTTTCATTTTTGGAGGAATCAAGTTTACACTATATTGATTTCATTCAGTCTCTGCCCTTATGCTATCATGCTTCTTATGCCACAAGGCTGCCTGAGTAATAGGGCTGAAGGAGAATTTTCAGATATGCGATATTATTTTAATATTTTGCCTGCAAAAATAAAGTCACAAACCACAATTCAGGGAATGACTGTTATAATACCTATATCTCCTAGATCCATTCTTTCTCTAAACAAACTTGTGAGGGCTTATCTATATTTGGAGTTGAATTAGAAGATTTGAGAGACAGTTGGAAGTAACAGATAAAAAGTGCTAGACTTAAGAAACCTCATTGCTTGGAATGCTTAGCTCTCTTCCACACTTGAGAAGAAAATCAACTCCCTATTTCTGTGATAGAGTCTTAGGAAAAGTATAGTTTCTTTCATAATTTTCATTTGTGAAACCTAATAAAATATCTTATTAGAACATTTAATGGAGTTGAAGACTCCTAAATTTAATTTGAGGTCTGAAAGAGAGAAACCATTAACAGCAGTATAGCATTCAGAGACTCAGCAGGAAACATAAAAATGGATTAAGGGGTTAATGAAATTACATAGTCAGAAGTTCCTATGGAAAGATTAGATGATTTGCCCTAAGGTCAGTGTCCATAGCAAGGGATCAGTGACTACTCTAGAGTTGCGAAAATGGAGAAATGAGAGAATGAGGGTGAGTACCACATGACTGAACTCACAGGGAAGGAATTTAGTGAAACAGTTTCAGTAGTCATCATGCAACATTTTGTATGGGAAACCTAATCCAACAAAATTACTTCGGAGACATCATCTTCAAAGGATTAACAATATATGGCAATTTTGCTTTCAGGAATCATCTCAAAATACTCCTTATGAAATAAATTATAGAATACACAAATAAGTGGAAAGATAGCTCATGGATTGAAAGAATTAATATAGTTAAAATGCCCACACTACTCAAAGCCATCTTGGAATTATGATAAGAATTTAACACAATACCTTTTATAATTCCAACTCCTTTTTTTAAGAAATAGAAAAAACAGTCCTAAAATTTATATAGAACCACAGAAGATCCTGAATAGCCAAAGTAATCTTGAGAAAGAGGAACAAAGCTGGAAGCATCACACTTCCTGGTTTTAAATTATCCTACAAAGCTGTAGTAATCAAAACAGTATGGTACTGACATAAAAATATACACACAGACCAATGGAACAGAATTAAGAGCCCAGAAATAAACCCCACACATATGGTCAACTAATAGTCTGCAAGGGAGACAAGAATACTCAATGGGGAAATGATAGTCTCTTTAATAAATGCTGTTGGGAAAACTGAATATCCACGTGCAAAAGAATGAATTTGTACCCTTATCTTAAATGACTTAAAAGTTAACTTGAATTGGATTAAAAACTTAAACCTGAAACCATAAAGCTACTAGAAGAAAACATAGGGAAAAAGCTCTTGGCAATAATCTTTCAGATATGACATTAAAAGTACAAACAATAAAAGTGAAAATTAGTATATGGGAGTACTTCAAACTAAAAAGTTTCTGCATAGCAAGAGAAAGAATCAGCAAAATGGAAGGCAATGTACAGAATGGGAGAAAATAATTGCAAATCGTATATATGATAGAGGGTTAATATCCAAAATATATAAGGAACCTATACAATTCAATAGAGAAAATCTCCAACTTAAAAATGGGAAAAAGACCAGAATAGGCATTTTAAAAAATAATAATAAACACTTATTGAATATGTACTATGTACCAAAAGCTGTTCCAGGTACTTTGCATGTAGTATAACTCATTGAATCTTTTTTTTTAACATCTTTATTGGAGTATAATTGCTTTACAATGGTGTGTTAGTTTCTGCTTTATAACAAAGTGAATCAGTTATACATATACATATGTTCCCATATCTCTTCCCTCTTGCATCTCCTTCCCTCCCACCCTCCCTATCCCACCCCTCTAGGTGCTCACAAAGCACCAAGCTGATCTCCCTGTGCTATGCGGCTGCTTCCCACTAGCTATCTATTTTACGTTTGGTAGTGTATATAGGTCCATGCCACTCTCTCACTTTATCACAACTTACCCTTCCCCCTCCCCGTATCCTCTAGTCCATTCTCTAGTAGGTCTGTGTCTTTATTCCCATCTTACCCCTAGGTTCTTCATGGCATTTTTTTTTCTTATATTCCATATATATTTGGTAAAGTAGCAGGATACAAAATTAATGCACAGAAATCTCTGGCATTCCTATACACTAATGATGAAAAATCTGAAAGTGAAATCAAGAAAACAGTCCCATTTACCATTGCAACAAAAAGAATGAATAGGCTTTTTGTTTGTTTGTTTTTGCGGTACGTGAGCCTCTCACTGTTGTGGCCTTTCCTGTTGCGGAGCACAGGCTCAGGACGCGCAGGCTCAGCGGCCATGGCTCATGGGCCTAGCCGCTCCGCGGCATGTGGGATCTTCCTGGACCGGGACACGAACCCGTGTCCCCTGCATCGGCAGGCAGACTCTCAACCACTGCGCCACCAGGGAAGCCCAGGCATTTTTTTAAGAAGACGAACAAATAGCCAAAAGTACATGAATAAGTACTCAACGTCACTAATCATCAGGAAAATGCAAATCAAAACCACAAGGAGATATCACCTAACATTGTAGAATGGTTATTACTGAAAAGATAAGAGATAAATGTTGGCAAGGATATATAAAAAAGGGAATCTTTGTTCACTTTTAGTAGGAATGTAAATTGGTACAGTCATTATGGAAAACAGTATGGAAGTTCCTCAAAAAATTAAAAGTAGAACTACTATGTGATCTAGTAATCCACTTCTGGGTATATATCCAAATAAATCAAATCACTATTTTGAAAAGCTAACTACCCACCCCTGTTCACTGCAGCATTACTGACAATTGCCAATACATGGAAAGAACGTAGTGTCACAGTTGTATGAATGAATGGATAAAGAAACACACACACACACACACACACACACAGGAATATTATTCAGCCCTTATAAAAGAAGGAAATCCTGCTATTTGCAACAACATAGATGGATTTTGAGTGCATTATGCTAAGTGAAATAAATCAGAGAGACAGACTCTGTATGATCTCACTTATATGTACATTGTAGACCATCAAACAAACAAAAAGTAAACTCATAGAAACAGAGAGTAGATTACTGGTTGGCCAGGGTGGAGAATGAGTGAATGCAGTCAGTGTGTACAGATTCCAGTGTTCTGGGCATGTAATGAACAACATGGTAACCATAGTTGAAGTACAGTATTGTATACTTGAAAGTTGTTAAGAGAGTAGATCTTAAAAGTTTTCACCATAAAACTAAAGGTAACTGTGTGAGTTGATGAATCTGTTATTAACTAACTTCACTGTAGTAATCATTTCCTAATATCAAATCATGATATTGTATACCTTAAACTTACACAGTCTTATATGTCAGTAATATCTCAATAAAGCTGGAAAAATAAGCAACAGAAAAACAACTTCATGTTATCAGAAGTGCATATACAGTTTCCATGTAATTATTTACATGAAAATTCATGTCATGACACTAGTTTCCTATACTAGAAAAATACTGATGATAAATAAATGGTTATTGGTGGTTTGGTGTAAATGATTCAAAGCTGTGAGGAAAACCTGAAAGCTATTTCTAATGATAGTGGCCTTCCGTGAAAAGTATTCTATTTAAGTTCTATAAAATGTAATGCCAGAAAAATGACAAAAAAGAGCTATCTAGCTATTCCTAAATGTCATGACAGGGAATAACTCTGAGTTTTCCGATCATCACCGTTTAAGGTTTTCACAGAGTATGTAGGCTGTACATTTATCAACTCACAGGAACATAAATGGTAAAGAGACAGGTTTCTCCCTGTGTGAGAGAGTTAATCATCTCCCATTTTAGTTTAGTATGTACCATCTAGAAGATGAATCTCCACACAAGATCTAATGAAAATATTCAGGGGCCATTCTTTATGTATTCTTTCATTTGTCTACCTATGTATCATTTTTTGTTATTGTGAAAAGCCAGTTTCTATTTTAAACCACAAAAGCAAAAAAAGAAAACATTACAAAAGTTTTGTGTCATCTGTAGTTCCTCTACCTAGTGTTTATTGCTGAGTGTATTTTGGTGAAGAACTTGGACTTGAGAGGCTAGCCAGCTCTAGACCTTATTCTTTCTTCACTGATGTCTTAAAGTGTAACTTTGGAAAGATAGTGTAACCTCTGTACCACTCAGTTTACTTACATGTAAAACATATGGAATACTAAGAATAATTATATATAATATCTGTCTCACAAGTTTGTCGTAGTAAGTAAAATAACATATCCAAAAAGCATTGTATAGATGCTAGCATATAGTAGGAACTCAAAAACATAAGCTTTTATTCTATTGGGTTGGCCAAAAATTTCATTTGGGTTTTTCTGTAACATCTTATGGAAATTTATTGCAATAACTTCATTATAATAACTTCTGTTTCATTCAACATAAAATGATATCAGTAAAAAAGGTGAGTACCATAAATCTCATGTCACTGTATATTCATTTTAAAGGTCTATAGAATTCTGTGGCTGAATAATCATTTAACCATACTTCTATAGAGGAATAATTCAATTGTTTCTTTTTGTTATTACTACAAGTAAAACATCACTGTTTAAATAAAACTGCATAGCAAAACATTTATATACTGTCAAGAGTATTTGCCTAATGTAGAAATTCAGAAATCATATGACAGTTAAAAATGTAAACAAAATATTGCCAGATACTTCCAAATTTCCTTGCATAAAGTTTGTAACTACTTATGCTTTCACTAATGGCCCTTGAATATGCCAGATTCCCTGGTACTTCATATAAGGAAGTTGTGCTTTTTCCTTCCATTGCACTCTCTTAGCCAGAAAGACATTTAATCTTCTCCTACATGTGCACTTCAGCGGTGATGAAGGTGGTGTCCAGCAGCTTGGCCATTGAAAGTATATACATTTTCCTTTTTTATTAGTTATTTGTCAGAGATGGCAGTAAGTACAGACCTATCAATAATTACTTTAAATGTCAATGGACTAAATGCTCCAGTGAAAAGACATCAGGAGGCCTGATTGGAAAAAAAAAAAAAACAAGAACCTGCTCTGTGCTACCTAAAAGAGACTCACTTCAGGGCAAAAGACACATACAGACTGAAAGGGAATGGAAAAAGCTATTTCATGCAAATGGAAACAAAAGTAGGGGTAGCAACACTCAAATCAGACAAAATAAACTTTAAAACAAAGGCTACAGAATAAAAGAAGGGCATTATATACTCATAAAGGGGTCAATACAAGAGGAGGATATTACAGTCATTAACATATATGCATCCAATGCATGAACACCTAAATATATAAAGCAAATACTAACAGATATAAAGAGAGAAACTAACAATAATACATTAATAGTAGGAGACTTTGACACCCAAATGGCATCGATAGACAAGATCATACAGACAGAAAATTAATAAGGCAACAGAGGTCCCAAATGACACAATAGACCATTTGACCTTAATTTATATCTACAGGACACTACATTCAAAAAAAAGCAGAATACACATTATTTTTAAGTGTGCATGGAACATTCTTCAGGATAGATCACATACTAGGTCATGAAACAAGCCTCAACAAATTTAAGAGGGTAGAAATTATATTAAGTATCTTTTCTAACCACAGTGATATGAAACTAGAAATCAACTACAGAAAGAAAAAAGGGAAAAGAACAAACAAGTGGAGAATAAAAAAAAAAAATGCTCCTAAAAAAAAAGCCAATGGGTCAATAATGAAATCAAAGAGGAATTCAGAAAACAGCTTGAGACAAATAAAAATGAAAACACAACTTTCCAAAATCTATGGGATGCAGCAAAAGCAATTCTAAGAGGGAAGTTCATAGTGATATAGGCATTCCTCAAGAAACAAGAAAAATCTCAAATAAATAACATAGCCTACACCTAAAACAATTAGAAAAAAAAGAACATACAAAGCACAAAGTCAGCAGAAGGAAGGAACTAATAAAGATCAGAGAGGAAATAAATAATATAGAGATAAAAATAGAAAAAAGCAATGAAGGCAAAAGCATTTTTTGAAAAGTTAAACAAAAGGTGATAAACCTTTAGGCAGGTTTACCAAGAAGAGAGGACCCAAATAAAATAAGAAATGAAAAAGGAGAATTAACAACCAATACCACGCCACAGAAATACAAAAAAAAAAAAAAAAAATCAGAAGAGAATACTAAGAACAGTTATATGCCAATATATTGGACAACCTGCAAGATTAATATACAGAAATTTGTTGTATTTCTATACACTAATAATAAAATAACAGAAGGAGAAAGTAAAAAAAATACATATCTTGTTTAAAATCACATCAAAAAATAAAATACCTAGGAATAAACTTAACCTAGGAGGTGAACGATCTGCACTCTGAAAGTATAAAACACTAGTAAGGAAATTGAAGGTGATTCAAAAAATGGAAAGATATCGTGTGCTCTTAAACTGGAAGGATTAATATTATTAAACTTGACATACTACCCAAAGCAATCTACAGATTTAATATAATCCCTATCAAAAGACCCATGACATTTTTCACAGAACTGGAATAAATAATCCTAAAATTTATAGGGAACTACAAAAGACCCTGAATTGTCAAAGAAATCATGAGAAAGAAAGAACAAAGCGGGAGGTATAACCCTCTCAGACTTCAGACTATTCTACAAAGCTACAGTAATCAAAACAGCATGGTGTTGACCCAAAAACAGACACATAAATCAATGGAATGGAATAGAAAGCACAGAAATAAACCCATGAACCTATGGTCAATAAATCTATAAAGGAGGCAAGAATATACAATGGAGAAGAGACAGTCTCTTCAGTGAGTATGCAGGGAAAACTGGACAGCCATATGTAAAACAATGAGATTAGAACATTTCCTCACACTATACACAAAAACTCAAAATGGTTTAAAGAACTAATTATAAGACATGAAACCATAAAACTCATAAAAGACAACATAGGCAGAACACTTTGACATAAATCATAGCAATATTTTCTTGGATCAGTCTCCTAAGGCCAAAGAAATAAAAGCAAAAATAAACAGATGAGACGTCAGTAAGCGTAAAAGCTTTTGCACGACAAAGGAAACCATCAACAAAATGAAAAGATGAGGGCTTCCCTGGTGGTGCAGTGGTTGAGAGTCCGCCTGCCAATGCAGGGGACACGGGTTCGTGCCCCGGTCCGGGAAGATCCCACATGCCGCAGAGTGGCTGGGCTCGTGAGCCATGGCCGCTGAGCCTGCGCGTCTGGAGCCTGTGCTCCGCAATGGGAGAGGCCACAACAGTGAGAGGCCCGTGTACCGCAAAAAAAAAAAAAAAGAAAAGACGACCTATGCATGGAATGGGAGAAAATATTTGTAAATCATTTGACCAACAAGGGGTTAATATCCAAAATATGCAAACAGCTCATACAACTTAATATCAAAAAACCAAGCAGACCAATCAAAACGTGAGCACACATTTTTCCAAAGTCATTTTGAACAGACATTTTTCCAAAGAATACATACAGATGGCTAACAGGCACATAAAAAATGCTCAGCATCACTAATTATTATAGAAATATAAATCAAAACCACAATGAGGTATCACCTCACACCTGTCAGAATGGCTATCATCAAAAAGTCTACAAAGAAATATTGGCAAGGATGTGGAAAAAAGGGAACCCTCCTACACTGTTGGGTGGAATGTAAATTTCTGCAGTCACCATGGAAAACAGTATGAAGGCTCCTTAAAAACTAAAAATAGTACTACCATATGATCTAGCAACTCCATTCCTAGCTATATATCCAGATAAAACAAAAACACTAATTCATAAAGATACATGCACCTCAATATTCATAGAAGCACTATTTACAATAGCCAAGACATGGAAGCAACCCAGGTGCCCATCAACAAATGAGTGGTTTAAGAGGATGTGGTATATCTATATGCAATGGAATATTACTGTCATAAAAAAAGATGAAATACTGCCTGCCACTTGTAGCAACGTGGATGGACCAAGAGAGTATTATGCCTAGTGAAAATGTCAAAGTCCAATATTATATATTGCTTATATGTGGAATCTTAATAATAATATAAATGAATGTATGTACAAAACATACAGACGCACAGATGGAAGAAACAAACTTGTGGTAACCAAAGGGTAGAGGGAAGAGGGGAGGGACAAATTAGGGGTATGGGATTAACAAATGCAAACTACTATATATAAAATAGATAAGCCACAAGGGTATACCATAGAACACAAGGAATTATACCCATTATCTTGTAATAACCTGTAACGGAATATAATCTGCAAAAATACTGAATCACTATGCTGTACACTTGAAACTAACACAATATTGTAAAACAACTGTACTTCAATTTTAAAAAAAAGTGTGGTCCAATGGCTTAAACTAAGGTCAGGAAAAACACAGCAAGGACAAAGAATAAAATACAAGTTAATATTCCAGTAAAATATTATACCAATTATAAACTAGTTAGGTTAGAGAGCTACTGGAACTCTGCCATTATTGATTTTAATGTTATTTCATTGTTGTCCTGGTTTGAAAAGCTTAATAAACTCATTCCACTCCACTGTATTCTTACTGATTTTTGTCTACACTTTTCTATTAGTCATTGAGAGAAGTGTATTTACATGTTCAAATGTGATTGGGATTGGTATATTTTACCTTTTTTCTATGAATTATTAATTTTTGTATTCTGTAAGATATTAAATACATAGAAATTTAGAGGTATATATCCTCAATAAATTGATTATTCTATTATTTCAAAAATGTTTCTCTTTATCTCTTTAACCTTCTGCATTTCTTCACTTTGAAATCTACTCTGTCTGATAATAATATA
Source organism: Neophocaena asiaeorientalis asiaeorientalis (assembly GCF_003031525.2). Classification (NCBI taxonomy): domain Eukaryota; kingdom Metazoa; phylum Chordata; class Mammalia; order Artiodactyla; family Phocoenidae; genus Neophocaena; species Neophocaena asiaeorientalis. Next base: position 918,817 of record NW_020173488.1, on the reverse strand, counting down.
ACTACGTTGCTTTTTTTATTAGTAGTAGTAGTATTTGCAAGGTGTATCTTTTCCCCCACCTATTTACTTTAACTTCCTCTCATATCTAAATTAAATTTCATTTAAACAATATATGGTAGGACCTCTGATATATTCATGTAAGCTAACCATCTTCATCTTCTAATTTTTGTGTTTAATTTATTTAGATCAGTTGATATTATGAATATCGTTGGCTGTTTGATTTTAGTTCTTCCCACAGATTCTTTGATATTTTGTTTTTCTTGCTTTCATTCTTTTGCATTATTAAAGTATAATTGTTTTTTTTTTGTTTGTTTTGTTTTTGGTTTTTTTGCGGTACATGGGCCTCTCACTGTTGTGGCCTCTCCCGTTGCGGAGCACAGGCTCCGGATGCGCAGGCTCAGCGGCCATGGCTCACGAGCCCAGCCGCTCCACGGCATGTGGGATCTTCCCGGACCGGGGCACGAACCCGTGTCCCCTGCATCGGCAGGCAGACTCTCAGCCACTGTGCCACCAGGGAAGCCCATAATTGTGTTTTATTTTGTTACTTCCACTAACATTTTAGCCATATGTGTCTTATTATTTTTAGTGGATATTTTATGTTACAATATGCACCCTTAATATATCACATCCCACTTTGTCACACTGTTCATAAACAGCATAAAAATTTTGCAGTAATTGTATTTATATACCTTCACTCTCTGTGCTATTGTGGTTATATATATTTACTTGTACATATTTTAAAACTATTATATATTGTAATTATATGTGCTTTAAGCAGTCAATAGTCTTTAAATAAAGTTAAATGTGATATTGTACATTTGTTCACAATTTTCTCACAATTTTTTTTTTAACTCTATGGTGTTATCTTTCCTTCTTGCATGCACATACAGTATTATTTTTATTCAGTAAGCATTTTCTTTAGTATTTATTGGACTATGAATTTCCTGTAGTGTATTATTTTAGTTCTTGTCTGAAAATGTTTTCGTATTGTCTTCATATTCGATGATATTTTCATTGGGTATTGAATTCAAGGTTGACTTTTGTTTGATTGTCTGTTTTTAGTCCCCCCTGCAATTTAATTATATTATTCTATTACTTTCTGGTTTCTGGAGGAATATTCATTTTTACCGTTGTGATTTCGCTGAAACGCTATTTTTCTATATCTGATATTAAATATTTCTCTTTATCTTGAGTCTGACTGTACTATGCCTAGAAAGGGTGTGTGTGTGTGTGTGTGTGTGTGTGTGTGTGTGTCTTTATGTTTCTTTTTTTATTAAGCATTCTTGATGTTTATATGATTTTGGGGTCTGTGCTTAGAAAACTTAGTCAATTGTATGCAGTTTTCATCCATTACCTTCTCACATATTTCTTTTGCCTCTTTTCACACTCCTCTCCTTATTTCATTCCAATTATTCAATTTCATAATTTGATGTTATTTTGCATGTCTATGATGCTTTACTCCTTTGTTTCTTTTTTCCTCTGTGCTTTAGTTTGTATTCTTTCCACTGGCCTGCCATCACATATAGTTTTCAGTTTGTTGTTAAACACAAAAAAGGAAAGGTTTTTATTTTTCTTTTCAGAAATTAAATTCTAGAATTTCAGACACTTGAATTCTAGAAGTTTGTTTTTATATTTTTATTACTGTGTTGAAATCATCCATCTTTTGCCATATTTTTCTCTAAATTCTTTAACATGTTTAGCATAATTATTTTAAAGTCTGTGTCTGCTAATTGTAACATTTATTAGATACTTGTGTATCTGATTCTAGTGGCTACTTTATTCTCTTGTTTATGGATCATATTTGCCTGTTTCTTCATATGTCTAATAAATTATGGTGATTGATGAACATCCTGAAAGACACTTTGAGTAATACTAGATTATGTTACCTAGATTGTTATTTTCTTTTTATAAAATATTGTCTTGCTATGGAATGAAATTAAAGAAATTTGTTCCTGTAAAATCTTGATTTTGACTACATTCAGGTGGATCAATCTTGGTTTTGCCATTATTCCTACAGTAATCCTTAATTCTAGCCATGGTTCCAGAACCACAGAAAGCAGTACCGTCACTAAGAGCCTCCTCTCTGGCTATGATTGAGTATCTCAGCATTGTGTGATCTCTGAACTTCCTATTCAGTTGAGAAGCCCCAAGCAGCTGTCCTCTACTGTATTTTCTGGATTCTTGCTCTGCTTTTTGCAAGCTTAGGGTATGCCAATATGTGAGGAAAACCTCTGTGAAACATAAAAACTCAAGCTTTCCTAGAATTTGAATAATTTTTTAAAGCTATGTTGTTGGAGGGATAGATTTAAGCTTATAGTCAATGTTATTTACATTTCACATAAAATTAAATTCCATTTGTAAAAGACATTAAAAGAGGAATATCATGTTTGCAATAATATAAAATAATGTGAATTTCAGGTAATAAAATAGAATGTTTTTGAGAGCATATTAGAGGTAAAAAGGTACATAAAATTGATGAAGAATAATGGAGTATATATTAATGATGTTCTAAATGAAAAATCCAAAGCTCTGGTTTTAATATTGGAAGAAATAGTCTTTGATTTTGACTTCAGAATAAATGTATTTAACGTTACGTAAACTTGATCCAAAAATTCTCTCTCTGTATAATAATGACTAACTCTTAGCTAAGATTTTTTATCTCATGAGAATATGTGTAACAAAAACTGGGTCATTGGTGTTGAAGAGTTCTTGAAGTTGCTTTGTGACAAGACAAGGGAAAAATGTTGAATGAAATAAAACGTCAGATAGGAAGCTTAGGTTTGTATTTCCCTCTCAGACAGGCATATATCAATACCTTCTCTAGTTTAAAATATACAAAGTGAAATTGTACCGATTTTTTGTTGTTGTTCCTGTAGGAATGGCAATGCTAAGAAGAGTGAAAAAAGAATGAGGTAGAAATGTTTCTTGAGGCACACAGTATACTGAGATTTTTCTTTTGTACTTTTGAATTCTCTTGTATTCTTTATGCAGCAAGACTGTGTTCTACTAAAATCTTTGTGAAGTAACAATTAAAAAGCATTACATACAAATATTATGAAATATATTTGTTTTGATTCATTTTGTGCCATTTTCTACCTTTGTTTTTTTTTTTTTTTTTTTTGGTATTCTGACTAGGTTTAAAAAAATGTCTTATTCTATTAAGTTGGGAAGAATCTCTGCTTTCCAAAGTGAATTAACTTCAAGGAGTTTGTACATGGTTGTGTCCAAAACTTACAATGTGATATAAAAGTAAAACATTTAAATTTCAGTATCTTATAATTTAGTATAATTTGTGATGCCTCAAAGCATTGCCTAAACCTTAATAGAGAATAAGTCTTTATGACTTTTTTCAGTTGAATGCTTCTAAGCAGGCGAAAATGAGGAATCATTATATGCACTGGTGGAAGTATGCTTTTAAGCTGCAGTTTTGTTTAATTCCTGTCACCTTACTCATGACAGCTATAACAAATAAAGAAACTGAGGATGAATTCATAGGGATAATTAAGCAGTGTTGATCTTAGGACAGTTGTCTTTTCAGTGAAACACTGATTGCATTGTTCATAACAAAACTATCTCTGCATGACAGAGCTAATTAGTGACCATCTGAACTTACTTAGCCAAATGAAAAAAGCAATTAAAAACACCGTCATCACTGGATCTACCATTGAACAGCTGGTTATGTTGATAAGCAAGCCAGCAAGTTAAAGCTGCTTTAGAACACAATGGAACATAATCTGCTTTCTCAGTAGTAATTAGAGAGCAATAAGAGAATATGAGATTACTGTTGAGAAACTGTAATTGTGATGCAAACAACTTTTAAAATACATTTTCCTCCTGAATTGACATAAGAATAATAGGTGAAAAAAATTTTTTTTTTTTTTTTTGCGATACGCAGGCCTCTCACTGTTGTGGCCTCTCCCGTTGTGGAGCCCAAGCTCCAGACGCGCAGGCTCAGCGGCCATGGCTCATGGGCCCAGTAACTCCGCGGCATGTGGGATCTTCCCGGACCGGGGCACGAACCTGTGTCCCTTGCATCGGCAAGCGGACTCTCAACCACTGCGCCACCAGGGAAGCCCCAATAGATGAAAATTTTTATGTTTTTTGAAATATTTTATATTCCTATGGAATTTACAGATCATATTATGGGCCATCAATTAGCCATCTCTCTAAGACAGGATAAATTTTTATGACATTGCAGTTTGATTTAACAGAGCTTACTTATTCAATAAACAAATATATATTGATCACTTACTGTGTGCTAGGGTTATAGTAAGCAATAGAAATAGTAATCAAAACTACAGACAAAATTTTTGCTCTTATGGAGTTTTCTCTTTGTTAGGATAGACCAGGGATTGGCAGAAATTTCTGTAGAAATATTTTTTTTCTGTGGAGATATTTTATTTCTGTAGAAATATTTTAGACTTTGCAGGCAATGTGGTCTATGTCACAATTACTCATCTCTGCAATTAGAATGCAAAAGCAGCCAGAGAGGATACATACATGAATGTAATTCCTGTTCCAATAAAATTTTATTTACAAAAACAGATGGAGGGCCAGATTGGGTCTGTGCACCATAGTTTTCCCACCCCTAACATAGACAATAAACCAGAGAAATAAGTACTAATAAACTATAAGTGGTAGAACATAAGTGGTATGGAAAATAATAAAGCAGAGGAAGGAGATAGAGAGTTAGGACTAGGAGAAATTATATTAAATCCAGGGGTCAGGATTTATGAAATTCTCTCCATGAGAGTGGAAATTGAGTAAAGAGCTGAAAAAAGAAAGGACGTAAATTATGTGTTTATCTGGGTGGAAGGAAGAGCCTTGCAAAATCCCTGAGGTTAGAGCATGGAGGGTCTGACAGAAAGAGTGGAAAGATGAGTGAGTCAGTGAGATGTGCAGGGCTGGATTTGGTCAGAGACATAGGAAGCCACATCACATGTGGCCGTGTGCTCCATAGAGAAGGTCTGGCTTTGAGTCACATGGAAAGCATTGTGGAGCAGGACAGTGATAATGTGATCTGTTTTAGATTTTAATAGGCTCACTACAGCTACCATGTCAAGAAATGATCTGGGATAGGCTTTTACAGAGGCAGAATGGTCAGTAAGATCTCTTTAAACTTGTTAAAGAAATTGTCTTTTAATTAAGCAATTCTTTTGGGTAAAATATTCATCACCCAATGAAATGAATTTAACAAAATGTGTACAATACTTCTATATGTCAGGAACTCTGCTAATTCCTGTTGTTGCAGTCAAACAGGACACTACTTTTCTCTCTGTATCTGTTTTTGGCAGCTAAGTATTTGATCCTCTTTCTTTGTAAAAGTATGTTCTTTTTTTTTTCTTGGTTTGTTAAAACAAAAATAAAAATTGTGATGACTTGTCACTTTGACATTAGATTTACTCTTCTTCAATAACAAGATACTAAAACAGCAGAAATGCATTAGCAGAATATATCTCATCCTTCTGTGACTTCACCATCATCTCTTTGTTAAGAACTGTACATCTATTGACAGTATGGTACGTGTCAATCACAGAGGAGTAAATAAAGGAGTCCAGAAGTTGGTGTTCTGATGGTGAGGTGACAAAGACTTAAAGTGACTGACTCTTGGCAATTTCACCTATTTCTTCATTTGGGTGGGTTTTATGGTTTCAGCTGAACTGCAAGACCCTCATTCAAAAAGGATCAGCCTTTGTGGGCAGTGTAAGCATGAGATAAAAGCTCTTTCAGTTGCTAGTAAGCCAAGATAGGTTAGTGAGATCAGCTTTTGGCTGAACTTCAGACAAATAGTCTACATCATTGATTGGCATCATAAGCTAATAAAGGGACCATGGTTGTATGTTGCCAAGGAGTAGAGCAACATTTAGGGGAGAAACACATGCCTATACTTTAATCTAGTCCCCAAGACATTTTCCCAGTATCTCTTTGGACTAAGAACTAGGGCCATTTCCCTTACAAATTGAGGGTGATTATGTCAACCAGGGAATTTAGATGAAAATGCTAAGGTTTTGTAGGGATGTGTCGCTGTGGATTGCTTTAGTCTCCACCCACTTATTGTCTAATAATAATATTTCTCTTTTACTATGTATCCTATGATATTACACTGGTATTTAGTTTTTCCTATAGTATTTGAGTTTTATTATAAATGCTATTATTGTCATTGTTTTCCAATTAAAAGTATGTTTTTTAACTATAAAAGTTTATTGTCTTAACCTTTAAAACATTAAAATTATGAAGTATAACAATGGATAATATATTTTAAAATACATAACAAACACATAAGACTTGAAATAGAATTTATTGTGTAAATTATAAATAGCAAATAATAGAACTTGATTATTCAATCCTGATGTAATTAAAACTTCTGAAGGAGATTTAGCTGATTTATATATACATTTACATTTGGCTGTGTGTTTTTTAACCTAACCGTTTCTGAATGTCTTATGTATTTTAATCATTCTTTATAAGACTCTTGAATATTATACATCATTACTTTAACATTTTAGAGTGTTAAAATTAAATCTTAGGAGTGAGAAAGATTTAAGTGTCAAAATGTCAGACAGCCAAACATATTATTTAGTAGACTATTCTTGATTCTGTAATGAAACTTTTCTTTTTCCTGAAATACTTTGGTGAATGCAACATTTGGACTTTTTTGTTTATTTCTATTTAAATGTTTTTAACTTTGTAGATTTACAGATATTAAACTAGCCATTACACTAGTTTATTCTTTTCGCTATTTGACATTTATATCACAATTTCTCCTTAATAAATGCCCGTGTGTGTGTGTGTGTATCCAGTGTATAACCATGCCTAGTAACTCTGTCCTATATTCTTCCAGTGAATGCAGCAAATTTTTATTTTGCCTCCACTGTCCCAACCTTTGCCTACTCACTTTCCCTACTCTTTTCCTATGTTGCCCTGTCTTTCTGCCTACATACCTGCATGCATTTGTGCATGTCTGTACTCATGAAGTACTCTAAGAATTCAAGACAGGCATATGGGAATTAAAGCAAACCAACCATCCATAAAACAATAATAGAACAAGTAGTGAGTTACCTAAGATTTTACATTAAACTTGTGAAGAAAAATGTTTTAGATTTCTGGCCCAGTATGCTTGGAAATCATCACTCCCATTACACAAAAACAACAACAGAAAGCTAAACAAACTTAAAAACAAAAAATCTTAGATCTTTCAGGGAATTGAGGTCATAGTGCAAACTGCTGGCACCCCAAATTGGAAAGATAGGTAAATACAGAAAATCACAACTTACCAACTTACCAAAGTAGAATCCCACAAGCAGAAACCTTGGTGGGAACCTGCATCAGAGTAGGAAAACCTAAGTGATTATTGACATATTGCTGGGGATACAGTGTGGGCAAGCTGGAGGTACAAAACTCTGGAGTGGCCCAGTCCTCACAAACTGTAAACTTTTTTGGGTGTTACCTCCTGGAGCTCAACTAGATTCTGATAGTGAAAATGGGAGAAAAATCTCTTTGTGCTTCTGGCAAACGGAGGGAAATAGTAGATATTTAGAAAAACTCCAGAGCATTCTGTTCTTTCTAATAAGTCCTGCCCTCATGATAAACTATTTCACAAATGGTTAACCAACTGAGTATTTTACCATAGCCTAATTGACTTGGGGGAGGGGAAATATCCAGCTCCAGCCCCCTCTAGCTTTTTTGTCTCACCTACATTGGAAAAAGAAAACAAAACAAAAACTGAAGAGCATTGTGACATTTACAGTTGAGAGGCACAGGCTAACTAAAATATTGAGACCTAATCATAGGACTATAGAACTACCCCCACCCCATACACACACCTTACCACCACATCAATAGCGCTCTTGTGTAAATAAAAACAGGGAATACAGCTGAAAGAACTGCATATTTCAGACCTTACTTGAGTCTCTAGGGAAACCGAAAGACAACAGTGGAGAAAAAAACATCAGAGGAAATTTTAGCCTCTGATACCTTCAGCTATAGCAAACAATAAATGCAACTTCTCTTCAGAAACCATGCAAGCATGAAAAGAGTGGAGTGAAATATTCAAAGTGTTGAAAGGAAAACAAACTCATCAACCTAGAACTTTTTATTTAGTAAAACTATCCTTTAAAAGTGAAAGGGAGTAAAAACTTCAAAGAGAAACAAAAATTGAAGGAATATGTCACCAGTAGACCTGCCTTGTGAGAAATATTAAAATAAATTCTTCAGAAAGAATGAAAACAATATAGGTTAGAAACTAATGTACATAAAGATGAGAAGAAATTAGAGGAGTAAATGAAGATAAAATACTTTCTTTTTCCTTATTCTTAATTGATTTGCACAGATAGCATTTTACTCAGAATAACAAAAGCAATAATTATTAGGTGATTGTAGCTTAAGGATAGGTGAAATGAATGACCACAATGTTATAGGAAACAGGAGAGAAGAATTGGGTCTACTCTGTTATAAGGTACTCTCACTACTCATGAAGTGGTAGAGTCTTATTTGCAAGAGGACTTGAATTTTGTTGAAAATGTATACCACATGGCAACCACCAAAAAAAGTAATTAAAAAATTTTATAAGGTAAAAGAGGAGGAAAAAATTAAAATCATATAAAAATGCTCAATTAAAACCAGAGAAGACAGAAAAAGAGTGGAAGATAGATAGATACATAAATATTTTTTAAATATACTAAGAACAAGGACAATGAATAGAAAACAGTAACAAATATGGTGGATATTAATCCAACTATATCAATGACCACTTTCAATCATCTAAATACACCAAAGACAGAAACTGTCAAAGTGGGATTCAAAAACAAAACAAGACCTAATTATATGACACTCTGAAAAGAGCAAAACTATGGAGACAATAAGAAGATCAGTGGTTGACAGTGGTTTGGGGAGAGAGTGAGGATGATTAGGTGGGGAAATGGGGTTTTTACAGCAAACTATTCTGTATGATACTGTAATGGTGGATACATGTCATTTTACATTTAACAAAACCCATCTCATGTACAATACAAAGAGCAAACCCTAATGTAAACGATGGACTTTCATTAATAATAATGTATTAATATTGTCTCATCAACTGTAATAAATGTAACACACCAATGCAAGCTATTAATAATAGGGGAAAATGAGAGAGGAAAAGATTAAAAGTATATGGGAACTGTCTATATTTTCCACACATTTTTCTGTAAACTCAAAACTGCTAAAAATGTAATAGTTTAAAAAAGTTTTACTTAACCTTTTTCTTTTTTTTTTTTTTTGTAGTTGAACAATTTGTAAGGAATGTAAAACTTTTTTTTCCTTCTAGTCCCCCACTCTCATCATTCCTTATAGTCAACTGAGTGTTTGTGTTCCAAGTTCTGAGCTTTCTTGAATGAAAGGATTGGTTACAATTTTGTTGGGAGGGCACCTCTCGGTCCACTGAGGGGAAGTGTCATGTAAGCTGCCTCTGGGATAGAGGAAGAAGAATTCGGATCTTTTAACTGAAGAGATGGAATTCTTCCAACACAGGAAATAACAGGTTCACTGAGAGAAGAAAGGTGTCTTCAAGAGTTAGAAAAACACCTGTAATTGCAAGAATTAGAGTATACTTAAAAAGCCACGGCATTTCCCTTTTTCTAGACCTTTCTTACTTTTTTGAGCCTACCATACTCATCAATATGGAAAGTTGATGAGAATGTCAAAGAGCACAGTTTGAGGGCAGTTCTGAAACAAATTTAAATAGCCATGTCTTGCTTGTTAATCTTTAAACACCTAATACAATTTGTTATGTTTTACTTTAAGTTCTAATATAGTATTCTTAGGAAATCATTATAGGACTTTCTTTTTCTGTCTTTCTGATATCATTCTGCATTAATAGAAAGAATAATCAGAAATTATTTACCTCATGTGCCAAATGAAACCTCCTACAGAAAGAGGGCTTGAATTTTCTTCCATTCTCTTTTGCTTCAAACACTTCATATTGACTTGCAATCATGTATAAACAAATATTTAATGGCACCCTGGCCTTTGGTTGGTTTCCTTTTCTGACTTAGGTGTCTAGTGAATGTGAATGTCTCCTAAATTGCTAATATTTTTCATACTTTCCTCTTCTTGAACAGTGAAATATTTGTCTTGAAAAATAATTGCCAGTAGATAGATCACTCTGAACAAGTGCTTTTTTTTTAAATAAAATCACATTGATTAATAATTAGCTTATGATATCTCAATATAAACCAAAGATCATTGATGCAGTTCCTGCCCTAATCCTCCAAGCAGGTTTTCTGATTAACACCTGCCTACACTGATGTCTCCCCTTTCTGATCTCCATAGCAATTACAGTCGCCTAATGCCTTGGCATTTGCTTAATTTCTATTTTGTACTTTATATTACCATCAATCATATTTTTTAATTTTAAAATAATTTTATGTCCCCAAGCAGATTGTTCCTATTTAAATGAAAGTTCTACTTATCTCCTATGACATGTAAGGATGTTGATGAAGCCCCTTGATGTTATAGGAAAAGCATGACATTTAGGTTCTGTTTTACTGAACTGCATCTACCAGCTTCTCCATGTTTTAACTGTGTCTTTAGGAAAGTCACTTAACTATTTTTTTGCCTCAGTATTCATATCTGTCGAATGACAACATAGATACCAAATTCACTGTGTCTTGTTAGAACTAAATGAGATAAAACATGTGAAGTGATTGGATCACAGTGTGGACTCTAAAATTGTTACTTTTCTTTAGCATAAATCTAGTATTTACTATTTTAATAAATGCTGTATTTAAACTGGTGTGATGAGTTTTTAATATTATCAGTAGTGAACTTATATGCAAAGATGTGGTTTATATTGTACAGCTTTATTTGTTTGTTTTGCTTTCTTAGACCAAGGAAATGAAATTAAGTAGTAATTTGTTACCTAGTTTAAAATTTTTACCTAGAGCAGAAATTCTATAACCTCCTGAAACACCTCTAACTAAAAGCCTCTAAATAACTACTTTAATGACTAGAAGGTCTTGACTTTTCAAAACACCCCATCCCACTGTTCCATGATTCTAATTCTTAGAATGTTCTTTCTCATATTGAACTAAGGGAAGACTTTTTTTCCCTTTATCTTCAAACACTAGCATATTATTCTGCTTTATTAAGCCACATAAAATAAATCTATGTCCAATCCAATTCCAAATGATAGACTTTTGTGAAACTGCAAGAGAAATGTATCAAACATCGGTGATGAAGGTGTGCAAGTAGGTAAGAATATATCTAATTCTGCTGTTGTGGAGACATATTTCTTCAGCTTAAATCCTAGATAATTTGAGAGTCTGTGAAATGAATTACCAAAAGTAAACATATATTGAATACATTATGAAAAAATACTTTCTTACATCAGAGATAAATATAGCATCATCATATTCTTCTAGCTAATAGCACTATCACAAATTAAAATTAGGTTAGTTCAAGCTGACTTAATCTTAGAATATACAAATTGGATTTCAATAATTTTCCATTCATTGTTGCTTCTTTATTATATTTCAAAGACCTTTGACAACAGTTCTAAGATTACATTGTAAATTTGTTGCAGTGTAGTACGTAGAGAATTCCATTTAAACAAGCTAATTACCTATCGTGAGCTATCATTCACCTTCTCAAATATTCCTTTTTTTTTTTTTTTTCTATTTTTCCAGTTCAGATTCTATTTTTCAGTTCTAGTTCAAAGACTGCTGTTTGTCAAATAAAAGATGAGTCATTTTGCTGGTGATATTGGAGGGAAGATGGAAATATTTAATTTGATATAGATAAAATTCTAATTTAGCTAACAATTCCTTTCTCCTCTTACTAGAAAAAACAACAGAAGTTTTGGACACAGGAATTTGAGTGGCTCTAAAAGAGGAGTAAAAGTGGAAACTCTTATTTGCCAAACCAACAGAACTAAAGGATGAAAAACTATTCACAGGCAAAAAGTACATGAAAATTATAACATAAAATTTTTCAAAAATTGTATGCAGCAAAAATAACTAGTTTTAATATCCTCTGGCTTTAGAATTTTTGTTTTATGCAGATTGATACTTCTGTGGATTTATAATTTATGTTACTTTTATTCTTTCAGTTTAATACTGGATTTTACGGTCTGGAGTGACAAAGATATTAACTCATACTTAATATATTTTAACAGGGTCAAGTAGAATGTGTATGCTTTTTAAAATGCCTTTATTTTGTATTTTTTTGTTTTGAAGTAGGGGTTTAATTAGTATGTACTAGTCAATTACTAAAACTTTTGCTTATTTTGTTAACTATATTTTTTTACTCCAGATGTACATTCAAAAATTTGATTTTCATAATATATCTGTTTACATGCTCTGCTTCAAATAGGACACACCTACTGCTTCATAGGGATTATGAAGTATAGTTAAAATAATTATAAAATGAATTTCTCTATCTCTATTTGATCTCTCATTTACCAATATACCTGTCTGACTTCACTTTAAGTCATATTAGTTAGACTCCTGATATCTGATAAAACATAGATTTTACGTTGCTGGTGCTCAATACAACGTTATTACGTTGAAATCATACTTAATGTAGTATATTCAATACGTACTTCAGCTGTTGAAAACTTTGATTATTTTATAATGCTCTTTGTGAATGAAGTGAAAAGTAGGCAACTATGTTCAGCAGTATTTATTGAATATTTACTCTGTTTGGGACTGCAGTAGGCATTATTTAGGACATTTAACTCATCAAGATTAATTTGTGCTTTCTGTCCTCAAAGATTTTACTATGTCGAGGAAAATTATGTTGGCCAATGGTTTCTTGTCGGGTTCCTCCACTGACAATCAGCCATTGTACATAAGAGCACGCACTGACTTCTTTGAATGATTCCTCCTTTCTTTGTTTGCCCAAGCCTATTAACCCCTAATCCTACCCGTTGTATACAGTGCATCTTTAATGTCATTCTCTCATGGAAGCCCTCCTATCCTCTGATAACTACATTAATGTCTCTTGTATATTTTCATAGCACTTCCTGCTCATTGTGATTTGCATAATTAGTTTTATTGTTTGTTTGTTTGTTTAATGTTTGTCTTGCCTACTAGAGTGTACTTTACCAGAAGGCAGGACCCATTTTCATTTACCATAATATCCCCATTGTCTAGTGAATGTCTGACTCAATGATAATTGCTTAAACAAATGAAGAATCCACACAGCTGAAACTGTTTTTGTGAACTGTTTATATTTTAAAAAATGGAAAGTTAAAGAAAAGTTATACTGTATACTTTTCTAAATTCAACCTATTATTAACATTTGCCACATTTCCTTTTCTCCCTCCCTCCCCACTCCTTTTCCTATGTAATTACACATATATCTCCAATAAACAAGGACACCCTTCTACCAAGCCACAATATGATGATTTCCCTGAGTAACTTAATACTGATAAAATAGAATTATCTTTCTTAGATTCATATACAGATTTACCCCAGTTGTCCTAATAATCCTTAGTCAATCAACTATCATAGTTGCTTTAAGTTTTCAAGCTGTATTTATTATAATTATTATTAATATAATTTTACTTTTTTTTTTTTACATCTTTATTGGAGTATAATTGCTTTACAATGGTGTGTTAGTTTCTGCTTTATAACAAAGTGAATCAGTTATACATATACATATGTTCCCATATCTCTTCCCTCTTGCATATCCCTCTCTCCCACCCTCCCTATCCCACCCCTCTAGGTGGTCACAAAGCACGGAGCTGATCTCCCTGTGCTATGCGGCTGCTTCCCACTAGCTATCTATTTTATGTTTGGTAGTGTATATATGTCCATGCCAATCTCTCACTTTGTCACAGCTTACCCTTCCCCCTCCCCATATCCTCAAGGCCATTCTCTGGTAGGTCTGTATCTTTATTCCTGTCTTATGCCTAGGTTCTTCATGACAATTTTTCTTCTTTAATTCCATATATATGTGTTAGCATACGGCTTCTGGTAGCATCTTTAGGATTTTCTGTGTATAGTATCATGTCATCTGCAAATAGTGACAGCTTTACTTCTTCTTCTCCAACATGGATTCATTTTATTTCCTTTTCTTCTCTGATTGTTGTGGCTAAAACTTCCAAAACTATGTTGAATAAGAGTGGTGAGAGTGGGCAACCTTGTCTTGTTCCTGATCTTAGTGAAAATGCTTTCAGTTTTTCACCATTGAGGACGATGTTGGCTGTGGGTTTGTCATATATGGCCTTTATTACGTTGAGGAAAGTTCCCTCTCTGCCTACTATCTGGAGGAATTTTATCATAAATGGGTGCTGAATTTTGTCAAAAGCTTTTTCTGCATCTATTGAGATGACCATATGGATTTTCTCCTTCAATTTGTTAATATGATGTA